>NC_088173.1:69650850-69959505 GCF_028769735.1 Zonotrichia leucophrys gambelii
ATACAGGGCAGAGCAACTGCTGCTTTAATCCTCTTCAATATGATTTTTATCTTCTTTTTTACAATTCTTGTTTTTTTAATCAAGAATTTCACCACCAAACCAGCTTCTTTTTTGTTGATTTCTCCAATCCTGTGAAAATAAAACACTGAATAAATGTATTTTATGCTATGAACATGCAGAGGGAAAAGCTTACACAACCTCACGTATTAAAATTTTATATTTATAAAAGATCTTACTTAAATATGCTTATTTTATTTTAAAAAGTGTTCTTAAAATGAGCTTAAAGTGGGGGAAGAAAACCCCCATGCAGTAGTTGTGGCCATGCCCAGAGTCTGCCCAGCACGTGCTGTGGGTATGAATGAGCCCTGACAGTTTTGTCTCGGGGCTGGATTAGGCACAGTTGCTACTGGAAACTGCACAGCCTGGCTCAGGGAGGCTGTTCCTCTCCAAAACAGAGTTTTGGGGGTTGGAATTGGAGGATATTTGAGGTCCCTTCTGACCCAAATTGTTTCTGTGATGCTGTGAAAGCAGCACAGAGGTTGGGGAACTCGCTGGGGTGTGAGGACGTGCCCCAGCATCACTAAATGTCACTTACTGGGCTTTGACTGGGTTTTGACCTCCAGCAGCATTCAGGGGAGGCTTTTCCTTCTGGGATTTGTTTTTCTTACCTTCATTTCTTAAAAAAAAAGAAGAATGAAATATTTTTTCAGGACTCACACCTGACAAAATCTGGGTTTTTGCACAGTTTGGGTTTGAGCCCTGCTGCTTGCAGGGGCAGTTGTCAGTCCCAGAGCAGCAAGGGGGGCTTGGTTTAGAGATGTAAAACAAAAGCTTTTGTGCAGCAGGGCTGGTGTGTGCTGCTTTCTGCTGTCAGGAGGGAAGCTGAGCCCTGTGCTCAGCCCTTTCCTCCCCTGGCCTTGCCGGGAGCCCATTGAGCTGACCCTGTCAATCAGCAACGCTTTCAGAGTGAGTGTGTGGGACAAAGCTCCAACAAGTGTCAGTGTCAGCTCAGGGGTGCTCCTGCCCTGCTGCCTTTGGGGCTCTGCAGAGCTGCCCATGCAGTCACTTTTGTTTTTTGCACACTCATTTTTGCCTCTTGCAGGAGTTGTGCTCAATGATCCTCCTGGGTCCCTTCCAGCTCAGGACATTCTGTGGTTCTAATCTGGGATCTCTGATCTCTAGCAGAGCTCAGTAATTATTTTTTTTATCTTAGATCCCATTCATTCTTTCTAGACTCAGTCTAATAAAGCAGCTTTGAGCTGCAGCAGGGGCAGGGTGGTGTGGCATCCCCTCCAGAATCACTGAGAGCTCCATGTATGGTCTGTGCACAGGGGATGGGGCATTTTAGTTCTTAAAGGGATTTAAAGAGGGAGTGATTTTTTTATACAGGACAAAGGGGGGAGATGGTTTTAAAATAGAAGAAGAGAGATTTAGATTTGATTTTTGATGGAAATTCTCTATTGTGAGGCCCTGAGAAGCTGCTCCTGGATCCCTGGGAGTGTCCAAGGCCAGGTTGGATGAAGCTTGGAGCACTCTGGGATGGTGGAAGGTGTCCCTGACCATGGCAGGAAATTGTGAGGAGATGATCTTTCCATCCCAAAGCATTCCATGATTCTCTAACACCTTTTGCTGCAGGGAGATCTCCCCTCCCTGTGCTGAGCTGCCCTTTGCAGGCTGAGAAAAGCACAGTCAGGTTTTATTTCACCCTGGCAGCATATTTTAAAACCAGGCTGACAGAGCAGTGGACCTGAGAACAGAGAAGATGTCAAAGCCGTGGTGATTATTGGGAGTGCTAGAGCAGCATGGATGCAGAAATAATAAGAATTTTATTGGGTTGGGTTGTTTGGATCACAAAAACGACTTCCTTTTAGGGTTTTTTTCAGATATTTGCTCATGTTTGTTGTCATTGACTGCTGTGCTTGAGTGAAACCCCGCTGCCCTTGCCCTGGGAGGTGCTGCTGCTGTCAGCAGCTCTGCAGGCAGCTTTGCCACCAGGAGCAGCCTGTCCTCCCCTCTGCTGCCAGAGAAATCCTCAGCCCTGGCAGAGCAATGACCTCCAGTTTATACTTCTGTACCTGGAATTCTCCCTGGAGCTGTGTTGTGCAACAGGGAGCGTGATCCCACATGTGTTTTATGTAAGCCAGAGAGGATTTTGGGTGTTGTGCTGGAGAATCAAAGCCCTGTTTGGGGGAACCTGCAGTCTGACTATCCAGTTGGACAAGCTCAACTTTCCCTGCAATTTAAATAGACTCTGCCAGAATGTTAATTGTGCCAGGCTCCAGAATTGCCTTTTAACTCCTTAGGAGCATGTAGGGTTTCCAGGCCACCCTCACTCTCCTGTTTAAATGGAAAACAGCTTTGGATGTGTGTGTCCATCACCCTGGAATGCTTTAATGGCTGCAGTGTGTCATTTGGGATAATCCAGGACATTTCTGCACAGCTCAAGAAGGTCCTTTCCTCCCCACTGTGTGGAAGTGTGGATGTCCCTCAGAGCAAAGTTTTTCCCTTTATTCATCCCAGAAATTCCTCCTCTTTGAGGCTGACTATTTGATACCCAGAATGTCTTGGCACTTCAATTCTGTTTACTTGTTCTCAGTTTATGGCACTTTTGTAACTAAATTCAACCAGAATAAACAGCATCCAGAGAGAGAAAATCCAGTTTATGCTGAATATCAACAGCACAGGAGGAGCAGCTGCTCAGATCAGGGGCAAACTCACTCAGAAAATCATTATCTTGTTTATTAGAAGGCAAAAAAGAGCTTCAGGTGTCAGAGATAGAGAAGGGATCATCTCCAGTTTGGTTTGTTGTGGTATTGTGGGAACACAGGTGCACTTAGCCCCAGCTGGAGCTGTGGCAAAACCTGTCCCCTGGAAATGCTGGAAGCTTTGCTCTTCATTTACATGGATGCACAGTGCAACCCTGCCTGCTCACAGGTTGGTATGATTTTACCACCTGTAAAAGTTTCTGCAGCAAAACCTTCCTTTGAATAGAGGAGGTTTAGGATAGCAAAGAAAACAGGCATAAATTAGGGCAAAACCATTTGGGTTTGTTCTTGCTGCAGGGCAATAGTGGGAACAGAAAAAGAAAATTAACCTCCTTTTTCCCAGGATTCTGCCTTACCTGGAGCATTTACCTTCCCTAAGAGGTGGCAGATGGATTTCTTTATTTTTCTTCAGGCTTGGGAAGCATCCAGGATTTTTGGAGGAGCACCTCAAGAGTTAGATTTAGGTGTTTCCTTGGCATATTCCAGCTGCTGCTCCTGGATCTTCTGATGCCATCCTGGACTCTGTCTTTAAGGTTCTTGGGATGGTCTTTAAGGTTCCTTCCAACCCAAACCATTCTGTGGTTCTGGTTTGTTGGGGGTCTGAGTACTTGGCACCTTCATTGTAATTATTTTTTTCAAGTTTAGGTAATTAATCATCTCAGACAAGTTCTGGTTGCTAAAGTGGGACAGAATATTTGTGTGAGAAGGCAGAGTCCTGGCTGGACACTTGAGGGAAGGACCTGAGTGAATTTGAACCAAAAGTGCGTGGGTTTAAATTTAATTAAACAAAAACAAAACCAAAAATTGTTCCTTTTTAAAGCAACATTTTGTATTTTAAACAAAGAATACAGAGCTATGGGCAGACTTCCAGAAAAGCAACAAATTTCTAGTTGGAGTAGGGTCTTTAGTGGTGAAACAAAACTGAAACCCCCAAAGGGAACCAAGAGCTGTGGTGGCCTGGAGGCTGCAGGAGATCACCGTGATGGATTAAAGGGAAGCTCCACAGCTGCACACAGCACCTGCCACCACAGCTCTGGCACAGCTTTTCCATCCATGGGGAGGTCTCATCCATGACTTTTGGCTCCACTTTCCATCTGCAGGATGTCCAAAGGTTACAGAATTCCCATGGGAGGATTCCCAGTGCAGAGCTGGAAGGATCCCAGTGCTGGTGGGATGAGTCCTGCAGGTTTAGTGCTGCTGTCCACTGAATCTTCACAAAAAAACATCAAAACCTCTGGCAGGAAATAAATCAACTCCTGGATCTTTTGCTGGTTTTGGGAATTTGGGTGGAGTAGACCAGGCTGTGACTCCTCCAGGGCTGCACCTCTAGAAATTTGCCCTGTAGCCCCTTTGTATTTTAACACCCTTAATGCTTCCAGACCTGATGCACATGAGGGTTTGTGCCCCAATTCTCCTCATCCTGAGGTCTGCAGAGTCCCCATGGACTTCAGTGGTGTTTGTGGGGCAGGGAGATTGTCAAAACTCTGAATTTCATCCAGCCTAAAAGCTACAACAGAACCAACATGATTGTTTGGTGCAAAGAGAAGAGCCTGGTCCTGCAGAGTGTCCATCCCTTCCCTCTCTGGAGTTACCACAGGGACATCCCTGTCATGTCAGGGGGAGTTGTGTCCAGGTTCAGCTGGATATTGGGAAAATTTCTTCATGGAAAGGGTTGTCCAGCCCTGGCACAGCTGCCCAGGACAGGGTGGAGTCCCCATCTCTGGAGGGGTTTAAAAGTCAGGTGGATGTGGCACTTGGGGACATGGTCAGTGGTGGCCTTGTAGTGCTGGGGGAATGGTTGAACTTGATATTCTTAGAGATCTTTTCCAACCTAAATAATTCTGTGATTCTATAAAATTGAGTGGATTTATCCACAAACTTTACTTTGACAATGAATTTAGAGTCTGGAGGTGCAGCTCTTTCGTGAACACACTGAAGTGGAGCAGTGACAGTGGCAGAAGTGAAACCCATTTTCATTTGGTCTCTGCTGCTCTAGTTTGGTTTTTTTGGTTTTTTTTTTTTTGCTCATATTTAGCTTTGTTAAAAGCCTTACTCTGCACTATCACCATCTGAGGGTTTGGTTGAGGTTCAGCTGGAGCAGGATGGGGCTGAGGTGCACAGGGTGTGTGGGTGTGTCACAGGGTGTCCTGATCAGCGCTGATAACAGATCTGGAGATGCAGACACTGGCCCTCAGAAAGGAACCACCAAAAAGGGTTCTGAGGACCCCAGGTATCAATGACAGGCAGAAAGGAGCCTGAAAGTTGCTTTTTGAGCTGCTGTAATTTTGATCTTGTGTCCTGAAGGAGAGAGGCACAATATCCAGGCTACCACAATGTTATATTTAAATCCACAGCTCAGAAATCCATCTGTGGGAGGAATGAAGAATATCCTGTTGCTGTCCAGTGCTATAACTTGCTGGAGCTTGATCCTTGGGTTGCTTCCTGAATGGTCACTCCCTGTCCTCATCCCTCTCCCTGTCCCAGCTCCTTCACACACAAAAAGCCCAGCCAAAACCACCACTTGACTCCTGCCTTATGTGGATCTGTCTTAAAACCAGATCCTGCTTGCTTTCAAGTGGATAAATCTCTGCCTGGGGCTTGGCAGGTGTGGGCTGGGATCTGGTGGAATGATGGGCAGGAAAACCCAAGTGAAACCTCTCCCAGCAGGAACAAGGATGTTTCCATCACTGTGATTTGCACTGGTGAGCAGAGCAGGGAGTGGCAATAGGGTGGGATGTGGGTTTGGGACAACCCATGTGTCCCTTGGTCAGACAAGGAAATTCTTAAATTTGACATTTAGCAAGCAAAAAGCATGATGGGATATGGGATTTATTTCCCAAAGTTTTAGGAAAGCACAAATTATAAAATCCTGGAATGGTTTGGGTTGGAAGGACCTTGAAGATCATCTCATTCCTACACCCTGCCATGGGCAAGGACACCTTCCAGCATCCCAGGGTGCTCCAAGCCCTGTCCAGCCTGGCCCTGGACATCTCCAGGGATCCAGGGGCAGCCACAGCTGCCCTGGCCACCCCGTTCCACTCCATTTATTCACTCCCAAAATGCACAGGACACAGCACAGCCTCTTGCAAACTCCTGGTGTGTGTCCCACCTGCTCTGTTCATGAAGTGGGTCAGATTAAGACCTTCCCAAAAATGAAACCAGTGCTGATCCATCAGCAGGAGTTGCCCTTGAAGCATTTTGTGAGGTTCTGCCCCCAGTGCACTGCTCAAAACCTCGTGTCCATTCCCCTTCCCAGCTGCTCCCAGCAAACCCCGGCTGTGCAGAGGACAACTGGTGCTGCAAGTGGGTTTTTTCCCCCCTTCAGACTTTTGTTTATTCATTAAGGAAGTCAAAAGAGGAAGAGGAATAGAAAGGTTGCAAATGTTTTGCTTAGAAATGAGACCTCAGTGACTGGGCTGCACGTTGCCCTGTGTGGGATACATTGGGCAGCTCTGGTGGCAGCTCAGGAAGACCCAAGGTGTGCTCAGGTAGGGTCACAGCTTGTTTGTGTGTCTGCTTACATCCATGTGGCCCAGGGTTCCTATGGGAACGGGCTGGGAGAGCTGGGGTTGGTCAGCTCATTAAAGTGAAGGCTCAGGGGAGAACTTCCAGCACCTTCCAGTGCCTAAAGAGGCTCCAGGAGAGCTGGAGAGGGATTTGGGGCAAGGGCCTGGAGTGACAGCACAGGGGAATGATCTTTGCACTGGCAGAGAGTAGGTTTAGACTGGATATTGGGGAAAGGATTTTACTCTGAGGGTGCTGAGGCCCTGGCACAGCTGAGGCTGCCCCTGGATCCCTGGAAGTGCCCAAGTGCCAAGGCAGGGCAGGGCTTGCAGCAAACTGGGATAATGAAAGGTGTCCCTGCCCATGGCAAGGGGTAACTGGGTGATGTTTAAGGTCCCTTCCAACCCAAACATTCCATAATTTTGTATGCCAGTGTTTGTCTGTCAGATCTTCGCTCATCAAAGCCTCTCACTTGGAGTTGTGGGTCCATTGGCTGCCCAGAGCCTGGCTCTTCAAGATGCAGAAATCCTCCTCTGCATCCCGGGATTTCTTCTCCCAGCTGCATCACTTTCATTTGCAAATGATGCCTCCTTTCAAACACCTTTGCCCTGTCTCTTTGCACATTCCAATCTAAAAACCAGCGAGGTTTTCTAAATTTTACAGGCACCAGGAGATTGTGGGGTGCTCCTGCCCTGGGATCAGGCACCAGCCCTGCATCCCATGCACGGGAGCAGAAAATGCCAGGGAATGGCTGCTCTGTGCACACAGAGAGGGCAGGGCAAGGAAGGCAGAGAGCTTTGCCAAGGGAAATGGGCCTGTTACACACACAGAGTGTTTTCTTTGGGTGTTTGTTTCCCAGCCCTTGCCCGGGATGCAGAGCTGCCTTTGGGAGACTCAGCCCGCCGGGTTTATCTCGGGGTGTGGCTTTGCTGCAGGCTCTTATCAGGTGTGTCCTGGTGAGCAAAGCCATTCGAACAAAAGCCTTTCACCTCCATTTGTGCACAGTTCCTGAGCTTGGCCAGGGGCTGCTGTCTGCACCGGGGTGGGATTGGTCCACAGTTAATGTGTCTGCAAGAAAACTGATCGGTTTTTGGTCGTTAATACTTCTTTTTTGAGATGGAAATCCTAGGGTGGATTGGTACAGATGAATGAGGTTAGAAACACCAGTGAGGCAACATGGAAGGACCAGGACCAAAATTAATTAGATTAGAATTACAGAATATTAGAATTACAGAACCATTGAGGTTGGAAAAGACTTTTAAGATCACCTCTGGAAGGAATTGCCATGGTTTAGAAGAGTAGCAGAGCTTTTCCTCCTGGAAACTGCTGGCTTGTTCAGCTGTCAGGAGAGAGCTGGATGCTTTCCTTCTCTCAGCTGCTCCTTTAGCTCTGACAGGCTGTTTGCTGGGATGAAAGGAGAGACACCAACAGCAAAACTGTGAGAGCTGCAGCATTTGTTGCTGTCACACCTGTGTGGTGGCACTGCCAGCACGGCAAACAGGCAGGTAGAGTAAATAACGCTCGGTTTTGTTTTTTTTTTTAGTTCTTTTTCTACAAGAAAGGAGATAACAACTGGATGCTGTCCCATTTTCAGCCTAGGAATTGTTTGCCAGACTTGAATTACAGGAATTGCTGTGGTGAGGCAGAGCAGCTCCATGGGCTGGAGCTGGCAGGGCTGGGGGAGCCCTGGGCCCCGCGTTGTGCTCCCGTCAGGAACGATTAAAGGAGCTGTTTGTGATGGAAACTAAACCAAATTGGGCTGATGCTTTAAGGGGAAATAAAACAGGGAAGAATAACTTTATTGAGCTTGTTTATTAAATCTTGCTGTGTTCCCTTCTGAGCAGCAGAAACTGTTGGAGCTGCTGGTGCAGCCAGCTCGTGTTTTGTCTTTCCCTTTTTTGAGCTTGATTTGGTGTGGAGAGGCTTTGCACAAAACCTTTTCATATCCCTTTGGCTTAGTTGCAATCCTAAACTGATCTGCTGGTGACAGACTAAAACTAATTATCACCAAAGAGTGCAGAGAAGAGGTTTTAAAGCTCTTGTTTTGCTAAGATGGAGGATGTTCAGAGAGGCTTGGGAATTACTGGGTGTTAGGATGCTGATGTTGGCCCATGCCAGGATGCATATTCCATCACAGAGAGGGAGAGAAGAGTTTGCTTTCACTGCTAAACTACTTAGAGAAGGTTCTGCTTAAAGATGAGGGGGGAAAGCCACCACCCAGCTGCTCATGCTCAAGGGGAGCAGCAGAAGAGCAGAAGGAAGCTGAGTCCAGATTTTTTCCCTTTGTATCTCACTAATTCCTTTGTCCCTGCAGCTGAAGCAGCTCAGTTCTGCTCCTTGCTCCAGCTGGTTATGGAGCATCTCCCAGTTCCTGTGTGCTTCTGGCTTTTTAGTGTTTCATCCTTCCACTTTTATTGAAGATCACCCAGTTCCACCCCTGCCATGGGCAGGGACTCCTTCCACTATCCCAGGCTGCTCCAAGACCTCTCCAGCCTGTCCTTGCACACTTCCAGAGATGGGGCAGCCTCAGCTTCTCTGGGCATCTTCTTCCAGGTTTCCCCTGGGCTGGTTTGGTGTTTCACAGCCTTATTCTCTGAGCAGTGATGGATTTTTGGTGCTGTACAGAGCGTATTGTGTTTGCTCTCACCTGTGGCGCAGTGAGAGTTACCAGATGGTTTGCTCCAAGTTGATTTTTAACACTTCTAGTAGCAGTAGCTCAGTGCTTGCTGCTCTTCTGCTGTATGTTTTTTAGCCAGGCAAAGTGCCAGCACGTCTGTCAGAGGAAAAACTCCTGGCTGGATCCTGGAGAATAAACCAACCTTGAATTCCCTCTGCAGGGAGAGACCTCAATTCCCACAGGGAGGATTTTTCAGCATAATGGTCCCATTTGGTAAATTAGTGACCAGTTTTAGAAGGAAAATTGGATGAGTTTGGGAGCATCCCTTGGTATTCAGAAGGAGGAGGGAGATGTGGTGCAGCACCAGCCCCTGGAGCTGAGCAGCAGCAGCAGCAGAGCCATTCTCTGGACAGGGACACAACCACAGCCCTGCAGGATACCTGTGGGATAGATAAAGAAATCCAAGTTTTGGCAAAAGCCCCTGAAGGTGTTAATAAAAATCCCATCATAGTTACCTACTCCAGGTAGAGCTGCCTGTGTGTGGTGATTTAATGATTTAACCAAGGCTCTGCTGTGAGTTTTGGGGTGTCCTGTGCAGGGCCAGGAGGACTCAATGATCCTTTTGGTTCCTCCCCAGCTCTGGATATTCTACAATTCCAGAAGGAAAAGCAGTCACTTTGCAGTTTTATTTGTTCCTCCCTTATCCTTGCTCATTCCATTGGAAAGATTTAGGATTTTGGGTTTTTTTTTCTTTTAGGACAGGGATCACCAGGTTACTCTTATGATACCTCCCTGATCCCAGCAACCATTCCTACCTCTGTTGCAATTCAGGTGGAATTGGAAGAGGTACAGTGGAGTGGCTCTGTTTTTATGTTTTTCTTCACATAAATTTGATACAAAGTGCAAGAGATTTGGGTCTCCTGCTCTTTATTTGCTTTACACTCACCTCAGAGGGTTGTTTTTCCAGCAGCCACCTATAACCCCACCTGTTTTGTACATCAGTTTAGGGGGAGTTTAGGATGTGATATTTAGGACCCAGAGAACAGAAACCAGCATTCCAGAGGCAGCAGATCCCACCAGCTGCCCTCACCCCTTCTCCTCCTGTTTTGGGTTGCTGTGGGGCTGTGCCTGCCCCAGCAGGATCCCCGAGGAGCTCCAGCCTTTTCAGAGGCAGCAGCTCCCTCACAGAGCCGTCCCACAGGACTGTGGCAGATTGCAAACACTCTCAGCACAATCACAGCAGCCCAATTAGCATAATGATGCTGCCTAATTTATGCACAAATTGCCCTAATTTATGTGTGTCGATACATATGATTAAACCAAGCACAGGTGGAACAGGGTTTGGTCTCACCCAGCCAGTGAAGCACAAAGCTTCCCAATCCCAAAATGTGTGAAAAATCCCAAAATTCCTTCTTTGTATTACTAAAATATGGAGCTTTGTGTTGTTTTGCTCTGGCAGCATGAATGGGGTGCAGGGCAGGGCTCAACTCATGGCAGGAGGTAAGAGAATAAAGGATTCCTGGGCTGAGATTTGCATGGATTAAAGGCAGCTTTAATTTGCCTTGATACACTTGGGTTTCAGGTGGATTAACAGGCAGTGGGATTTGGGGCTGTCTAGCCAACAAATAATACCTGCCTTCCTGTTATTTTCATTATTTTAATAGGGGATGAAGGACTCTGGAGCTGTAGGCCACCTTTGCCAACCCCTGATCTTGAGCATTTTTGTGTGTTGTAACCATTTTTGTATTTTATACCATTAATATTCCCAAATAACAAAACTGCTGTCGTCATCTGAATTCCCAGAGCATTTTCTCAGCAGGGTTCTTCCAAAAAACCCCTCTCAGATTGTAACCTTGTATTCCTCATTTTAATGAAAGAAATAGGTGAATTTTTTTTTTTCATAGAATCACAAACTGGTGATCTTAAAGATCACCTTGTTCCTATTAATCTGTCATGGTATCGATCACCTGTGAAATTCTGTGATTTCCCTGCACTTAGCACCATCCAAAGCTGTGCTTGGAATCTCTCAGCCTCATGAATGAAGGAATAAATTGACCATGAAAATATTGACAGCACATTTGCTTATGCCAACTTCCTGACTGGGTCCCATAAAATTTACCTCTTTGTTTAAATGCACAGAGCTAACCAATATTCCCATCCTAAATCTCAAACTCTGTACCAGCTACTGGGAAGAAAATGAAGTCTATCCCAAAAATTAACTCTCTCTTAGCCAAAACCAGGACAAGCTGGCCACAGCACCAAGGCTCTCTGAGTTGGAGAAGTTTTTGGGCAGCTCTCAGGCACAGGGTGGGATCCTTGGGGTGTTCTGCACAGGGTTAGGAGTTGGACTCAGTGATTCTGATGGGTCCTTTTGAGCTCAGGATATTCCATGGTTGTAACCATCCTGGAAGACACTTGACCCTGAGTCCAATGGTCTTTTTCATAACTGGAATCTCTTTCTGAATCAACTTTTGATTGTCAGAAATACCTGGGTCAGGTCAGTGTTGGGTTTCCCAGTGCTGCCAGGATTAGAAAACTGAATTTTCGTGGTAGAGAATGAAAGTTCCTTCCTATATCTGGCATGTCTTCCTTGCCATTGGTGTGGTGTAACAGCAGGTTAAATTGCTTTCATCCAAATGCATTCAAAGGGTTTAGAAATAATAATTATGAATTATTATGGTTTTCCCAAGGTCAGTGGGTTTCAGGGATGGCTTTCCACACTCTGATGGCACCAGATCCTCCTGATGCAGCTTTTTGGGAGGATTATCTGGCAGGAGGATTTCACTGCTGGCACATCATGGCCCAGTGGGGTCAGGGAAAGGCAGAGGAGTGGAAAGGACGTGTGGGACTGCAGGAGCCAAACGTGGGACACAGCTCTGTGCCACTCTTGCTCCTTGGCAGTCACACTTCCTCTCTGCACAGAAACTGGTTTCTGAGGCCAGTGAGTAATTTCTAAGAACAGATGTGGATGTAAGACACTCCTGGGAGTGTGTACAACATGAGATGTTTCTGCTCTCATACTCGAGGGCCTCACCACGCTCTGTACCTGTCACAAGGAGTGAGGGCTGTGACTCACTGCAAGTCACACATCCCAAATTCCCCTCTGCTCCTGCCTCTGCTCCCTTTTTGCAGCCCTCTGAAGGCACAGCCAGCTCACACACGTGCCACTGGCATTTACGAGCTCCCTTGTGTTCCTTGTGCCTCTGCATTTGCTGGGTTTTGTGTGCACTCCTCTTGCAGGAGGTGCTGTCCTTGTCTTGTGCAAGGAGCTTTGGGAAAACTCAGCTTCATTGCTGATTCCCTCTGAACTCTCAGATGGTGGGAGTTTTGGAGAAGAGGAGGCTTTGGGGAGACCTTCCAGCACCTAGAGAGGCTAAAACAGAGCTGGAGAGGGACTTTGGACAAGAGCATGGAGGGATGGGATATGGGGAAATGAACTTAAGCTGTAGGAGAATAAATTTAAATGGGATATGAGGAAGAAATCCTTGGTTTGAGGGTGATGAGCCGTGGCACAAGTTACCCAGAGAGATTGTGGAATTCTCATCCCTGGAAATGCCCAAAGCCAGGTTGGGCAGGTTTGGAGCAACCTGGAGTAGTGGTAGAAGATCACTGGACTTGATCATCTCCACAGGTCACTTCCAACCCAAACCATTCCACAATTCTGTGATTCTCTTTCATCATTCAGCACCACCCAAAGCTGTGTTTGGAATCTGTCTTGAAGGAATAAATTTGCCATGAAAATTTACCCAGAGAGATTGTGAACTTCCCATCCCTGGAAATGTCCAAATCCAGGTTGGACAGGTTTGGAGCAACCTGGGGTGGTGGAAGGTTTCCCTGTCCATGGCAGTGACACGACTTGATCATCTCCACAGGTCACTTCCAACCCAAACCATTCCATCATTCTGTGATTGTCTTTCATTCAGCACCATCCAAAGCTGTGTTTGGAATCTGTCTTGTGAATGAAGGAATAAATTTGCCATGAAAATTTACCCAGAGAGATTGTGAACTTCTCATCCCTGGAAATGCCCAAATCTAGGTTGGGCAGGTTTGGAGCAACCTGGAGTAGGGGTAGAAGATCACTGGACTTGATCATCTCCAGAGGTCCTTTCTGACCCAAACCATTCCATCATTCTGTGATTCTCTTTCATCATTCAGCACCACCCAAAGCTGTGTTTGGAATCTGTCAGCCTTATGAATGAAGGAATAAATTGGCCATGAAAATATTGACAGCGCATTTGCTTATGCCAACTTCCTGACTGGGTCCCATAAAATTTGCTGCTTTGTTGAAATGCACGGAGCTAACCAAAGGATGGCGGAATTCACAGGGAGGAGAGGACAGGCTGAAGGCTGGACTGAATTCTTGTAGCCCTCAGACCCCTCTGCCCCAGGACAGCAGCTCTGGGAGGTGTTGGGAAGTGCTGGATCATAAGGAAGAAAATGCAAGTGGGATGTGGGAATACCAACAAGTCTGGCACATCTGGGGTCACTCATTTAGAGCCAGAGCCAAGAGAAAGCAAATACCTCAGCTGTTCTCCAGCTCCCTTAAAAAAGAAGTATCAGGAAAATCACCCAGCTCTCCTCCTCCCTGGCAGATCCAATGTCTTTAATCTGCTCTGTGTCACAGCTTCTCTTACACTGGAATTGCTGGTGGTCTGCTCGGGTTAAGCAGCCATTCTGGCAGGCTTCAGAGCAGACATCATTTCCAGGTCTCATTGCTTTGAAGCTCCCAGTTCTATCACACTCACATAGAACTAAATCAGATTTTTTTTCTTCTCAGTGGAGGCAGAAAATCAGCCCTGTGAGCCCATCTGATTGCAGTGCTGAGGCTTGTCTAATTGAACAAGTGCTCGAGTCAACACTTGAGCAGGATGGAAAACAATGAGGAGATCACCCAGGGATTATGTCTGAGCTCCACAGCTCCTGGCACTGACAGAGCAGATGGCTGGGTCACATCCTGCCCAAGGCTGGCCAGCAAAGATGTCGACAGGAAAAAAAAAATTAAATTAATTTGGTTTAAATGTATTCAACTCGAAATCTACAAGTGCCTCAGGTCTCTAATTCTGTGCTCAGGTCTCTAATTCTGTGCTTTAGAGCAGCAGCCCAGAAGATGGGATTAGTTGGGGGGTTGGCTGTGCAGAATCCTGCAAGGAGCCCTGCTGCTGCTGCTGCCTCAAAGCTGATGTGGGTAAAAAACATTTTGGGAAGGGGAACTGAGATGCAGGGACTGGAGACAATTTGGCTGGTCCTGGAAAAGTGGGGACCAACCAGGAGCAGTGTGGGCATGGCAGGTGAGCTGTGAGCCCGTGGTGTGGCTGTGCTGATGGAGCCAGGAACCCAAACCCACGCAATGGTGGGGAGGGAGGTGCTTTGTGCAAGTGTGGGGACATCACAAACATCCCTGCAGGTCTCCAGCCTGTTCCTTATGGGATCACACCTGATCCTACAGCCAGAGTCTGGATCCAGAGAGCTTTGGGCTGGTGGCTGTGCCATGGGGATGTGGCCACCAGAAATCCTGGTGACCTCCATGTGGCTTTGTGTCCCCTTCCCTTGGGAAGGAAAGGGAGGAAATGAACACACAGAACTGCTTTTCCCAATGCCCCAACTATTTCTGTCTGGGGGAATGCACCCTCAGAAGAGCCCTCACTACAACAGCAATTATCTATTCCCTCTAGCTTTGGACTCTCCTATATTTATTTGCTTTTACCCAAACAGCAGTGCATCCATCTGCATTCCCAAGCTGGGAATATCAGAGTCCCTTCATCTGCAACTGCTGCTGCCCTGTAATTCCCTCCTGCCACCTCTTCCCAAAAGCACTTTTAACCCTGGGAACTCCCAGTTTTGCTCTCTGTACTTAAAAGTTATTTTCATTTTTTTTGTGTGTGTCTGTAGCTTGAGCAATAATAAAAAATTGCATTTTGCATCTGGTAAAATGGAGTGGAATTGCCTTGCTGGCAGCAGTAAAAATGCTGTTTCCCTAAGATGTTGCTGTATTTGTCTTCTTTGATTCTAAAAGCATTTTTGTTTGTTTGTTTCCAGGGGGCAGCACTGGAAGAACCTTTATGGGCTCCTAATGAAGTGCAGGTGGACGATTGACTGATGATAATTAAGGTAGGAAGAGGTGCTGGTAATTTCGGCATCTTTTTTGTCCTGTCCTTGCAATAAAATGGTGCTGGCCAGTGGCCATCACTATTTTGGGGTTCATGGCTCTATGGCCAAGCAGTAACTTGTGCTAAAGCGTCCCTTTAAACACAGATGGAAGGGAAATCTTATTTAAGAACTACCTGGGAATGTAACTAAGTGGAAAAAATCTGACTTCCTCCCCCAGAGGATAATAAGGTCTCTGTTGGTGCAGAGTTGGAAGGGACATGACTCTTATTTGAGAGCACTCAGCACAGGGATTTTTTTGTTCTGCTGAAACCCAGTGGTTGGGTTGGAATTCAGGTTCTAACTTGCAATCTCAGGGAAAAAAAAAAGAAAACTTGAACTAAAGATATATTTTATTCGTTTATTTTCATCATCTCGAGCGTCTGTGGAAAGCTGGTCTATCTCCAAATGTGGCAAGAGAGTGCTCAGTTCTTGATGGATGAAACAGAGGAAAATCCCTGATTTAAAAGCAGCAAACTGTTGTACAAACTTGGAGAAGGAAATACAAATGTGAGCAGAGCTGAATGGATTTCTGAGTAGTTTTTGTGCTGCTTTTACACCTGAATTCTTGCCTTGCTGGGTTGTTTCTGCCATGGTGGTTGTGCATCATCAGGAGGCTGAGATGGTCACTGCTGGTCTCTGCCTCCCCTTCCTGAAGCAAAGAGGGTCAGCACAGAGACCCCCAAATATCTACTGGAGCAGAGGCTTTGCTTCCTCTCACAATTTGGGTTTTCACTTCTGATTCGTGGCTTCACTTCATGGCTGCTTGGTTTTTGGTGTCAGCAGAGAGCTGTTGGAAGGAGAGGGGGAAATTCAAGCTGCAACAAGAACAAATTCTTTGAACGTGGGTTTACCGTTCTCCAGCCTATTCCTGCTTTTTGTTTGGCTTGTGATAAGATGCACTGCTGTGGAATTTGCTTGGAGCAGGGATTTGCATGAATTATTGTTCCTTGCAACGTGCACATGTGTTCAAACCCTCTCCCTGTGCTCCATGGTACCCCAGCACCCCTTTGGAGGAGGATTTGTGTGCTGGGGTGCAGTGATCAGCAAAATCCAAGTGCTTGGGGGAAGGAAGGCTGCAGTGATAAAAACAAAGTGCTGAAATAAGGGGAAAACTCCTCCAGGGCTGTGCAGCAGCGTTGGGATTTGTGTGTTTATTCTGTGGGCTGACTTTATCCCAGCGTGATTTTATAAAAGCAACATCCTCCTGTTAGGGAAAAAACTCAGCAGTGCTTGGCCTCTTGCAGAGTTCACTTTTTATTTAGGAGGTGTAATGGCATCAGTCACAGCTGCTGATTGATGTAGTGCGGCCCAAAATTATGTACAAGATGGGAGTAAACAGTCATTGGGGATGGTGTCGTGATTCTGCACTTGGAGCTTTTCATTTGAAAGGTTTTCCCCTTCTCCTAAAGAGATCTTTCTGTAAATCACTAATTAAGCAAATGAGCTACAGTGACATCAGTCTAACTCCAAAAAGAGCTGGTGTTTTGGAGAAACCTTCAAGCTGCAGACTCTCAATTATCCAATATTTAAAATTATGGTGTCTTAGAGGAATAGAAAAAGCAAGGAAAGAATTACTGGAATTTTGGGTGACTTCAGGTTTCACATACAAAATCAAGTTTTTTTATGTAATTCTGAATTCTACACTGATGCTAAATCTGGTGTCCTCACTAAATTTGACTAAATCTGATGGCATTAAAAATTTGCTTGCAATTCTCTTACTTCCTTTTTGTAGAGAGTAGAAAAGGTTAAGGCAAATACATTGGGATGTTCATCCACAATACTTTGTGCAATGTATTTATTTTCTGAAAAATTCACTTTGATGGCGAAACTGGGGGAGCTTCTGCCTCCAGAGCATCAGGGGCAGGCATGAGTGGATGTTCATCTGCAATACTTTGTGCAATATGTTTATTTTCTGAAAAATTGACTTTGATGGGGAAAACTGGGGAGAGCTTCTGCTCCCAGAGCATCAGGGGCAGGTGTGAGCGATGGGAGCATAATTTGTGAGGTCCTGGGTTGGGAAGAGCACCAGAGAAGCAATCAGAGCAAGGTGCTGAGTGTGCTGGAGCTGTGGCATTGTGTGGAGCTGTATCTGAGCGTGCAAAGCACTCCCAGAGCTGCTGAAAAGGGCAGAAACCATCAGGGTGTGGAGGGGACCCTCCCTTGACACCAGTGCCGTGGTTTTGAGAGGGGGAGCGCTAAAACCACAGATCTTATTTCAACAAACCCCATCCAAAGCCATGCACAACCTCTGCACCATCCATATCCTCCTCCAGCTGTGTTGCCAGCAGGTTTTGGGGAGGTGGGAGCCACGCTGGGGTGTCCTGGATTTGCAGAAGAGCTCGACACGTGTGGTTTCCTCCACCGGTTCCCCGAGCTGTTGTTTTCGGTGCTAGCCACAATAACTGAAATGTCTTTCCTGAGAGATAAGTCAGTAATTGTGGTTGGCTCCTTCCTCTGGTGTTTGTTCTCTCAGTAACTTGAAAGTTTATTTATCACCAGGGTGCTGCTGGTGCTCCCCTCCAGCACGGTCCCACAGCTTCTCCCTCAAGGATTGCTCCTCAAAAAAGTGCCACAGCTTCATCTTCTCCTCAGGAACGTGCAGTTGTGACCAAATTTCATGAGATGACTGGAAGTGGTGGGTCAGGACTCATCCCAGCCCTGCACTGCTTCATTTTGGTGGATTCTGCTTGGATTGGCCAAAGTGGTTTTTGCCCCACTTGGATTTGCAATTTTGGTCAAAGCCACCACCAGCTTCAGTGCTTCTGAGCCCTGTAAAGATTGCTGTCACAGTTTGGACCTTGCTGATCCTTGGAGCACGTTTTGGAAACACAGAGTTTGCCCAGAGACCATAAATCACAAGTGAAATGTGCTCCTAAATCCCACTGGCACTTCTCCCCACCTCTTTCCTGTGAAGCTTCAAACTTCTGCAATGAAATTTGATCATCCTGCTGAGGTGAGCTGACCTGGCCTAAAAAACACCCTGGGATTTGCAGGGACTGCAAACCCTCATTCCCAGCACACACCTCCAGCACTGGGTGGTTGGAGCTGAGCATGGAATGGGGACAGGAAGGAGAAAACTCCTTGCAAAAACCACTGCAGGCAGCGTGTCAGGACCTGCAGCCCCTACCTGGAGCTGCTGGGTATAAATAAACACATCCACCCTCCTTATTTCTGACAACTGCCTCCCTGAGGAGTAATTTATTTTTTTTTTCCCCAGTAGCTTGTTCTGCAAGCAGGTTTCCTCTTGCAGGTGATTAGGAAAACCTCATTTTTATGTTAATTAGGCATAACTATCAGTGCACAGACATCAACTGCTCTCACATCCTTCTGAGACTGCAATTTTTATTGAAATTCAGTCCTGAAAAACCGAAACCAGCAACTGATGTACCTGTTGCCTGAACAGATGGGAAACTGCACCAAAGGGGTGGTTGTCTCATAAAAAACGTTGCCAGGGTGTAGCAACCACAGGTTCAGCTTTCAGGAGGCTTGCAGCTGCAGTCAGTTTAGGTTTTTAGCTGTGTTTGCTTGCTAAGTTTGAGGGCTTCCTTAACAACTTGTCTCCACTGAGATCAAGCCATGTTAATTTAGTTAATTGCAGCTAAGCACAGCTGCTGCTGACACTGGTGGGCCTGCACCTATAGGAGCAAATCTTTTTCATGTTGTTGTCTCCAAACACATCCCTGCTTTGATTGTATTTGTTCCAGTGGGAGGATTGAGCTGATTCACATTTTCAATAAAAAAGATCCTTCAGTTTTGGCAGATTGGCTGCACCATCCATCAAAGTGCTGAAGGTTGGATGGGGTTTGGAGCAACCTGGTTCAGTGGAAAGTGTGGAACTAAATTGTCTTTAAGATCCCTTCCAACAGAAAAGAAGAGGGAGCTCACTCAGATACGTTTTGGGTTTGTGGGCAAAACACAAGTGCAGCTGCTTTGGTGACATTTTTTCACAGTACCAGAGGTGGAGGGGCCAGAGGAGAACATCTGGTCCCAGCTGATACAAACCAAAATCCATGAAATTCTGGAGATGCACCCAATTGGAATTGCCCTGTCCTTCCCCAACACCACAGGGAGGTTTCAGGAACACGTTTGCCCAGCAGTGGGATCAGCCAGGTCACTGCTAACACCATTAACTTCTCCTGCCTCCTTCTCCAGAACTCAGCTCTCTGATATTATTTAAGGATTTTGTAATCCAAATCCTTGAGGTTCCTTGCAGAAATCTAAAACAAATACATCCATCTTATCAGGCCTTTCCAAGAGCAAAGCATGGAAATCCCCTGGCTGGCACCGTCACCGGTGTTTTCCTCTCTCTGCACCAGCAAATCTCCTTCAACATTGCTGGAAAAATCTGCCCTGGATTATGCAATGATGAAGAAGAAAGAATGAAAATTTACCCAGGAATTTGGCCAGGGACATGTGGACCCCTCACAGCTCCAGTTGGGTGGATTGTGATGCGTTGAACACATGGATGTGGTGCAGAACTGTCCCTTGGTCAGGAACCTGTTCCCTTTTCACACAGAGTCATTCTGAGGGCAGGCACATATCTGGGTTGGGGATTTTTGTGTGTGGATGTCCACAGGGAGATAAGGCAGGCTGGAAAAATTAATTATTTTGTGTATTTCCCAGGGCTGGGATCCATTGATTTTTTTCTTTTTTTTTTCTTTTTTTTAACTTTTTTCTTTTTTTTTCTGTTTTTTTTCTTTTTTTAAGTTAGGGTTGGGATTAAATGTATTGATGGTATTTTGTGTTTGGATTCAGATTTTTATTCATTTTTATTTATATGACAATCTTACATCTTTCGAATTCTATAATATTTTACTAACAAGTTATAAAATGGTTTCATATTTATCTTTTTAAAGGAAAAACTATTTAATGAAGTGGCACAAATTATTTTTACTTTTAACTTAATAATTACTTATGTCTTGTAATGTGGACTTTTTTGTTTAGTTATAAATATTACTTAAATTTATGAAGAAGAAGGACTAATTACTGCTTTAAAACATGTATTTTAGCTTTATATATATTATTATATTTTAAAACTTTCAACTCTGTTTTCTACTCTGTGATAGTACACACTTCTATTCAAACTAGTGTTTGAATAGTGTTAGTGTTATTAATTAATTTTGGAAGCTTTCTCTATGGCTTCAGGTCAAATGCAGGGTTTTCTTGAGGGTCTTTCAACACAGAAAATGTCAAATTCTCATCATCCAGGGTTCCAGCAGGGATCCTTCAGCTGTGGTGGCCTCAGGTGGGTGCATGTCATGGGAAGTGATACCTGGCAGCAGGTAAAAGCTGCAGGTGGGGAGAAGCCAGACAAGCTTTTGATGCGTAAATCCTCCAGCTCTGACGCAAAATGTGAAATTTTTCTTACAAACTCCACCAGTTTCTCTGAGCTTTGTCAAAATACAACAGCATTTGTGTGAGAGAGGGCACAGTTGGTACCTGTGGAGCCAAGGGCTGAGCTCGCTGGGCAAGGAGGTAAATTAAAATTATAATTTTATAGTTATAAAATGGCTTGGGGGTCTGGAAGGGTGCTCTGGAGGAGGAGGAGGAGGAGGAGGACAGCTTTATTTGGTTGAGGGAATTTAATGTCCAAACTTGATTTTTAATGCATTTTTTAGGTGCCCATCTATATTTAAGATATTCTCCCTTCCTCTCCTGTCCTCTCTTACCCAGTGTAAGCTGTAGTGCAGGAAGTGGGTGGTGTACCAGGTGAAATGTGTAAAATGTACAATATTTGGGGAAGGAAATACTGTAATCTATAATTTTGCTGCTGCAGAGAGCATTTGTGAGGTGGGGGCTGTGTCTGAGCTGCTTGGCCAGGTCCTGCTTCCATTTGATGTGGTTTGTGTGCCTTGGTGAGAATTCCCTCTTTGCAGAGCTGGAGGGAGGGCAGAAGCTCTTTAAAGTGAAACATTTCAGATATAAATTGAGTTTATGCTGCAATAAAGTTGTGTTTTACCTCTTCATGGCTCTTTTTCCCCCATGGAAGGTGCCCAGCTTGGCTGCACCTCACTCAGCACATTCTTGGCAACCTCAGGTCTTAACCTTGGGCTGAGCTTTGAGGAAGCTCAAGGTCGAGCTGTTGCTCTAGAGGAAGTTTGTGAGTCCAAAATTCAACTAGACCTGGTCATTTAATAAAAAAATCTGAAAAAATAAAAGAAAGCAGACAAAAAATATTCATATGGGCTGCTTCCAGTCTTGTACAAGGGGGTGGAGAAGTCATAGAACCACAGAATCATAAAATGTTCTGGGTTGAAAAAGATCTTAAAAACCATTTAATCCAATTCTTTGCCATGTGCAGGGACACCTTCCACTAGACCAGCTTGCTAAATCAACAAGATCATGTGAACAAGACCATGATTTAGTAAAATCTTTGTATTTGAGGGAAACTAGTTTAGAGGATGAAATGTTGCTGTTTCTCCCCCAAAATGAGTGGATGTTATGGCACCTAAAGTGACATCTGAGCTGCTGAGGAAGCACAAGGTCAAGCTGCTGTTGCTCTAGAGGAAGTTTTTGGGTTCAAAATTCAACTAGACCTGGTCCTTAATTTCATTTTAAAAAATCAAACAAACAAACAAAAAAGCAAACAAACACAAAATATTAGTATGGGTGCTTCCAGTCTTGTACAAGGGGGTGGAGAAGTCATAGAATCACAGAACCATAAAGAGATCTTTAAAACCATTTAATCCAACCCCTTGCCATGTGCAGGGACACCTTCCACTAGACCAGCTTGCTAAATCAACAAGATCATGTGAACAAGACCATGATTTAGTAAAATATTTGTATTTGAGGGAAACTAGTTTAGAGGATGAAATGTTGCTGTTTCTCCCCCAAAATGAGTGGATGTTATGGCACCTAAAGTGACATCTGGGCTGCTGAGGTACAGGTGGGACTGAGCAGGGAGGTCTCTGCAGCTGCATCCATCTGGGTTTTGTTATTTAAGGTTCCCATTTGTTATTTAAGGTTCCTCCTTGCAGAGGAAACTTGTGGGGAGGTGAGAGCTCTGCAGGAGTGAGGAATGGCTGAAGGGATTAAGCAGCAGAAAGGTGGTGGAGAAATGTGGCAGCTGAGTTGGGTTTTTCAGGAGAGGAGTTGGTCAGGATTCACATTGTGTTGGTGTTTTAGTCCATGTGAGAAGACTCAGGTGTGTGGAAATGTTTGGGATGTTCAGCATCTCCCTGCCTTCATCCCAAAGATGAGCTCAAAGTTACAGCTGGTGACCAAGGACAGTGTGAAGGGTGTGGAGGGAAAGAGCTAAATCTGAGCAAAAATGAAATTATTTGGAAGGGCTGGAGTTCTGCCCTTCAATGCTTCCATGTGAAGGGTCTGGAGGGAAAGAGCTAAATCTGAGCAAAAATGGAATTATTTGGAAGGGCTGGAGTTCTTCCCTTCAGTGCTTCCATGTGAAGGGTCTGGAGGGAAAGAGCTAAATCTGAGCAAAAATGGAATTATTTGGAAGGGCTGTAGCTCTGCCCCAAGCTGGGAGGTGCAGGGAGCCCCAGGAATGGCTGAAACACCCGGGGATCCCCATGAAGGGTGGTGCTGGCTGGATTTTCCCCTTCCCAGTCTGTTTTGGGATGAACACACAGGATGAGGATTCTGCCAGAGCAGGTGTCCCTTGCAGCCATCATTCACTGTCAAAAAACCAACCTGAAACTCTCCAGCTGCAGTGGATCAGTGCTGCAGCTGCTGCCAGGTCACCACATCTTCAAAGGAAAGAAGAACCCCCTGCAGGTGCTGGGGGACAAGAAAACCTGAACCCCCACACTGAGGTGCTGCTCCACCTCCTCCCAGAGGCTCAGCTTGTCTGTCCTGGAGCTCACACCCACCTTGGGCAGGATGGGGATTGGTTTGCTCAAATGCCAGGTCACAGGAAATGAATCTTCTGCTCCTCAAGTGCTGTGAGCAGCATTGAAACCACCCCAAAATATTTCACCAGGGGTGCTCACAGGTGTCCAGAGCACAAAAACAAATTGGGAAGCCCAGTCTGGCACTGGTTTTGAGGCAGTTGATCAGTGGAAGATCAGCTTTGCTGCTGTTTTGCTTCAGAGGCCAATCTGTTAAAAGTCCTTTTCCCAAGCAGCCAGAGGCTTGATCAAAACCTATTTCATATCTATTTCTTTATTTTTATGTGCTTTGAATCCTGAAATGGGTCATTTAGGAAGATGGTTTAGATGTGAGATGTTGGCTGGCAACCCAGCTCTGCATTAAGTGCTTTAAAACATCCACTCCCCACTTCAATTTTATTTGCTCTTAAATAAAATAAAAAAAAAAAGATAATATCTGCTAGACACCAGTTTGTTCATCCCTCAGGCAGGTGTTCAGGGGTTTTCATTGTTTTTAAAGTGGCTGTTTCTGGGCTTTTGGGAGGGCTGTCAGCTTGCTGAAGTCCATGATGGATCTGTAAGAGGTGCTTAATTGGAAGTGCTGGTTCAATTATGGGATGCAGACAATCAGCAGGATGCTCAGCCTTTGGTCCCCTCACTGTGCTCTGGGCATCCCTGCTTTGTCATCTCATGGGCTTTGAGCCTTAGCAGGGGAACAAATTCTTCCTCAGTGCTCCATGCCTTGCTGGTAATGAAATGACTTTATTTCCTTATGCAGCAATCATCATTTAAATCAATTTTCCCTGTCACAAAAGGAAAGAAATGTCATGAACTGATTTTCTCCTTCTCTTCACCGTGAGGCAGATTTTTGCTTTTCAAAGGAAAATACCTTTTAAAACATTTGCACTTCCTTTCAGCTTGAATGATTTCATCCATACTCTGATTTTTATGAACAAAGGCTCACAGCAAGATGACATTCAGCCCTTTCAGCTGTTGATTTATCCCAGTCTTTATTCTTGGGAGCAAAAATATGGAAAAATTCTGTGTTACACAATTTTTAACATACATTTTCAGAGTTTCATACCACAGAGCATTGTGGGTTTGTTGTTTTTTCCCCAGTGATGCTTTAACATCTGAATTTGGTACAATTCACTGCTTTTGAAGCATTTGGTGACTTTTGCTTTGTGCTTGATCCACTTTTGATGTGAATTGTCCCAACTTCTGTTTCGGGGGAGGAGCAAAGTTATTTTTTTTCTCACCAGCCCACATGGCATTGAATCCATCTGGAGCACGTGGCTGCTGTAATGCAGAAACCACACTTTTTTTTTTTTTCTTTTTTCTCACAAATTCTTCCCTGTGTGACTTCAGTAGTTAAAGCTGGTTCAGTCTCCTGCCCTGGGACTGTCGTGCTGGAAGCTGAAATCTGTTTGTGTTTAAAGATGCTGCTTCTATTTTGGTAGGAAAATGCATCATCAAGAAGTCTTTCTTCCCACTAGCTGCACACTCAGCCTGGAATAAGGACTCCAGGGGCACATCCTAATGAAATAACCCACTGAGACAAAAAAAATAAAAAATAAATAAAACCACCACTGATAGTGGGATCAAGCTGGATGCTTCCCAAAAGGAATAATTCTAAGTTTTGTGTGGCAGAGGTTGGGCACCACGGAGGCTGGTGACTGATGAGATGGTGTTGGGAGAAAGCTGTTGGTTAAACAAATTCTGATGTGTTAGAGGATAGGAATTTTTATATGGGATGCTGTGTCTCATCAGCAGAAAATAGCAGGGATTTGGGAAATGGCAGCCCTGGAAGTCTTGGGGATGTTGGTGGATGAAAGGCTGGATGTGCCCTGGGTGATCCCACATTGTGGGCAGCAGGGAAGGGGGAATTCAGTGTTCAGTGCCTGAAGGGGCTCCAGGAGAGCTGGAGAGGGACTTTGGGCAAAGGATGGAGGGGCAGGACACAGGGAATGGCTCCCACTGCCAGAGGGCAGGGATGGATGGGATATTGGGAATTAGGAATTGTTCCCTGTGAGGGTGGGGAGGCCCTGGAGCAGCTGGGGCTGCCCCTGGATCCCTGGAAGTGCCCAAGGCCAGGTTGGACAGGGCTTGGAGCACCCTGGGACACTGGAAGGTGTCCCTGCCCATGGCAGGGGGTGGGACTTGATCTTTAAGATCCCTCCCAACCCAACCCATTCCATGATCCTGGCTCCAGGATGGCATTTTCATTCAATTCAGATAGGCTGGGATGCAGTGAGGGTCATTAACAGGGGCAGGGGCGTTAATTAACCCACAGGACACTTGCAAGGGGGTGTCTGCACGCAGCCATTCCTTGTGGAACACACAGGAAGGGTTCTGCCCTTGAAGCAAACTTCAGAAGTTGGGAATGTGGTGGGGAATGAAGGAATTTCTCCCCTAAAAATCAATGCAGTTGCATAGAGGATGTGTCAGGGACTGAAGGAACTCACCCAGAGTTCTTTTCCCATCCCTGTCCTGCCTCCCTCGCGTGGATCAAGATGAATCAAGGACACAACACAGGAGAAGGGGTTGGGTGTCCCTCTCTGAGAGCCACCAGCAGCTGATCCTGCTGCTCCTGCTGCTCTCACACCACACATCCCATCCTCCCCAATATTCCTAGAGGGATTTACAGAGCCTCTGAAGTGATTGAAGTGCTCACAAGTATTTGAATATCCCAGTGAATGTTTATCTGCAATTAAAGCCTTGGGAAAACATTGTGGAACGCAGAGCCATCACTGGAGTCCTGCTTCCCTTTGTGTCAAACTGGGAAATGCTGGCTTTGATCCTCTCTTATCCCCATGGATTGGGGCCATCTCCTTTCTTCTCTGCACTCAGGACCCACAGCAGCATCTGGGACCCAAACAAGCAGCAGCCAGGCTCATCTCTCCAATTTTCAGGCTTGCCAGGCATTTTGTGAGATGGTACCAGCTTTGGTACTTCAAAGAAAGGTGTCAGAAATGCAAAAATGAGCAATTAAGGATTAATCTGCTTGTGGGGATGGGGATCTGCCTCCCCCTCCTGATTGCAGTGTAAATTAGTGGTTGACTAGAGGCCTGTAGTGGAGCTATTTATACCTCCAAGGTTTGAATTATAGCTGGATAGATTATATCATCCCTTTGTTTAATCCTTTTTCCTTTCTTCTGTCAGGCTTTTGACCTCAGTGATTTTCAAAGCAGTCAGATTCGCTTCCTACGGTTTTCTTGTGCTGGTATTTGTATCCAGGAAAGGGGAGGAGAATTTAGATGGCTTTTTCTGTACTGTTTTATTTTCTCTTGCTCTCCCTTACTCATTTCCTCATTCAACAGCCCAGTCCTTTTTTTTTTTTTTCCTTTTTAACCTTTTCAGGCATTTTCATTCCGCAACTGTCATTGCCTTTCTAAGGCTTTTTTTTATTTTCTAGGGCTTCAAAACAGCAGAGTGGGTGAATATTCCACTTTATAGGCTTGAACTGTTCCCAAAAATATTGGGAGTGAAGCTCTCCTGCCATGCACCTGCCTGCTGGTCAGACCCACAGCTCTCCTTCATTTCCCCCCACCCCTGGACAGAGCAGTGTGAGGGAGGCTGCTGTTGTTGCTCTTGGATTTATTGGCTGTGATTTTGCAAATAAATGCTTTATAATCACTTCCTTGCTGCTCCTTGCAGCCAAGAAAGGGAGACAGGGAAGGGCAGGCTGCCTCCCTGTGCTCTGCCTTTCCCTTTGGGTTTGCACTTCCTATTTCCAAAACTGCTTCTTTTTTTTTTTTTAGACCTCTAATAAGTGTTAGAGGGTTTAAAATATATATTTATTCTTACAGCTCTCTAAAAGTCGTGTTTTAAACAAAACCACCCCAAAGTTGGCCCTGGGGCAGTGGCTGCAGTGGTTCCTGGCTCTTTGCTCTGTTGCTGCAGTTTGGATTTTCCTGTATTTCCCATCCAGGAGAAGCTGTCAGAAAAATAAAGGGCACAGGAGATGTGGAAGTCAGCTGAATATTTTTAAATATCAGAACATGCTGTACAAGGATGGGAATTAAATGTTGCTGCTGAAGCAAGCAGGGAGTTCCTCTGCAGTGTGAGCTTCCCTCACATTTTCCTCGATGGGTTTTCCTACCTGGAGCAGCCCTCCCACCTAAAAAAATCCTATTTGCCTTCAAATCCTTTTGTGGCAAGGATTTACACACATGGTTGGATGGTTTTGGACAAGAGGGAGTGAAAATCTCCAGCACAACTCCTGGCAGGAGTGGAAACCTTTAAAAAGTGAATCTGAGCTGGGCACCTGTGGGATGGGAACAGCCTTTAATGAGCTCTGATTTCCATCCCTGTATTTCCTCATCCCTGGAACTCTCCAAGGCCAGGTTGGATGGGGCTTGGAGTAACCTGGGCTGGTGAAAGGTGTCCCTGTCCCAGAGGGAGGACCTTGAAGTGGCAGCAGGCTCTTGGATCCAGTGGGGCATTATTTGCTGAAGATCAAGCCCAAGATAACAATTTTTTATAATAAATTCAAATATTTTTTACCACCAGACATGAATATAAAATCCTTTGGGGAAATAGGATGGTGGCTGGAGTAGAGTTTTCCCATTTAGTGCTTTTTCAAGGGTATTTTTGAAACCATTGCATTTTTGACACCCTTTATCAGTATGTGCTCAACCTCCAGCCTGGTGGGTATTTGGGGCTTTGTTTGTCTCTTGCAGCCCTCCCAACATTTGTGAACAATTATTTCTTTGGAGCAGCATTTGAGCCCTTACTCCTTTTTCTCCAACTGCTGCCCACAATTTGGCCACATCTCAGCCTTTCTCCTTGGTATTTCTGGGAAGTGGAAGCTGTTTCCTGGTGCAGAAAACCCAATTATTGGATAAACTCAGATCCTTCATCTGGAATGAAGTTGAAAATATTCATCAGGCAGCACCAGAATCATAACTTCATTTTCAGACACCTGGGGAGTGTTGGAAGCAATTAAGGCTGAGCAGATGGGATGGGTCCCTCTGCCCTGTCCCATTACCCCACCCTTTCTTACTCTTTTCTCTGCTTCCTTTCCTTCCTCCCTAAAAAAGGAGAAGGGGGAAGAAAAGCAAAGTAACTTATATGGATAGAGGGGAGGTGTAATTATGAGCAGTGGGATTAATTTAAAAAGGAAGATTTCAGGGAGACTCTGACTTCCTTTGACATGTTGAGGGGTTTTGGTAGAGGATAAAAGGAAAATAAACTAATTTATTCCTAAATTGTAATTCCTTTTTGGTATTAATCTGTTTCATTAGTGTAGTTCACAAATGCTCACAGGCAGGGGAGAGAGGGGGGCAGCAAATTGAAATGAAGACATTTTCAAAAGGAAAATCTTGCTAGGAAAGGCTTCCTGCAGGGAGAAATCATATCCCAGGAGAAGAGCTGGAAACTCCACTGCTTTGGACTTTTCAAGTGAGACTGGATAAAGCAATTGGGGAAATTTCTTGTAGGGAGCAGTTTTTGCTGCGTGGTGGGTACGACCAGATGGTTTAATTGATCCCTTCCCTGGCCAGTCCATGTGGTTTTCATTTCCTCCTGGGGAAAAAAAACCTTTCCTCCTGGGAAGGGCACTGGGCTGAGGAGTGTGGTGCCCTCAGGGATCTGTCACTGCTTACAGGGTTGCTGTTCTGAGCTGTGATTCTGCTACTCTGAAATATTTTTAATTTTAAAAGATTTTTTTTTATCCCTGCTGTGACTCTTTCTAGGTTTAGGAGGTTGTAACCATCTTTGGAGGGAGTGCTCTTCCCCTTCCTGCAGCTGAGGCATCTCCCAAAACTGCCTGGTGTCCATGGGAGCCTGTGAACTGAAAATGGTTTCACTGAGATCTGAACAGCTTTTCCTTGACTTGCACCCACAGTAAAAATCCTGTTTATTATTGCTCCACGAGCTCTGAGAATGGGGAAGAAATTGGAGCAGAATGTGTCATTATAGTATCACAGAATGGGCATTGAAGCTCAGCCTGGTGGATATTTGGGTATGAATGGGAATGGTTGGAAAGGTTCTTTAAAGGTCATCTCATTCCATCCCCTGCCATGGGCAGGGGCACCTTCTACCATCCCAAGCTGCTCCAAGCCCCATCCAACCTGGCCTTGGACACTTCAGGGATCCAGGTGATGCCTTGTGAAGGCTGACCTAGAGCAGAGGCTGGACAGAGCTAAAGAATAAAGCAGGGATTTATTAGGAGGCCTCAATGGATGCACCTTGGGCAGCACAAGAGCCCAGCCAGGGCTGCACCCAAGATGAACCAAAATGGTCACAAAATGGACACCTGGTCACAGGGTCTCTCACTTTGATCAGTTCTTCTTCATTTGCATACTGGAGTTAATTGTCCAATTCCAGCTTTAGCCCATGCAGTCCCATCCTTCTTGTTTTTCTCTCTCCAGCCCACAGTGTTTGTGCTCTTGACCTGAGATTTGGATCATTTGTCCTTGGTCCCCAGCTGGAGCAGGAATTGTTTTGTCTCCCTGCTCTGTGCACAGAGCTCATCATGCCCTCATATGAAACCCAGACCCACACACTAAAGCAGCACAGAATGTGAAAAATAGAAAAGCCAAAACCTGAGGCATCACAGGGGCAGCCACAGCTTCTCTGGGTGCCCTGTAGCTGGCCATGAACTTTTTATTTCCCCTCTCTTTTCCCCTTGGTCATCCTGCAGGTTGGTGATGAGGAGCCCTTTTGAAGCAGGTTAGGATTTGCCCCAGTTTTCACATTAAATTTTGTGGCCCTTGGTGTGTTGTGGCTGAATCACAGCTTGATGGCCATGAGTGCTTTGCCACCAACCTTGTTTATCAGCCAAGGTGAGTGCTGTGCCTGTTGATGGGGAGAAAAGCAAGGATCTTGGTACGGATTTCCAAGGAGGAATGGGAAGATCTGGGAATAATTTCTTACCTAAGAATGATGGTTGTGATGGAGGAAACAGCTGTAGGACGTGGGAGGAGGGAAAAGTGAGAAAGTGGACTGTGTGTAACATTTAGGAAGGAGATGGATTGAGTTTGGTTTAGTGCTGAATGTGAATTCTTGATATACAGAGAGCTGGAGAAGGGAAAATGAGGATTAGAGAGCACTGGATAAAGGAACAACTTGTGTGATGCAGTTGAGCAGATCCAGCTTCATGGTTGTTTTTATTTTGGAGAGATGGGGGTGCATGTGAACACAGTCCACACAGGCCTGGTTTGGAGGCCGTGGGCACTGCAGTGCCCATCTTTATTTGATTCTCTCCTTCAGGACTCTCATTTCCTTATTTCATGTGCAAGAATTGAACCTCTCCTCAGGAAAAGCCTGTGGAGCTCACCTCAGGATTTGTGCTCAGAGCACATTCACTCCCTCACACAAGATCAAGGTCAGATTTCTGGAGGATCTGGTTAACCCTCAGAAGAAAAGATGGCTTTTCAAAGGAAAACTCCATCCTCCTTGACAGTGGCTTTATAAAGCAGGGATTTATTAGGAGGCCTCAATGGGTGCTCCTTGGGCAGCACAAGAGCCCAGCCAGGGCTGCACCCCAGGTGAACCCAAAAGGGTCACAAAATGAACCCAAGATGAACCCAAAATGGTCACAAAATGCACGACTGCTCATGGGGTCTCTCACTTTCTGAAGTGAGAGACTTCACTCCCTCACACCAGAGCAAGGTCAGGTTTCTGGAGGATCTGCTTTACCCTCAGAAAAAAGAATGGCTTTTCAAAGGAAAAGTTCATCCTCCTTGACAGTGACTTTATCCCCTTGACAACTCTAAATTCCTCCTGAATTCTCCCAGTGGTCAGGGAAGCAGAAGTTGGATGCTGCATAATCTCCAATCCCCTGCTGGTTCTGCATCCCTCCTCTCAGCAGTGATTTGTAAATATTATTTTCCCCCCAGTATTTTAAAGGACATTTTCATCTCCCCTGGCAGAAGGAGGAGGATATTTCTGGCACTGCTGTTGTATCAATTTTGTTTCTTGTTTAAGATTAATATTAAAAATAATAACACCAGCAAAGCAAACACAATTTTGGTGTTTTCCTCTTAATTTACCCATTCACTCTAAGTCCTGGAACTGCAGCTTTGCTACCACTTGAGACACAAAATGCAAATTTAACTGAAGATCACATGGAAATCAACTCATCCATTTTCTGTGTGATGAGTGAAGGTGCATAGAGGGAAAACCACACTGGAATTTAAACCTTGGCAGAAAATAGGGAAGAACTGTGGGCTGCTGTCATGTTGATGGTTTGGACAAGGCAGTTTTGATTTTGGTGTGTTGGTTCTATTTAGCTAATTCTTAGCAGCATAGTGGCAATTTTAGAAAAGTTATTTCAGTCAGCAGCAAAACTACAACACAATAAAGATAGATTTGTTCCCCTGATAACAGTTTTGATCAAGGTTTCCTTTTATCCTGCAGTTTTTAAATAATTGGCCCGCTTGCTCTTGGCTTTTATTGTACTGGGGATATTATAAACTCAGATTGTTTTGTAAACCTCTAATTTTAGACACATCTCAGTGCTTATTGTTCCTTTCATCCCTTTTTTTAATACCATGGCACAGTTTCTGCAGAGAGGTGGAAATCATCTGCATCCTGAGACTTTCATGTCTAGACTGGATGAAGGGCATGAAAATCCAACCAGAACAATCCCCCCCAGACGTTTTTTATAAAACCACTTCTCCATCCCAGCCCCAAACCTCACAATTCATTTCCTTCACCGTAACACCGGGCAAAAATAAGTGAAAGAAAATCATAAATGCATCTTTCTGGGGTGAGTGTGTGCAATCAGGAGCAGCTTTCCAAACCAGTAGCTGTGTACAAAAGCCAGCACAGGCATCAGGAACACAATTGAGTTGCTAAGGCAGAGTTTTCCAGTCGTGCCCCGTAGAGCCCCGCATCGTCTCATTATTCCGCCCCAGCGTCAGCCAACAATGGGGGGAAGATAAAATTTGTAAGATAAAAGATAAAAGCCTGGCAACCCCTTTGCTTAGAGGGGTCAATTTATCCCAGCTCTTTGTAGGGCAGTGTAATTTTAGGCTTTTCCAGGGCGGATCAGGCCGAAATCCTCGCGGCAGCACTTCCGTAAATGGGTCAGGAGGGGACTCGGCGAGGCTGGGATTGCACCTTGCTCGGAGGGAATTGTGTTTTCTCAGTGGAAATAAGATGGTTTTGTGATTTTATGAACTTATTCACCCAGTTCATAAAGGGAGAAAAAAAATATGGGTTAGTTGGGCAACAGCAGTGTGTTCCAATGTGCTGAATTTGGGATAGAAAGCTCATGGAGCCTGGGATTAAAGCTTTCTGCAGTAGCAGCAAGGAGTGATTTTATTTTGATTTTATTTTTTTTTCCTCAGCAGGAGCTTTGGAAATTATCTATAACAGGTGTTTCACCTTTCTGAACCTTATTCTGATATACTGGACTCGTTTGGCAGAGATTCTAAAGCAGTTCTGGGGTTGTTTATCAGCTCCAGCACTTCTGGGTGACCTTGCATCTCATCTTTGGAAGCACCTTAATCCCTGTAACATCCTAAAAGAAGGATCACAGGGGTTTTATTGGTAGTTTCTGTATTTCCCAATACTGTGACAAACTGCAGGTGTTGGGCATGGTCAAGGGCTTGGCCACAGTGGCAAAAGACTTGGGAATAATGGGGTGAAGTTCTTTATTCCTCCCCTCCTCAATGACAAACTATTAATTAATTACTCAGGGAGGAAATAGGAGGACTCTGGAAGGCAATCAGGTGCCAAGGTAAATACAGCCTGGCCCTGCCTTTAACTGACTTTCACAAGGAGTCCTCCTTGAAAAGAGTTGGATAACACAGCCCAAGGTGAATAGAAGGCTTTGAACATCCATGATGCAGATCCCTGAGAGGTTTCCTCTCTCCCTCAGTGTGGGAACAAGCAGCAGGCTGGGATCTGTGCTCCCAGAGCTGCTGAGAGGATCAAAGCACTGCAAAGGATCCATAAAAAAAAAAATTAAATCCACTTTTCTCTGCCTTAACATGGATTTTGCTCTCAAACCACACTGAAGATGGATGTGTGGGGAGACTGAGGAGTTACATGAAAACCTTTAGTTCTTCTTCCACCCAAACCACAGATGTCCTGGTAGGCACAGGATAGCCAAATGTTGGAGATGCTTCTCATTTTGCTGGGGAAAAGGAAGGAGAAAGACCACTCCTGTTGGTCCATTCTGTGGGAATGCCAGGGCTTGGTTCAGCAGGGAATTAAGACCCCCTTGTGTTTGCTTCATTTCCCAATAGAGCTTCTTCCATCTAGTGCAACCAAAGGACTTCCAGGGTAAGACTTGAAATCAAATTTTCATCTCCCAGTAAAACCTGGGGTCATTTGAGGACCTGTATTTGAGGTGCCTGTATTTGAGGCATTAAATATCATCTGGCAGCCCTCTTTGCACACAGAACCTGATGGAATTGAGAGAAAAATAAGCAAAGCAACACTGAACCTTTTTTAGCATGACCCAGAGCAGTGACACTCAGGAGAAGCAGAAGCAGCTCTCCCTTTCATGCAGTCACCCTGTATTTCCATCAACTCAAACACAGGTGTTTTTCTGTCTCCTTCCTCTGCTACTCAGCATAATCTGTGCTGCCACTCAGGTTACATGGCCAGAGGCTGCAGCACAAAGGAACAAGCCCTCACTTTGCTCAGCCCCATCTCCTCACTGTCAGTTCCTGCCCTTTCCCATCAGCCTCTCCCCCAGGAGCCTCCTTTGATCCTGGTGCTGGTTTCCTCTATAAAAAGGGTGAAAAGAGCCCAAGTGCAGCTCCCTTGGGGCTGGGAGAGGGGAGCTGGGAGCACAGGGACACACACAAAAACCTGATGCTGTTATTCTGTCATGCTGAAATAACATCCACTTCCCCAAGGCTGAAGCTTCTGACAACGAGGAAGGATGGAGGTGATGGCAAAACTTTGGGACATTTCACTGTCCTTGGCTGCCCTGGCTGTCACCTCCTTCCAGGCTGGCTCCCTGGCTCATGGCAGGTGAGAATTCCCAGAACCTTGTAGGTGTGGTTCTGGGAATGCTTTGCTTCAGGGACCTGCTCAGGTTTCCCTCCTCCCACCCCCCAGTGCTCAGGTTTCTGCAGGCCTTGTGCAATTTGATGTCCCTGAGTGCTCCTGTGCTTTGTGACTCATGGTTTTTACCTGCCAGGCTGTTTTAAACCCCCAATTCTGGTGTTCCACATCCCAGCTGTGTTCCACCATCCCATTTGAAATGGGAAAGAAGCAAAAGCCCCACATGAAAATGCTGCTGGGCCATGAGGATCTTGTGGGACACAGGGCAAAGCCTGGAGTGGTGCTGGGCAGCAGGGACAGGTTTGGATGGATTTTGGGAAGAAATTCTCCCCTGTGAGGGAGGTGCAGGGAGAGAACAGAGATGCTGAGGCACGAGGTGATGCTGATGGTGGGACACTGGGTGCCCCTCTGATGGAGCATCAGCCCAGAGACACAGATCATTCCTCACAGTTGAGCACAAATTAGAGCCAGCTGTCAGCACAGAAATATTTAACTCTTGTCTTCAAGAGAGGGTGGGGACCAAAGGCTGCTCCAGCAGTGAGAGCTGGGAGGGTGGAAAAGTAGAGCTGATGGAGATTTATGGAGCCCCTGCAGCCCAAACTGGAGGGATCCTGTCACCGCTTCCAGTGATCCTTCCATCACTTCCTGCCCTGTATGAGCAGGAGTGGTGCACACACCCATGGGGCAAACCAGCCCCTTTCCCAGTTCACACTGGGCTCCCAGCTGCTCCTCAAGCCCCAGATCCCAGTTTGGTGCCCCCCTGAAGCAGTGAGGCAGGAGGGGAAGATGCCAACTGCAGGCTCTGTTTCTGGTAGCTCCTCTCTGACTTAACAGGAAAAGACTGACCACAGAAAATGTACAATATTGTTTTTCTCCACATTTTCCTGAAATCTGTTGAAAAGCTGTGGAGGGAGGAGGGCTCATGTGGGGGATGGGGAGGAGGAAATAATGGTGGCTCTGTTCAATGGAACTCCCCTTACAGACAATTTGTGTTGTTATTTTTCCCCTCCAAACACTCATAGATCTGATCTGAAAATCCCAGGCTTAAAAGCACAGATGTTTAGTCTGACACACAAACGTGGCATCGTTCCAGCAAGTGGAACATCTGGAAAGGTCCTGGTAAAATCTGAGGAGCTGATCTGGGATGAGAGGAGTTAAAGCTGCTCAGCAACAGCTGCATCCTTCAGCCAAATCACCTGAAACTTCCCTTCCCTTCCCTCCAGGTCTTTCCCTTGGTACTAAAGCAGCTTCCAGAGATGTGTCACAGCTTCTCCTGTCCCTCCAAGTGTCCTCTTTGAGGAGCAGGGGGAGAATCAGTGGTGGGGATGGAAAACAGCCCATGGCAGTGCCACCAGGCTGGATCTGGTGAGGTGTTTTTGGGGATCTCTGTGTCCAGATAGGTCTGGGAAAGATGGTGTTGGGTTGATCCTGGCCCTACATTGATGTCACAGCCAGAGGTGTGTTGGGGTGTGAGTTGGGATGGGTGGCCTTTCATTTCAAACTCATTAATTTTAATTCCAGTCCACGCCAGCAAGCATTAAAAGTCACCCCACTTCTGATGGTCCTTCCTTGACTCTTAATGATGTCTCAGCTTCTGCCATGAATAACTGGTTCCTCCAGGTGGTTTAAGAGTGTCCCACAGCTGGAATGTCCTGCTGCTGCCAGGAAAGGCCACCTGGAGAGAGCAGGGCTTGCTCTGCTTTCCCTGTGCTCTCCCTTTCCAGTCATTTCCAAGGGTGCAAAATCAGCTTTAGAGGCTGAGCTGTGCCTGTCACCTTCACTGCTTTGGAGCTGAGGGCAGTCAGAATTCCACCCAGGAATCCTTTGTCTTCATCCTTTGCAGAGTGGTGGTGGAGATACCAGATTTTCCCTCAGCAAAGTGAATCTCTTGCACTGCTCTTGGGATAATTCATTTACTGAGAATGAAGGTGGCACCATGTTCTCCAAAAACTCCAGGTGTGCCTTTCCTACAGCTCCCAGAGGGAGCAGTCAGCATCCAAATGTGTAATTGTACCCATATTTGTACATCAGAGCATCAGGGATGTACACAGGACATAAAGAGATCCCAGAACACCTGGCAAACTTGGGTTTTAAAAGCAGGAAAGCAGGCAGATCACACCCAGAACCCATGGGATGGATGCCTGTGAGGGAGAGGAGCAGAGGAAAGTTCTGCACAGAGGAGTGGAGGCTGATTGGTTCATGTTTAAGTTAAAGCACTTGTGGAAATCACATCTGGATCTCTGAAATTATATGGAGAAATTGAAATGAAATTATATGGAGATGGTTCCTTTGAGATCAGTGCCCTAACGTGAAGGTGTTACTAAGGTAGAAACAGAATCATAGACTCATTTAGGTTGGAAAAGTCCTCTCAGATCATTGAATCCAGCCATGAACCCAGCACTGCTGTGTCCACAAATAACCCTGTAATGAACTGACTGCTCATAACATCCCTATTGCTGTCTATGTATTACATGTTGCCCCTTTTCCATCTGTAGGATTTTGGTTTTAAGCCTTTTGCACCTCCCAAAATGACATCTTCTCCTTTTCTCCCTCCTCTTTGGAACATCCCTTCATTTGGTTATGGAGGGATTGCAGGTCTTCCTTCACTGCTGTGCAAGCACAGGATGGCTTGGGGTACATCACCCATGTAGGATGAGCCAATCCCATAGATTATCATCCAGGAATGGCTGGTTTGGGACAGGGCATGGCTTGGGGTACAACATCACCCATTTGGGATGAACCAATCCCACAGATAATCATCCAGGAATGGCTGATTTGGGACAGGGCATGGCTTGGGGTACAACATCACCCATGTAGATTGAGCCAATCCCATAGACAATCATCCAGGAATGGCTGATTTGGGACAGGGGATGGCTTGGGGTACAGCATCACCCATTTGGGATGAACCAATCCCACAGATAATCATCCAGGAATGGCTGGTTTGGGACAGGGCATGGCTTGGGATACAGCGTCACCCATTTGGGATGAACCAATCCCACAGATAATCATCCAGGAATGGCTGGTTTGGGACAGGGGATGGCTTGGGGTACAGCATCACCCATTTGAGATGAACCAATCCCACAGATAATCATCCAGGAATGGCTGATTTGGGGCAGGGGATAGCTTGGGGTACAACATCACCCATTTAGGGTGAACCAATCCCATAGACAATGATCCAGGAATAGCTGATTTGGGAAAGGGCATGGCTTGGAGGTGTGTGTCACTGAAGGATGGGACTGGATTTGGTTTGGACTAAGGACAACAAGGAGGATTTGAGGCAGGATGGCCTCAGGGTGCATGGCAAGGAGTCAGAAGTGGTGGCACCAAGCTGAGAGGTGCAGGTGATTCACGTGAGGGACAGGATTCCGTGCTGAGGGACCTTGGCAGGCTGGGGAAGAGGGACCTTGTGATCCTCATCAGCTTAAACAAGGCCAGGTCTAAGGTCCTGTGCCTGGGCTGGGGCATTCCCAGGGTCAGAACAGACTGGGGGATGAAAGGATGGAGAGCAGCCCTGCCCAGAAGGATTTTGGGATGCTGATGGGTGAAAAATAAGCCAGCTCACAGCGCAGAAATGGAATTGGGCTGTGTCCAGCAGGTCAAGGGAGGGGATTCTGTTCTCTGCTCTGCTCTCAAGATGCTGCACCTCCAGTGCTGTGTCCAGCTCTGGGATCCTCAGTACAGGAAGGACCTGGAGCTGCTGGAGCAAATCCAGAGGAGTCCAGGAGATGCTCCAAGGGCTGGAGCCAGCCTGGGAGAGCTGGGGGTGCTCACCTGGAGAAGAGAAGGATCCTGGGGAAGCTCAGAGCCCCTTGCAGGGCCTGAAGGGGCTCCAGGAGAGCTGGAGTGGGACTGGGGACAAGGGATGGAGGGACAGGACACAGGGAATGGCTTCCCACTGCCAGAGGGCAGGGATGGATGGGATATTGGGAATAAATCATTCCCTGTGAGTGTGGGGAGGCACAGGTTGCTCAGAGAAGCTGTGGCTGCCCCTGCATCCCTGGAAATGTTAAATACCAGACTGGAGCAATTTGACCTAGTGGAAGGTGTCTCTGTCCATGTCAGGGAGGTGAAACTGAATGGGTTTTAGGTCCCTTCCAACCCAACCCATGCCATGACCCTGTAAAAACGAGATGAGTTTGTCAGGCACTGCCAAACACCGTCCTGGTGTGGAGCAACAGAGTTGGTGTTGTGTCCCTGCAGGCACAGAAAGCCCTCTCTGTCTGTGGGAGCTCCTGTACCATTTCATGCCTGGTTTGGGGGGTCTCTTATTTAACAGCAACACTGAGGAGCCCTCTGTGTATTATGTTCCTCTCCAGGGCGTGATGGAAATGGGTGTTTTTGTAGGAAAGCTGCTTTTCAAAGCCTTTTGAAAGGAACAGCGAGGACTTTCAAGGATGGGGATGTCTCGGGTGCTGTCGTCTTCGTTGCTGTTGGAATGATTTAACCTGAGTGGAGGGCTCTGTCCTTCTGCATGGGATGGAAATGAATTTAATTCAGCATAATTTTGTTTGGCTTAGGTGCCTAACACAGCGGGATTTGAGCTCTGTCATAGCCTCTTAATGTTTGTTTTCATATCACTAAAATCTAAGTGACAAATGCTGATGTTTAATGGCTGCTCAGGGAGACCTTGTTTATTGGGAAAAAAAGCAAAATGGGTCATAAAAAACTGAATTCCAGCATTACTTTGACTCTGCTGTCTCTTCCATATGCATCCAGGCTTTGCTGTCATCAAGGAAACTTGAAATTCCCTCTCTGTATTTGTTTTGCACGTGAGATGTCCAGAATTCATCTCTTCACTGCTGTGTGTCCAAAAATATTTGTGCAAACACAAACTCCAACCACTCCAGAGGAGCTGTTCCTTCCTGCAGCTGCTGCCTCTGTGGTGTCCCTGAGCCCAGCAGCTCTTCCAGGCTTTTGAGCAGGTTCTCAGCACAGGATTGCCTCACCAAAGGATGGGAGCATTGTTTTGGGGGGCTCTGGATTTTTTGATTTGCCCTGATGGGAGTTTTACTGGTGGGTGGCAGGATGGAACAATTAAACTGATAATAATGAAATTGCTTCGGGAACTTGAGCTGCAGGTGACAGGACAAAGGGCAGGGTTGGATATTGAGAAGAAATTCCTCCCTGTGAGGGTGCTGAGCCCTGGCACAGGTGCCCAGAGCAGCTGTTGCTGCCCCTGGATCCCTGGAAGTGTCCAAGGCCAGGGCTTGAAGCACTCCGGGATAGTGGAAAGTGTCCCTGGCCATGGCAGGGGGTTTGGGACAAGATGATCTTTCAGGTTCCTTCCAACCCAAACCATTCCATGATCATTGCTCCATTCAAAGCCACCACCATGGCAGGGGGGTGGAACTGGATGGTTTTTAAGGTGCCTTCAAGCCCAAACCATTCCATGACTCTGTGGGTCTGTTCCTGGAGATGATGGGATGTATCCATCATCCATCAGGCTTCTCCTGCAGCTCCATCTAGAGGGGAGGAAGATGGGCTGGTCATGGAAGCTGGTGGCTTCTGTGGACCACCATGGCTCTGCTGTCCCCTCACCCAATATCCCACCCTGACCCCAGAGCCACGTTGCTGCTGGAAACCCTTGTGTTTGGTGGGGAGGACACCACAGCCAGACCCAGTTCCTTGGGTTCCTTGGGGAGGAGCATTTCTGTACTGAACCCCAAAAGCAGAAGCAGGTGCTGCTGCCTTGGCTGAGGATGTGGGAACCACACACAGCTGCTCTGTGGTTGCTTTTGGGGTGGGTTTCACAAGAGAAATCGTTGTGGTTTGAGCTGGGGCTTTCCTGGAGAGGAGGAGATCCCATCTGGACCTCCCCAACATCTCCATGGACCTCTGGGCTTGCTCCTCCAACTTCGGCTTTCCTTTTCCTTGGTTTTATGTGCTACTCTAATTTTCATTGCCATCCTGGAGGGAAGAACACAGCAGTGCTGAATGTCAGGTTGCTTTTCCTATCCAAGGCCTAATTCTCTGGTTTTTTTTGTTTTGTTTTGGGGTTTTTTTGTTGTTGTTTTTTGGGGGTTTTTTTGTTTTTGTTTTTTGGGGTTTATTTGTTTGTTTGTTTTTTTACTATGAAGTGCTCTGGAATTCCCAGCTACCCAAAAAAAGGCTGGTTTAGACCTTAGCAACAGGGTATTTTTGTTCAGATTGTATTTGTTCTCCTGTGAGAGCCATTGTTCTGTGCCATGCCTCGACTGCTCCAAAGGCTGGAGATAAAAGCCCTGGCTCACAATAATACAGTTGGGTTCAGCCTTTTGTTGGGGAGATGAAAATAGAGGATGAATTGTGAATAACATGGGAGGGCTAAAAGTCAGTCGTCCCAGGATGTTGGTTGATCACTTCAAAGATAAGAAGCTGCATTTTAATTATATATTTTTCAGAACTACTGAACATTAGGTTTTGTGTTGGTACCAGCAGGGGCTTGTACCCACCATGGTGTTTAGGACTAGTTCTTACAATCTTGAGGCAGCAGGAAATATGTTTATTGCAGTGATATTGGGTTTATTGTAGGTTTATAGCAAAATCTAGATATAATTTGTAGTAGCTATATTTTATTTGGTTTATAATAGGTTTATAGGTATATAAATCTAAGAAATATAGAATTACAGGATGGTTTGGGTTGGAGGGAAGCCTAAAGATCATCCAGTTCCACCCCCAACCATGGACAGGGACACCTTCCACTTGTCCCAGGCTGCTCCAAGCCCTGTCCAACCTGGCCTTGGGCACTGCCAGGGATCCAGGGACAGCCACAGCTGCTCTGGACACCCTGTGCCAGGGCTCAGCACCCTCACAGGGAACAATTCCTTATTCCTGCCCTCTGGCAGTGGGAACCATTCCCTGTGTCCTGTCCCTCCATCCCTTGTCCCCAGTCCCTCTCCAGCTCACCTGGAGCCTCTTTAGGAGCTCTGAGCTCTCCCTGGAGCCTTCTCCTGTCCAGGTGAGCACCCCCAGCTCTCCCAGCCTGGCTCCAGCCCTTGGAGCACTCCTGGACTCCTCCTTGACTCCAGCAGCTCCAAGTCCTCTTGATGTTGGGGATCCCAGAGCTGGACACAGCACTGGAGGCAGAATCCCTTCCCTTGGCCTTCTGGTCACACCCATAAATACATTTTTACATGATGAGTTTATAGCAGGAGCGATGATGGAAGGTGCCCAGCTTGGTTTGGCTCCATGACCTGTGCCTGCAGCATCACTCTGCTTTAAATAAGGACACCCCTCTGGGGCATGGGAGATGGGAAGGTGAAGAAAGACAGGTTAGAAAAATTGATGGAAAACAGATGGAAAAAAGAAAGAAAGATAAAGGTGGAAATAGAGCCACTGGAGCAAGCATGGTGTGGTGAGAAGAAATATTTGGGAGGCTGATTTGCTCACAGTGCTGACAGTGTGAATGATTACAGGAATTCACAGAATGACCAGGTTGGAAGAGACCTTCAAGACCATCGAGTCCAACCCAGCCCCAACAGCTCAACTCAACCCTGGCACCCAGTGCCACATCCAGGCTTTGTTAAACACACCCAGGGATGGGGACTCCACCACCTCCCCAGGCAGAAAATTCCAGAACTTTATCACCTTTCTGTAAAAAACTTTTTCCTGATATCCAACTTAAATTTCCCTTGATGCAGGGATCACCCCCAGACTCTGCAGGCCTTGAAAATCCTTTCCGTGCTTTGGGTGTTTTGGTGGCACTCTGGGCAGCAGCAGCTCCTTTTTGCTGAGATATTTCTGTTCCAAGGGCACTTCCTGCTCACATCAGCTTCTAGCAAGGCTCCTCATCCCTCCTGGCAGATCCTCCCTCCCCAGCTGCCCTCACCTGCCATCCATGTAATTGGCAATAATTTCCCTAAATGCTCACAAAAGCAGATGTTCTCTCTGTGGTTGCATCCAGCCAGCTTACACTGCCCTGGATACACGAGCACAGAGCATTAAAGGACTAATTCCTGTAAATAAGCCTATTAAAAGGTTGGAAATAATGCTTCCAGCTAAACCATCAAATGCAGCTGAATCCCTCTGGTTGTATTAATTTGTTATCTGCAACGTGCCAATCCCAGTCTGCCCAGGACCTGGTGCCCTCATGCTTGGCCAGTTGCTTGTAAATGATGGTTGGTGGGTGTCTTGTATTGTTTCCAGCTAATAAATCACATTTATAGGTAATTAACACTCCATCTAACACTTCCTCAGTATTGCTGATGAGTGGGAGAAGAAATTGCTTCGTGCAGTTGTGAGTGGGGGACTCTGTGCTTTCAAGGCTTTAGGTGATGCTGCTGGAGAAAAAAAATTAATCTCACTTATTTTCCTGCCTCAAAGCAGGGGATAAAGAGGTGGGTCCCCAATTGTTCTCCAAGTTCTGGATGTAAGGAATGTGTTTATTACAATGAGAGAGGTAAAACACTGGCACAGGGTGCCCAGAGAAGCTGTGGCTGCCCCATCCCTGGAGGCCATCAAGGTCAGGTTGGACAGGACCTTCAAGAGCATCTTGTTCCACCCCCTGCCATGGGCAGAGACACTTCCAACTATCCTAGGTCGCTCCAAGCCCTGTCCAACCTGGCCTTGGACACTTTCAGGATAGGAAGCTCTTAATAAACTCTAAAATTCATGAACTCACTTTTCCCTGGCCCTGCACGTTCAGCACCATTTCATCCACTCACTGCATTGGTCATCTGAGAAAATTGAAAAATCATGGCATTTTGATGAGCTGACTTTTTAAGGCAGCATCTCTCTGGGCTTGCAGCTCCAGAAATACCTGTCAGGCAATTTTCCTTTCACCTGGAAACACGCTCCAGTGTCTTATTTGTGGATTGTGCTGAAAAACAGTTGTGTCTGGCAGCACAAGTGCTCCAGTCAGACTTTTCAGCTTGAAACCTTCAGCAGAAGACGTGCCTCACAATGCTTTTGGCGCTCACAGAAGTCAAGGAGGAACACATTTCAAATCCAGCTCCCCCTCCTTTGCAAACCTTGTTTATAAACCTTCACGGCCACTGGTAAAATCATGATTTTGGTTTATCTGGAAACCAGAGAACCACGGTTAATGAGGGATGCAGGGGATGCATCTCTGTCTGTCATCATTTGTACCTCATCCTCAACCCTTGTTTTTTCTTTTCCCATTCTAATACATGCAAATATATGTAAAGAGTAAAGACTGTTCCACCGAGTCTTGCACGTTTGCTCAAAGAGGAGGAAAACAACAAGTCGATCTTACAGGGAATTTGCAGGCTGAATTTTTAAGACCTGTCTATAAAAAAAAGCCCCAAAAATAAAAAAAATAAAAGCAGCTGTTGGCCACGGGTGCTGACCGAGGTGATTCTTCCTGGCATCTGTTTTCCCTGCGCTCACAATCGTAATGTCATTAATATGGAGCTTTTGGAGAACTGGAGTATATCCTAATTAGCAGCCTCTGATTTTTTTTTTTTTTCCCTAGTTTCATAATCAGTGATCTCGGCTACACCACAAGTGTTACTGTGGCAACAGGGCTGAACTGAGCAGCGGTGCAGAATTACCGCAGGTAAAGCGGTGATTCCACGGCTCCCGCGGCACTTTGTTAGCCCCGGGGGCTGCTCCGTGGGACGGGCTGGCTGCTCCCCGCACCTACAGGTGTCCCCGGTGGATTTCAGGGTAAGCACAGGCACGGAGATTGAGCTGCATGACCGAACGCATGCGTTTGAGTTGGGGCTGAGCCTCTGGAAGGAGATTTTAAGGCTGTCATGCGAGTGATCCCCCGCCGACACCTTTGTTTTAAGTAGGATGCTCCGAGCCCTCGCTGCCTCAACGCTCTCGGCATGGAGCTGAGACTTCATCCCGCTCCTGCAGAAAGGGCTGAGCCCAAAAAGCTGGGCTTTTATTTTTTTTTTTTTTTCCTTTGTGGGGTTTTCTTTTATTTTAAGCCTCGTTTCTCCTCCCCACGCACGGCTCGCTCTCTCTGAAAGGCATTTTGCTAGGTAGGGATGTTGTCATGCTGAATAATAGCCATCCTTCATCCTGACTCCTCCATCAAAATCAGCCCGTCCTTTTCGTAGCTGCAATGTGAACTGTGCTCCTGTTTCCTTTGTACACGCCTGGGACTTAGGAGGGGACACCCTAGAACGGGGTATTTAAGGAAATTTGTTCCTGTGTGCCTTGACTTTTTTTTTGTTTGGATTATTAATTAATGGTTTGGAATAATGAGTTGAGGCAGCTTCTCCCGTGCCTCCCTGGTGTTGTTCTCCACTTGCCGGTGCCGTGCTGCGGCTGCAGTGCTGATCCCATGGGGAAGGCACACCAGGAGAGTGGTCCTGTGCTAGCCAGGGGTTTCTGCAAGCTCTGAGGGTGTTTCTGTGGCAGATCTGTGTTAATCATCCCAGAGAAGGTCTCACCTCCATCCCAGCACCTTCCTCCTGGACCAGGCTTGGACTTGGTCCTTCATCTTCCTTCTCCTTGCCCTGACATCTCCCTCTGCTCTCCTCCTCAAAACTTCTTCTCTTGGCACTCACCTGTTCCTCCTCAATGCTCTGTCCTTTAGGAAGCCCTCTCCAGCTGCTCATTCTCCATTGCTGCAGGCACAGGAAGCTTTTCATCCCCTCTGTCTCTTCCATAATTTGTTCCCCAAGCCACTCCAGTTTATTCTGCAGTAGCAACTGGCACATATTCCCATGATCACACATCTGTGGTGCCAGGAGAAAAGAGTGGCTGAGGGCAAATTAAACCTGTCCTAATTATGAGAGTTATTAGGAAAATAATTTGTATTTGTAGTTCTTTCCCTGCAAGGCACCTCAGGTGGTTTCCAGGTGGTGGCTGTGGCAGGGATGCCCTTCCATGGACAAGGATTTGAGGCCTTGGTCTTAGATGTGCCACAGATCTGCTCCTGGCTTCATCCAGGGGTGTGGCCTCATCCCCTGGCTTTTACTTCCATATTTTTAGCATGGGACCATCAAGTCTGTAGGCTCTTTGTTAGTAGTTGCTTGTTTTTAAACATGCAGGGACAGAATCCTTTCCTAAAAGCAAGATATTACAGAAGAGCAAGGTCTGATGTGCCAGTTACAGGGACTAATTGTAAGGATGGGACCTGGGTGATCCTTAGGGTCCCTTCCAACCCAAACCATTCTCTGCTGCAGTCACTGGTACCCACTGTCACCATTTCTGCATCTTTGTAGGAGGTGAAACTATTTCATGTCCCGAAAACATCCACATTTATTGTTTTTCTCTGATTTTTAGATTTGGGGTTTTTTTTTGCTGAAAACCTCATCAGTTTATTTTACAGTTCCAGAAGTGTTGAGGCACAGAAGTATTCAGAAGCTCTCAGGCACATGGTGTGATTTTTGGGGTTGTCTTGTTCAAGATCAGGAGTTGGACTTGGTGATCCTTATGAATCCCTTTCAACATCGTGCATGGTGTAGGGATCTCCTTCTCAGTCCTGGCTGCTTTCTTACTCCACTGTGAGCTTCAATCCCAGCAGCTTTGCTTTTTGAAAAGTTTGCATTTACAGAATCACAGTGATTGATTTTGGAAGGAACCTCTGGAAGTCATCTGATCCAACCTCCTGCCCCAGCAGAGCTGCCAGATCCGGTTGCACAGGACAGTGTCCAGACAAAATTGGAATATTTCCAAGGAAGGAAAATCCACAACATCCTTGGGCAACCTGTGTCAGCACCTCACAGGCAAAATGTGTTCCCTGATGTTCAGAGGGACCCTCCTGTGGTCACTGTGTGCCCACAGCCCCTTGTCCTGCCCCTGGCCACCACTGACAGCCTGGCTCTGTCCTCTCTGCAGGTGTGGATGGGCAGGGATGAGGTCCCTGGAACCTTCTCTTCTTCTGAGCAATCCCAGCTCTCCCAGCCCTTCCTGGAACCTTCTCTTCTCCTTCTGAGCAGTCCCAGCTCTCCCACAGATGCTCCAGCCCCTCCCTGGGCTGTCCCCAGTCTGTCCATGTCCCTCCTGTGCTGGCACCCAGTGCTGCAGGTGTGGCCTCCCCAGTGCTGAGCGGAGGGGCAGGATCCCCTCCCTGGACCTGCTTGGGGAGCCTCCATCCAGGTTCTGTCTGGTGAACTCCTGATCCTCTCCATCCTGATCCTCTCCATCCTGATCCTCTCCATCCCCCATGATGGCTTCACACACGTTGCTGCTGCTGCTGGGTGGCCTTTGAGAGGATCACCATGGGATGGGTTAACATCTCACTCAGGTTCATATCCACAGGAAAAGCTGATCCTGGTTCAGAGCAGCAGATTTTAACATTATCCTAGCAGTGACAGATATTTCTAGGTGCCCAGAAATCCAGGTGGGAATAGGGTTGGGTTCCCTCCTTGCACAGATCATGGTGTTACTCTTTGAAAGATGAGTGCGTGTTCACCTGTTGAACTGAAGGACATGAAAATGCTCCCAGAGCTGGAGCCCCTCTGCTCTGGAGATAGATGGGAGAGCTGGGGGTGTTCACCTGGAGAAGAGAAGGTTCCAGGGAGGCCTTCAAAACCCTCCAGTGCCTAAAGGAGCTCCAGGACAGCTGGAGAGGGACTTTGGACAAGGGTGTGGAGTGATGGGACAGGATGAAATTACTTCACACTGCCAGGAAGCAGAATTAGGTGGAGAAATTCATTAATGTGAGGTTGTTAAAGCCCTGGCAGAGGTTGCCCAGAGCAGCTGTTCTGGCTGCCCCTGGATCCCTGGAAGTGTCCAAGGTCAGGTTGGACAGGGCTGGGAGCAACCTGGGATAGTGGAAATTGTCCTTGCCCACAGCAGGAGGTTGGATCTGGATGGTTTTTAAGGTGCCTTCCAAAGCATGAGCAAATCCTGGTGTGCAGGAGAGCAGTGATTTGTGGAAGGTTGAGCAGGTGGAGAAAGCCAAGCTGCAGGCCCTGCCCACAGGCTCTTCCTCCTCCTCCTCCTCCTCCTGCCCCGCTCCTGTCCCTCGTGTGGAGCTGCCTGTTTGTTTAATAGAAGAAAGAAAAAAATAAAAAAGAAAGAAGAAAACTAAATGGATTTTCAGAAAGGGTGAATGGCTGCTGTGATTCATCTTTTCTGGTGAAGAGTGGAACAGCAGAGGGTGGGGGGATAATGTTCAGTGACACATCAAAGGCCTTGCTTCAGCTTCAGAGACACATGCAAGGAATTAGTCACTGCCTTTTAGTGCAACAAAACCCTTTTCCCTCCCTAAATTCAATTCTTCTCTCCCTGTGATGGCCAACTCGCTGCAGCCCTCGGCTATTCCATGTGTGTTTTTATTCTTTGCATCTCATTGAGAGCTTTGGGTTATGATGAAGTTGCCCTGCTATGGACCAACTCCTCTGCCGTGGATCACAGCTCCAGTGAGAGGCTGGGAATCCACAAACAGGATTTAAAAGGAGCAGGGAGGGGGAGAGGGAATGGCAGGTTTGTTTTCCAGGGTGGCTGAGGCATGCTGATGGCTTGCTGCCACCAAAAAGAATTTAAAAAATGACCTTTTTCCCCTTTCTTTATGCTCGTGCTTGTTCTCGCCCTACTGTGAGCTGCTTCAAAGAGCCAGCCTTGCTCCCAGTTCTGCACCCTCTCCCCCTGCCAACAAAAAAAGAGGAAAACTGAACATTATTTTTATTTTTCACTGCATTTGGAGCCAGCACGAGGCAGTCTCAGTCTCACCACAGCCTTTCAGCATCCTCCTGATGACAGCAGGGATTTCTGGGGTCCCGGCAAAGCTGGTTAGAATTCAGGTTGTGTCTCCTCAGTGCACACAGAGAAAGATTGCCTCATTTTCCAGGAATTAGGAATATGTCAGAGGTGGGGGTAAATCCTGCCTTTGATTGTGGACGGCTGTATCCGGGTTGGACCTGGGCACTTTCTGCAGCAATAAACTCCAATTCTTTGCATTCTGCAAGCACGGCAGGGTGATCCTGCAGCCTGACCCCCCTGCAGCACCAGCACAGGCATTTTGAAGCTACTTATTACTTTATAAAGAGATTATTTCCTTTATTTTTTTCTCCCCTCTCCGGCATCAATCATCCTGACAAGATCTGCTTCTTTTAAAACATACATCCTGCAGCTTAAAATCCAGCTTTTCCTATGAGGAAGATCCCAAGCAGTTTATGAAAGAATGCAGTGCACATACACTATATATCTATATCTATATCTTCATATCTATGTAGATATGCAGCTTAAAATTCAGCTTTTCCTGTAAGGAAGATCCCAAGCAGTTTATGGAAGAATGCAGTGTACATACACTATATATCTCTATCTACATCTATATCTATATCTTCATATCTATGTAGATATGCAGCTTAAAATCCAGCCCTTCCTATAAGGAAGATCCCATGCAATTTATGGAAGAATACAGTGTACATACATTATATATCTATACTTATATAGATATGTAGTTTAAAATCCAGCTTTTCCTATAAGGAAGATCCCAAGCAGTTTATGGAAGAATGCAGTGCACATGCACTATATATCTATATCTATACAGATATGCAGCTTAAAATCCAGTTTTTCCTATGAGGAAGATCCCAAGCAGTTTATGGAAGAATGCAGTGCACATACACTATATATCTTTATCTATATCTATATCTATATAGAGATGCAGCTTAAAATCCAGCCTTTCCTATAAGGAAGATCCCAAGCAGTTTATGGAGGAATGCAGTGTACATACACTATATATCTATATCTATCTCTGTAGATATGCAGTTTAAAATTCAGCTTTTCCTATAAGGAAGATCCCAAGCAGTTTACAGAAGGATGCAGTGCACATACACTATAAATCTATATCTGCATCTATACACACAAAAAAAATGCACAAATATATAATATTTATGGGCACACCAGTGGCAGTTACTGAGTTTTCCAAGCCTGATCTCTGAAAAAAGAAGGAGCCACGATTCCGAGCATCCCGACCCTGTGGAGCAGCACTGCCTGAGCCTCCAGCTCCCTTCTGCTGGGCAGAGCCCTGACGTCAGGGTGTTTTTCTGCAGAGCTCGCAGGATGTTGCAGCCGGCCAAGAGCTGTGTTTATGTTGATAACATTACAAGTATTTCCTCTCCGTTTCCGAAAGCAGCAGGGAGGGGGAGCCGAGGGGGAAGGGAGACTCGGGTTTCTCCAGCTTTGGGGTAGGACTCTCGAGGCCTTTTATGTTGAGTGGGGAATGATGAAGTGCTGGCGTTATTTATGCTGCTTTTGGGAATAGGGAGGGTTTTAAAGCAGGGGCTGGGAAGTGGGAGCTGGGCTGGCACAGCCCTCCCCTTGCACAGGGCTCTTTGCCTGCTCCCTGCTCCGGATCTGGTTTTAAGGTGATAAAGCAGCTCTGGCAGCTGATTGCCGGTCACAGGAGCAGCTCCAGGGATTTGGATTTTTGGGTAATGATGTGCACAGCAAGCTGGGATGCTCCCAGCATCCCATTCCTTCTGACAGTCGCAGTAATAAAGCCATAAAAACTCAGGTTCTGCACGGACTGCCTGCATCCAGCTTTCTTCACCTAAGCGGGGCAAGGCTTGGGGAAATCCAGCATTATCTCCCCTTGCCAAGCCCTTCCTCCTCCTGCAATCCACTCATGGATCAATGAACTGATTAAATGTAGAATCAAGGGGGGTTTAGGGCTCCCTGCCTGCTGATGTAATCCCAGAGCTGTGCTGGCAGCTCAGCGAAGGAGGGACCCTCATCGATGGCTGGACTTGATGAGCTTAAGGGTCTTTTGCATCCTAAATGATTCTGTGATCATCCCACCACCCCAAAGGGGCTTTGCAGCCAGTCCAGGGATCTCCTGTAGCTCTCATCCATGTAGCAATCATGGTTTGTGGAAATAAACCCAAGCTCTTTTATCCTTTGTGGGTTATTTCCTGATAATGGAGAGCAGAGAGGGAATTCATGGCTTTTCCTTCTTTGCTCCCACCCTCTGTGTCCTGCTTTAATACCATGGGAAGATGTGGGGAGGTTCTGGCACAGCTTGCACAGAACAGGAGCAGAAATGGGATGAGGGAGATCCCAGATGAACAGGAATCCTAAATGAGTGGGATCCCAAATTTACGAGGACCCAATGTAAATAGGGACCCTAAATTAATGGGATAATAAATAAATGGGAATGCCAAACAAATGGGATTCCAAATGAGTGGGATCATGAATTAGCAGAACCACAAATGAATGGGAATCCCAAATGATTTTGGATTCCAAGTGAACAGGATCCCAAATAAACAGAACTCAAAATGAATGGGGATCCCAAATGAACTGCATCCCAAAAGAAGGGGAACTCTTGAGAAACAAATTAGGGGAAGAGAAAGAGGCCACATCCACCTCAGTGAATGGTGTTTCTGTGCAAATATTCTTCAAAACACAGCCAGTGGTCACTTTTTTCCCAGCAGTTCTTCCAGAAGAGCTGAGTCTTCCCCTTCCCTTGCCACGGTGTCCTTGCTGTGGCAGTGATGGCTTCCCAGTGAGGGAAGTGGTTGTGATGACGAGATCTTGGTGCTTTCATCAGCTCTTGTGAGGTTTTCAGAGCATTTCTGTGCTGTAATTTCCATTCTCTGAAGTTTCAGTGTGTGTTTAACTTCCTCCTGCTTTTGCACGTGGGTCCCCTCAGGATGAGCACCTTATTTCTGTGGGATTCCACAGTGGGATGCTTGGACAATCTGCCTCCTGCAGAAAGGTAAAAAAATCACAGAATTATGGAATTGTTTGGGTTGGGAAGGGGCCTTATAGATCATTCACTTCCACCCCTCTGCTCTGGACAGGGACATCCTCCACTACCCCAGGTTGCTCCAAGCCCTGTCCAACCTGGTCTTGGACACTTCCAGGGATCCAGGGGCAGCTGCAGCTCCTCTGGGCATCCTGTGCCTCACCACCCTCACAGGGAAGAATTTATTCCTTATAAATAATGGATTTTCTCCTCAAAGCCAAGCTTGTGTAGACCAGGCTCTGACAAGTGTCTGAGCAAGCTGAGTGGGGTGTATTAATCACCATGAGTGGAACATGTCATCAAACCATCAAACTACTGCTTGTGGGTTTTTCCTGACATCCCACCCTGGAGCACAGCCTGGGGGAGGCATTGCAGGACCAGTGCTGCTCTCAGCAGTGACAGGAGTACTGAATCAGTTCAAATTCACGCAGACAGATATTTTAACTGGTGATGAAACCCTCTGGAATGCTGGCTGCTCACACCAGTGGGACCCGTGGAGAAAGCCCTGCCCTGCTTGCAGCAGCAGGGCTGGCCATGGACAGAGCCTATGGAGAGCTCTTATCTCCAGAGCTTGGTTTCCTTCTGGTTCAGGGTTTGTCTGACCTTTTGGTCACTGAGTAAGGTCAATTTTTGCCAGGTTTTCTTTTGGAGGGGGAGGAAAAACATGTAAGGTAGGTGGTGCTGGTGGGAGGATCTTGTATTGCTGATAGCGTTTCCAGCGCGTGGATGACTTCAGTGTTGTCCTTCTGCCCGGAGTTTGGGATGGGTCTACATGAAGCAGATTTAAATAAATAGAAGAAGCACAAATAACACAAGATCTATTAGAGGGGGAGGGAATAAAACCCGTTCTTGGCAGCTCCTCAGGTTGACTTGGCAGCGAGATCTCTCCTGGGAGATCCTGGAGATGCAACTGGACACAGGACAAAAGCCTGAAGGACGGGAGTCGTGGAGCAGCTGCTGGCCCATGGCATGGAGCAGAGCTGTCTGCAAGCCCTCTCTGGGCTCAGAGCAGAGGAGAGGTGTTGGCCCATCCTTGGAAGGCCCCATGGCCACGTGCTGGCCTGGACTTGGCAGCTCTGGGCTCTGTCCTGGCCAGCACGATGACGTCTCTGGGCCTCTGGATCCGTAGGTGTTTGGGAGGAGATAATGATACCCATTTCTCAGGAGCTTTCTGAGGTCTCCAGAGGAAAGAAATCACCATAAAAATCTTGTATTAGAAAGGGCTGGGGGAAATGATTTTACTGATGTCATCGTCCTGTAATTCTGCTGGACGTTTCCTGGGAAGCACGTACAGTATGGGCGTGCAGCCTGAACTCGCTGATCTTCTTGGATTATGTGTGAGTGTTTGTTCTGACCACATGCACAGGGAATCCAGCAGGGTTTGAATGGAGCTGAGTGTCCTGCCCCTGCCCAGGAACATTTCAGGTGTCAGTGAGCCAAGGGGAGCTGACCTCTCCTTCATTCCTGCCTCCACTTCTGGGGCATTTGGGATCAAGGCTCTTTGCCATGGTCTTCAGCTGAATTGCTTTTGAGTTTGCTGAGAGTACAGCCATTTGCAGACCACTATATAAACTATTTATTAATCTCCTTCAAGACCAGATATTTGGTTTTAGTGCTCAGCTTGTTCTTCTCATGCTCTCCCACAGTTCACCCATTCCCTGCTTCATCCATGGACACTTTGCTGCTCCACCAGATTGGGATTTCTCCATGTGTTTTCCCCTTGTTGTATGAACTCACCCATAAATCCTTCCCATCCAGATGCCTGCAGGGACTCCAGCCACACTTCCACTCGCCACTCTGAGCTTTACAAGATGCACAGCAACATCCCCACCTTGGATATTTTGGGATGATATTGCATCAGGGTTTAATAAGTGTTCTGTGCTTTCCTCCCCAGGTCAACATGGATTTGTGGCTCTTTCTCCTTTTGCTCGGAAGTGGCCTGATAAGTGTAGGTGCTAACAACGTTACAACAGGTAAACTGTGCTCCTCATCACTTTTTATCCCATCTTTAGGATCAAAGGAGTGAGTGAGAATGTGCTCAGTGTCTCATTCCTTCTGTCCTCCATGTAGCTGTAACAAATTGTTGGAAAGAGGGCGATGAGCTTCAGGTGCTCATAAATGGGGCCACAGCTTCAGCTCTGAGCAATATTGATCCTTACCCCCAGGGGCTCTAATGTTTGTACATCCCCATAAATAGCACCTGTTGAGGGTTTATTTTTTTGACATTTGTGTCTCCTGCTGTGCAGAGCATTTCCTGTCCTGCGCTCAGGATTTGTTGGGTGTTTTATCCTTATAGTTACAGTCACATGAATCTTCAGCATCTAAACCCCTCAGTGTGACAGAAGAGAATCTCACAGAGCTTCCCCTGTGCTTTTCCCTTCTCAGAGCCACCCACAACAGCGTCCACCTCCCCCAGGAGCCCCACCAAAGCTCCCACAGCAGGTCCTGAGGATGGGACCACACCCAACACACACAGACTCAACATGAGCACTCCGGGGACTGTTCCTACCACAGCGCCAAAACCTCCTCCAACCACAGCTGCCAGAATCTCCCCCAATGCCACCACTGGCAGCCTCAACATCTCCTCCACGCTGGGGACAACCCAGCCTGTGCCTCCAGCCCCATCCCTGCTCCCCAGCGTGACGCCGTCGGCCCCACGCGCCACCGTCCCCAGCACGGAGGCAGAGACCACAGAGAGGAATTTCAGCATGCTGGTGACAACACAGGAGACCTCTTCTGCTTCCCACAATGGTAGGCACCTCCTCCACCTCTTCTTCTTCTTCTTCTTCTTCTTCTTCTTCTTCTTCTTCTTCTTCTTCTTCTTCTGCTTCTTCTGCTTCTTCTTCTTTTTCTCCTTCTCCTTCTCCTTCTTCTTCTTTTTCTCCTTCTCCTTCTCCTTCTCCTTCTCTTTTCTTCTCCTCTTTCTCCTTCTCCTTCTCCTTCTTCTTTCTCCTTCTCCTTCTTCCTTCTCCTTCTTCTCCTTCTCTTCTCCTTCTCCTTCTCCTTTCCTTTCTCTTCTCCTTCTCCTCTCTTCCCTTCTCCTCTCTTCTCTCTTTCCCTTTTCCACTCCTATTCCCTTCCTCTATTTTCTCTTCTTTCACGCACCCTGCTCTAGTTTGTTCTTTGCTCTCTTGTTGGCTGAGCAAAATGGAGCAAAAAAAAAACCAAAAACAAAACACTTTGGGGCCAATTTCATGGTGATGCAAAACAAGAAGATTCTCAAACCTCTTCTGATGAGGTTTGTCTGACCAAAGGTTCGTACCAAGAACATCTGGTGAAAGATCTCCACAGGTAGATGATCTTTGCTTCCAGCCCAAACTATTCTGTGATTCTCTCCTTACATTATCAATTTTGTCCATTAGTTGGGCAATTTCAATCTTTAAAAGGTCCAGATGAGGGAGAGTTGTCTCTGTTGCCATCCTGATCCCATTCCCCTCTTGGCACATCATGAAAATGACCCCATAAAATGTATTGTGGCTGCTCAGTCCTGGTTAAGAGTGAAAAATCAGGCAAAAAGAGGCTGAGTTGGCCAGAAATCTTTGCTGAGCTGTTGCTCTTCAGCCATGATTTGCTCATTGTATTGTTTGAGACCCAGTTTGGATGCTGTGTGTCTCCAGCTTGCAGTAGGAGGATGGCAATTGGGATTTAGTGGGAATACAGGATTGGTAACTTGGTTGTGGTTTAGAAAACCCTAAAACAAGATGATGGTGGAGTTAATGCAGGGAGATGTCAAGTGCATATTCCTTAAGAACCAATTTCCCAAGGGATGTGTGTGCCCTCTTCCTCTGGGGATCTTTGGAAGCCACAGCCCCTGAAGCTGCAGTGAAGTTGTCTTTGCTACCAGCATGGGAAGGGATGTGGTTGGAGGAAGTTCAGAACTCAGCTTTTGTAGTGTTCTGCCACCCCTGAGCTCATCCAGCTTCCTTCCCAACCCAAATCCTTTTTGAAGGAGTCTGGCAGAGCCTTAGACACACACATGGGCCAAGTTTGGTATAAATGTAGGAGAGATGGAGGCAAAAGCCTTAAGCTGCCAATATCTGGATTTTGTAATATGATGTCTGTTCATTGAGGGGCTGAATTTATTCATTTTTGTGTCTCCACTGCCTTTCTGTGATTTGGGTTACCAGTTTTGGTGAACTCCCCTGGTGCATGCCACGACACCATCAAGGCCAGAAGTGGCTTCTCACTTGACGTCACCCCAGAGAACAAATGATCAAACCTAATTCTTTCTTTATCTCAAGTAATTTATCAAGGAACAAAACCAGTTTTAGGGCTGCCCTTGCCGTGAGGGCAGCCATAAATTAGATTTAACAGGAAATGTTGGTGTTATCATGGAAGAATTAAGTGGTGCTCCAGAAGGGGACTGAGCCAGAAGGTCACACATTGGAGGGGCAGTTCCTCCTTGTCCAAACCCACCAGGATTGTCCTGAGCCCTGTGCTGCAGCTCTTCATGGCCAGGAAAGCCAGGAAAGCCAGGCTCTGCTCTGCTCTCCCTGGCACTGCTTTGTTCCTGTGCCCTCTGGATGAGCCATCCAGCCCAGCAGGTAGAGACTTCCCTTGGCTGCCCCTCGCCCCCATCCCTGAGCCCAGCTGCTCCTAATTGAGCTCTTGGCTCAGCCACACTCTTAAAATGATTCACCCGTGTCATCTCCTGATATTTAAGTGCTAATGAATTACACCAGTGACTTGCTGGTTATGGGTTTAAACAGTAAGTTGTGTTTAGTGATGTTAAAGCTTGTGTTCAGCTCCTTGTTCTGCTGATAAAAACTCAGGATTTGTTCATTTTTCCTTACTCAGAAATTCCTTTTAACATCCTGGTTTTATAGCTAGTGTTTTAAAGGAAAGATTTACAGGCAGATGATGAGAGTTACTAAATTTGTTCCTGTCTTGGTCTTTGATCCTTCCTGACTTACTAAAATGTCTTGTTCCTTTGTTGCTAAGAGACTTTTGTTTTCTTTTTCTGCAGGTAACTCTGACAGAAGAGGTAAGAATGTTACATTTCATTGCTCTTTACTCAGTAAAAACAATTCCAGAAGCATTCTGCTATCAGAGAGCTCTCCTTAGGACTTACAAATGTGTTTTTATGAAGCCTCTCAAGCTCTTTAAAAGAGCTGGTGACACACTGATATCTTAATTTCTGTTGAGCTTTTCTTTCTAGAACGAAACAATCCCATTCCAATTTGTACATGTCCTGTTAGGAACCAATTGTTCCCGCTCTGAGAATGTCAGCACGTCCCTAGAGCTGCATGACCCAAGTCTGAAAAGCCATTCAGGATATTTCCTTTTGGGTTTGTTGTGGTTTTTTTGCTGCTGAATTGTCTTTATTGACTGTGACTTACACAATTTGATCCAAACCCATCCAGCAGATGATGGGAATAATTATTGTTCTCCTCATTCTGTTGGCAAGCAGTAACACAAATCCATTTCTTGTAAGAGAACAGCACTTTAGGGACATTTTTCCATCTCTCAGCTCTGAGAACTGGCATCTCTACCAGAATATTTGCAATTACTGATGGCTTTAGCACTCCAGGAGCGGGCAGAGCTGGGCTGGCTCCCACCTGGAGGAATCAGCTGCCTCTGTGTGTGTGTTTTCATCCTGGCTCTGATGCAAACTCTGCCTGGTGCTGCTCTCTGTGCCTGCCTCACCCAGACAGGTGCTCTGAGCATCTCCTTTTATTCCCTTCCACTTAGCAGAGGGAATAAAAGGGATGCAGGTCCAAAGGAACTCATTTGAAATTGTGGCTAAGCCTCTGCAGAAATGCTCAGTGTAATTCCCTCAGGTCTGGCCTGGCTTAGGCCTGATTTTGTGCTCTCTCTGCCATCCTTCATCCCTGCTCCTGAGGGCAAAGGAAAAAAAATGGGAATACATCTGACTTCCTAACAAGATTTATAGTAATATTGCTAATATTGTTATAAATATAGTGAGGAAATCAGATTAAATAAGGGATATTTAACAGGAGCAAATGGGACAAGGGGAAATGGCCTCAAACTGGGAGTAGGTTTAGATATTGGGAATAAAGTCTTCACTGTGAGGGTGGTGAGGCCCTGGCATGGGATGCCCAGAGATTTGTGGCATCCCCATTCCTGGAAGTGTCCAAATCCAGCTTGGATGGGGCTTGGAGCAACCTGGGATGGTGGAAGGTGGAGTGGGATGATCTCCAAGGTCCCTTCCAGCCCAAACCATTCTGTGACTGGTTTTGTGGGCAGATGTTGCCAGCTGTGAGCAGGGAGGGCCTGCCCAGGTCACCCAGGTCTGGGTGACACCTCTGCCAGCAGCTGGGACGTGCTCCCAAGCTCCAGAGGGGGGTCTGGTGGCTCCTCAGAGGGACCAGGAGAAGATTTAATCCTCCTGCTGCCTCCCAAGCTCAGGCCTGCAGTGAGTGCTGCAGCACCAGGGGAGCAGAAGGTTGAGTCCTTGTCCCCTTTCCAGGTGGATTGCCAGCACGAAGCCCCCAGGCTGGGGCTGGAGGAGCTCTGGGGGGGTTGGCAGAGCTCAGCAGGGCTGGCAGGAGCAGCTGGGACCCTCCAGCTCCTTTCCTGCCTGGGCTGGGCTGGGTGGGAAAGCTCCAGCTCCTCAGCCCACCAGATGTGTGCAAAGAACAGCTGCAAAAAAAAACCCCAAAACCTCCAAATTCCCTGCGCCCTGCTGGCACACCCATCCCTGCCCTCAAATCTGCATCCTGCAGCTCCAGCACTGCTCAGGCTGAGCTTAACTCCAGCCAAGGCAGGAAAAAATGGTCCAACAGTGATTTAACACCACAGGTTTTGGCATGGCAGCTCTTCTTCCTCTCCTGCACACAGGATGGAGGTGGTGGCTGCGCTCAGAAATCTCAGTGAGGGGCCAGGGCTGGCTGTGGTTTGGCCAAGACCAACCTGTTCTTGGTTTTGGGATGGGGAATGCCAAGGCTCATCACCTATTGAGGTGTGCAGGAGGCAGAATTCCCAATAAATTCCTTTTGGGCTGTGGGAGAGGCAGAATTCCCAATAAATTTGATTTGGGCTGTGGGAGAGGCAGAATTCCCAATAAATTCCATTTGGGCTGTGGGAGAGGCAGAATTCCCAATAAATTCCTTTTGGGCTGTGGGAGGTGCTGCCACATTAGGGCAGTAGATGAGAAGGACAAAAACATGCAAAACCAGGATAATTCATTTTTTTATTTGCCACATTGGGCCATTACCTTGAAATCATGACACAAAAATAATGTTTTAATAGAAATATTTAACAAATATTTTAAAAATCATATGTTTTAATAGAAATAACATTCCCAAACCTCACAGGACAGAGGAGCAAACACAGAAATACAATCAGAGTGCCCTTAGGTAGCTCAGAGATGGACAAAATAAACCCCTAGGAGCAAAAAATAGGGAAATGGACAGAAATTAGGGAAAATAAACCCCAGCTAAGGAAATCTGCTGGCTGAAATTGCTGAGCCACATGGAGAGGGATCTGCAGGGAAATGGATGCACAGAAGGTGGAAAAGTCTTGAGCCCTGCAGCCTCTTGGGGCTGTGTAGAACAGTGTGGTGGCCCCCTCAGATGGAGGGAGCTGATGGAAAATGGAAATATCCCCAGCTGGCATGGCTGGCATCCACATTTATCTGAAAAAATGCCCTTCAGGGCCCTTCTCCTCCCTGGCTGGAGCTGCTTGGCTTCCAACCCATCTGGGGGATTTGCCAGCACCAAGCACTGATTCACTGACCTCCAGCACGAGATGGAAATGGGTTATTTAAAGGAAAAATAAAATCTGTTGTGGGTCATGCAGGATGGGAGTGTTTCAGAGTAATTTCAGTGGTTTTGTGAGGGAATTGTGAGGTACCTGCCCTTGAGGAGCTTCTGCAAGGGAGCCAGACTGGGTCACACTTGGGGGCCTGGTGGAGTCTGAGCTCTCCTGCTCTCTGAACTCTGTATTTCCAGGGAGGAAAGGGTAGGAGGTTGGACTAGATGGTCTCTGGAGGTCACTTCTAACCCAAATTATTCTGTAATTACAGAATTGTGGAATGGTTGAGTTGGAAAGGAGCTTAAAACTCATCCAGTTCCACCCCAGACACCTTCCACCATCCCAGGGTGCTCCAAGCCCATCCAGCCTGGCCTTGGACACTCCCAGGGATCCAGGGGCAGCCACAGCTGCCCTGGGCAGCCTGGTCCACACCAAATCTCACCCTTGGAGCTGTTCAGGTCCCAGGGGCAGCAGGAAGCTTTGTCCTCTCGTCCTGTTTGACAAAGAACTGGAAGCAAAATTGGTGGTGTTCCAAATGTGGGGTCTTGGAGAGGTCACAGCTTTCACCCATTTAATCTTATCACATACTAAACATTCCTTACACCAAACTCATGGGCCTGCTAGGAACTTCTCTGGACAGAAAATTTTGTAGATTTTTTTTATTTTTTGTAGATTTCCAGCTGACAGAGGAATTTTCTGCTGGTGGCTGCTGGGCCACCACGTGCACATTCAGTTGTGCAGAAGGAACCCCAAAAAAACCCAGTCCCAATTTTCTCCATCACCCTTTTCATCTGCAAGGTCACAATTTCACAGTGACCAACTCTTGGAGAGGATTGAGGTTCTCTGAGTGGTGGTTTCAGGGTTTAATCTGACCTGGGAGTGTCTGAGGCACATGATGCTCACTCATCCTTTTCTGTTTTCACTCTCAGGCTGGAAAATTGCAACATCACTTCATGCTATTTATTATTTATTATGTTTTTATTACTAATATCATCATCAGAATTGTTCTTCAAGCAGAAATTGTTAAATGATGGCTCTGGATGTTTTCCAATGCCCATAACCACACCTTTCTCTTCCTCTTGCAGATGAGACTCCCATTATAGCTGTGATGGTGGCCCTGTCCTCCCTCCTAGTCATAGTATTTATTATTATTGTTCTGTACATGTTGAGGTAAGAGCTGCTTTAATGCTGGATTGCCTTGTTTGACAGAAATAATTCCTCAATGAACAGGAATGAGCCTTTTGTGCTGTCTCCCAAGCTCTAAAGGCTGACACAGCTGGTGCTTTGAAAAGAAACCTGGAAGGACATTGAATGAAAATGATGTTTGGGGTTATCTGGTGAATGATGCTCATTCCTTTCTCTGCAAAGCTGCTCCTCCTGTAGGGAATTCCTGTTCTGCCTTTCAAAATGTCACTTTTAGCAGGGTGAATTGAACTGAAGCCCTGTCAGTGTGGGGAAAAGCAGGTGAGGCTGCAAATGATGGATTGAGTAATCCAGGGAGGCTGAACACAAATGTGTTTCAATGTGTTATTCCTTGATTCCCATCTTGATAGCAAGCAGGATCCAATATCCAGACTGTTTGGGATACTAAACCTCACATGATCCCTGTGCACCTTTCACTGTGAATGGCAGGAGCTTGTGAGGAGTGATAGTAATTTAAATTAAAGCCTTCTTAAGTCCAATTTTTAGAAATAAAACCTTCTTAGGTCCATTTTTTAGAATCCAAGCATCTGCCCTGCTCAAAATTAAGCATTCCCTGCTCCTGAAAGCATAACTAAGAATGTCTTTATTCACCTGCAGTAAACATTTTCATTTACTCACCAGTTTGGTGATTCAGTAAGCCTTAAAAAAAAAAAGAAAGAAAAACCAATTTCCTTAGCAGTGGAAAACTCCCCTGTGTCTCCTGGCTCCAGGCCTGCCCTCACAGCAGTGAACCTGAGGAGAGTTTTGCCTCAGGAGTTCAGCAGCAGCAGCAGAGTTTGAGCCCTTCCCACCTGGCTTCCAGCCCTGAAAGAAAGGGTTTGTGTTCACTGCCCAATGATTCAGCAAAACTCCAAATTTCAGGCAGAAGGAGTGTGAGCAGCTGCTCCCAGTTAACAGCACATGGAGCAGGGATTTGCTGCAGGACAGAACAACCTGGGCTTTGTGTGCTCTGCTGGGTCAGCCCAGGGAGCAGGGACTCCTTGGGGTGCCCTCTGGAAGGAGCACCCTTAAAGCTTCTCCTGGTTTCCAGCTCTCCCTGGGCTCCTGCAGCTGTTCCAGATGTGCTCAGTGAAAAGCTCTGCTCACAGGCAGGGTTTCAGAGCTCCTGCAGCCTCCTGGACCCACCAGCTCACCATGAAGCCTTGAGAAAGTGTGGCCAAAAAAAAAAGGGAAAGAGCTCTTTGGGTGCTTCTAGGTGGTTGTGATTATGCTCATAAATTCTCACCTGTAGTAAGTTGAGTCAGTGTGCTGTTACCAAAATCATCCTTTATTCCTGTGTGGCCTTCTCCACATCATTGTTGTTCTTTTTCACACAGTAATAGGCAGCTGGATTAAATCTGTTTTGCATATATCCCTTGAGCAAACTATATATAAAGAGTTTTCTTCCATCATAAGGAAGAAGTGAGATATTGCTACAGAAGTTTTTTCTGCTCTTTATATTTTTTCTGCTGTTAGATCAAAGTAAAAAATAGGTAGAATCTGAACCAATAACTTCCTTTCTTCAGAATTTCAGATTTTTGCTACCTTTGAGTGTCCTCCTCCTTTTGTCAGTATTCGTTCTTACTTAGGTCTCATCTGGGAGGGGACCTGGGCTTCCTGCTGGGTATTTACTGACTTTTCCATCCCAATTCTCCTTGGCAGGTTCAAGAAATACAAGCAGGCAGGGAGCCACTCCAACTCCTTCCGTCTGTCCAACGGCCGGACAGACGACACAGGTGAGTCCCCCTGCTGCCACACCGGCTCTCCCCACCTCTTATTTTTGTAGGCAAATATTTTTTCATTTCTATTTTGTTGTTGTTGTTGTTTCCTGACCTCCTTTGTTCCATGTTTTCCATGGGTTTGGCAGACTTTCACAGAATGAAGGTTTATTTCCCAGCTTTCGTTCCACTGGTTCAATGTTTGCCCTCAAGTGGTTGATATTAAAATGGGTGATCACTTCCAAAATCACTACTCACATTCCTCTTGAGTTTTCACAGTGTTTCTTTGACTCAAATGAGAACCTTTTTTGAAAAAAAAAAGCCGCATCTTTGGGGAGTAATTAAATATTTTTCTGCTCTTTCAGATTAGGATGGTCTTTGATTAAAACTCAGATCTTCACACTAACTCTGGACTCCAGACTAACATTTCCAGGAGAAAAAAGGGAATACATTTATTTTCATTATAAAAACATTTTTGTACCTCCTAAACATGCACAGATGCAATTTTAAAACCTTGTTTAATGTTTAAATTCTTCTGCCCCTGAGCTGTGAGCCAGAGCTGACACTGAGGGTCTGAAGTTGGGCATCAGCATCCATGTGTAGGCACTCATTAAGGTCTGAGGAGGCCTCTTAAACTCAGTTCAGATGCTTTTTCAGCACTCCTTCCACATAAACCAAACACCTTCTGAGAAGCACTAACTGGAATTCAGCACCTTTTTTATTTTATGTGGGCTGCTAAGACCTTCCCTGCCATCTTACCTCGCTGTAAACGGAGGTGTGAACTTCATAAACGCTCAGCTGTGTTGGTGTAACCCTCTCGTGGCCTTTCTGGGCTCTGCTGAGCTGCACAAGCAGCAGCTGCCTCTGCTGTGCCCTCCTGGGAATTGTTTCACAGTGGTGGTGCCAGACTTTCCATGGGAGAGAGGGAGAAGTTGGAATTCAAAGCCAGGTGATCTCCAAGCCCATCACTGGCTTGTCCTCAGTGCCCTGTCCTGCCTCTGGGACAGTGTAGATCCCAGAGTGTTAAACATCATAGGATCTCTGATTTTTTGAGTTTTGAAAAGTCCTTTGCGATCATCCAATCCAGCAGCACTGCCAAGGCCACTACTGACCATGTCCCCAAGTGCCACATCCACACAGCTTTTGTATCCCTTAAGGGATGGGGACTCCACAACTGCCCTGGGCTGGACACCCTTTCCATGAAGAAATTTTCCTAGATGTCCAACCTAAACCTCCCCTGGCCCAGCCTGAGGCCGTTCCCTCTCCTCCTGTCCCTGTTCCCCAGGAGCACAGCCCGACCCCCCGGCTGTCCCCTCAGAGCCACAAGGGCCCCCCTGAGCCTCCTTTACTCCAGGCTGAGCCCTTGCCCGGCTCCCTCAGCCGCTCCTGGGGCTCCAGACCCTTCCCCAGCTCTGTTCCCTTCTCTGGATATCTTCCAGCCCCTCAAGGTCTTTTTGTGAGAAGCCCAGAAGTGTCCCCAGGGCTGGAGGTGCCCCAGCAGTGCCAGCACAGGGGACAGGCACTGCCCTGGCCCTGCTGCCACCCCAGTGCTGCCACCAGCCAGGTGTCACTGTGCTCAGAGCAGCCTGGTCTGGTGAAAGCCATTTGGACCAAGATGCTCTTTAACACCCCCTCCAACCCAAACCATTCTGTGCAGACACAAGGACAGCCCTGAAAGTGGCACATTTGGGGTCCCTGTGCTCTCCTGGGCCTGGCTGGGCAGTGCTGGCCATAGGGCACAGCTGGTGGCACCTGTGACCCCCATGTGAGAAACAACTGCTCACTTTGAAAATTTAAAAGAGTTTATTAAACTTTAAAAATACAGCAAAAGGACTATATAAGGAAAAATGCACAGCACTGGGAGCTGCCCTTATGAGTACCACACAGCCAGTTCATCTTCAAGATGGATGCTCATCTTTTATACCCCTGGGGTTGCATCAGCCAGCCCTGGCCCCTCCCAGAGTCTGTCATTCAGCTCTTCTGTGCCATTTATCAGTGCAAACTGCTTTCTTGTCACTGGATTGGGGGTCAGGTGTTGCCCTGCCTCGCCCCCTCAGCACCCCCAAGCTTTTCCATTCCCACTGCCCCATGCCAGGGACACCTGTGCAGCTTCTTTGTACCTGTCCTGGACAGCCCAGGGTGTGTGATGGCAACAGTACAGGGGGAAAGGGAACTGTGGGGAGAACAGGGGACATCTAAACCACAATAACATAACCATACATCACTAAAGCTTTTCTTAATGTTCACACAATAGTCATCCCTTGATTGCCAGAGCCAATTTTCGCCGCGTTTCCCTTCACAGAGAAAAGCAAGGCACAGTTCTTCCCAAGAATATTTCTGGGTTTTCACATTCTCTGAACCTCAAAGAAACAAAAAACAATTCTTATCTCATTTACTGTTCCTGGGTTGTTCACAAGTGGAATGCATGGTGGAAGATTGTTCACCTGAAGGGAATTGATGCTTGGATTCTGGTGTGAATGTTTTGATTCGCTGACCAGTTGAATCCAGGTGTGTGTGTCAGCTGACAGTCACGAGATTCTGTGCAGTGGAGTGCTTGGCAGATTCAGTTTAGATGTAATGTAATATAATATTATATAATATCATATCATGTCATATTTATATATATAACATGTATATTATATAATATTGTATTATATATAATGTATATAATGTAATATATATTATATATAATATATTATATCATGTATACAATTTAATATAATATAATACAGTATAATAAAGTCATTAATTAGCCCTCTGATAAGATGAGGTTCTCCTCAACATTCCTCCCTGCCCCTGGGGGTCATCTTGTTTCTATAGCATTTTCCATCCATTATAGTTACTATAATGTTACTATCCATCCATTATAGTTACTATAATGTTACTATCCATCCATTCTAGTTACTATGTTACTGTCCATCCATTATAGTTACTATAATGTTACTATCCATCATTATAGTTACTATAATGTTACTATCCATGCATGATAGTTACTATACTGTTACTATCCGCCCATTCTAGTTGCCATAGTGTTACTATCCATCCATGGTAGTTACTATAATGTTACTCTCCATGCATTATAGTTACTAGAATGTTACTATCCATCCATTATTGTTACTACATTACTCTCCGTGCATTATCCGTCTGTAACCGCTGGGTGTCCTTGCAGAGCCCCAGAGCATGCCCCTGCTGGCCCGCTCGCCCAGCACCAACCGCAAGTACCCCCCGCTGCCCGTGGACAAGCTGGAGGAGGAGATCAATCGGCGCATGGCCGATGACAACAAGCTCTTCAGGGAGGAGTTCAACGTGAGTGCCCCTGCTGCTGCCCTCAGGGTTGGGTTTAGGGCCTGCTTCTTGGTTTGGAAAGAGAGGTGTGTGCTAAGGAAGGCAGGAGTTCCCCCTGAAATGGGAAATGTGAACCTGCTCCCTCCGAATTGTTGTGATTTTGAAATTAAGGGTCTCTGATGTCGCTGTGACACAGCACAAAGCACGAAGACTCCATCAGAATGGTGCCTAAGAGAGATTTATTATAGCAACATGTTGCCTCTACAGTTTTTCAAGGTGTTTACATTTATTTAACAGACACATTCAGTGCCCATTGGTCATAAGAAAGAAACAAAGTTCTCAATAGGTGAACAAGGAGCCACATCATTCTGTGAGCCAGCTAAAGTCCGTATCTTATTAACTTTCTCTCTTCCATCACATTGTCATGGACATAGCCTTGGTGTCTTCCTCGAGAGAGATATGGGGCTTTCTTTATCTTTCGGAAGCCTTTGCTGGCTCACAAGAACAGCACAAAATGCCTTTTCTACACTCTCAGGCAAAGAGATGGGAGGAGGAAGCACAGAGGGCAGGCTCAGGGTGTCTGTCGTGGAGCAGGTCTGGGTGAGACAGGCTCAGCACACGTTGTTCTGGCTGCCTTCAGTGAACTCTGCTGCACTGTAGGGGTGCTTGGGCTGCCCTGCTGCTCCTCTGCAGGCTCCAGCAATGTCCAGCACTCCCTGCAGTGTCCCTGCCCATGGAGGGGGGTGGAAGGAGGTGATCTTTGAGGTCTCTTCCAGCCCAAACTGCTCTGGGAGTCTGTCTTGTTTTGAAAAGCCAGGTGTCTGCTAAGGAAGGCAGGAGGCCCCCCTGAAATGGGAAATGTAAACCCCCTCCCTCTGAATTATTGTAATTTTGAAATTAAGGGGCTCTCGGGCAAAGATGTGGGAGCAAGAATAACAATTCTTTATTAGGGAAGAAAATAAAAATAAAATAAACAATGCAGTGATACAAAACAACACTGCCAGAGTGAGAGCAGTCCCTGCCCCCTGTGTGTCAGGGCGGTGTCCCAGCCCCATCCCATGGGGGCTCAGCCCTCCTGCAGTGCCAGCTGTGGCTCTGCTGCAGCAGGGATCCTGCACAAGGGGGGAGTTTTCCTCTGCAGCTCCAGGGCTGCTGCAGATGGGCCTGGGCTCCCTCTGGCCATGCAGGGCAGCAGAAAGCTGCTCCTCTGGCAATGCAGGGGGCAAAGGCTGCTGGGGTGTCCCAAACCTCAGATTGGATCCAGGCAGGAATGCTTGGCTCCTCCCCTGGGCGGAGCATCTCCCCATGGGATGATGGAATTGGATCAGCCCTGCAGGGACACTCACTGGCCATGGACAGAAGATAATTAATAATTAATGGCCCATGAACAGCAGAGATCTCCTGGAGGGAGGATTGGCTGTGGAAGAGATAAAGAAAACTGCCCAATGAACAGAAGACAACTGCCCCACCTCTGGCAGATGGCAGTAGAATACTCACATTGCCTTGCAATCCAGGGGGTTTCTTAAAGGCTGAGTGGTGGCAGGGCTGATTCAGTCCTTAAACCTGTGACAAACTGTTCACCCTCATGCTCACTGCAGAAAGCAGAGGGTTTCTAGCAAACAGCTCTTCAGAGTTACATTTTCCTGGGTTCAGGAATGATCCTGGATGTCTTAAGGTCTTCCAGAGCTCCCCTGCTTGCTGGTTGCCTCCCAAGCTCTGCCCCCCAGCTCCCAATCCTCATGGCCTTAAATCCACAACCAACCAAAAGAAAGCTTTGACAGAGAAACAGGAATGAACCCATCTTTCAGTGAGCTGTTAACCCTGAAACACAATGGTGACAGTGTGTGGGACAAAGGCTGGCCTTCAGCTGTGAGGAGTTCAGGCATTGTGCTTGTCCCACGAGCCCAGAGCATTTCTTCAGGGATGGCCACAACCTCTTCTTGACATTGCTGGGCTCTGCAGCTTGTGACAATGGATCTGTTTTGCCTTGTCAATGCAAAAATAATGGAATGGAATGGAATGGAATGGAATGGAATGGAATGGAATGGAATAGAATAGAATAGAATAGAATAGAATAGAATAGAATAGAATAGAATAGAATAGAATAGAATAGAATAGAGTAGGTTCATTAAGGTTGGAAAATATTATCTCTTTTCCAGCTGATAATCTGATCATCTCCCTCTAAGATTATCAAGTCCAACCATTAAGTCAGCACTGCCAAGACCACCACTAAACCATGTCCCCAAGTGCCACATCAGTGCCACATCTACACTTTTGGCTTCTTTAACACTTTCAAGGGTGGTGACTCTACCACTGCTGGGGCTGGTGTTGGGGCTTGACAACTCTTTCAGTGAAAATATTTTCCTAAATATCCAATCTAAACCTCCCCTTGCACAATTTAAGATTGTTCCCTCTCCTCCTGTCCCTGTTCCCTGGGAGCAGAGCCCAATCCCCCCTGGCTGTCCCCTCCTGTCAGGAGCTGTGCAGAGCCACAAGGTCCCCCCTGAGCCTCCTTTTCTCCAGTCTGAGCCCCTTCCCAGCTCCCTCAGCTGCTCCTCATCAGACCTGTGCTCCCAGCCCAGGTCCAAACCATGATATGGCACCATGAGAACGAGGAGAAGATAAAAAAAAGCCCCTGCACTTTGTCCAGCTGCTACAAAACTTGATCCCTTTCCTGGCCACGCTTTGATGAAACCAAATAGGTGCAATGAATGCCCAGGGAGGGGGATTTTTAGGGTTAGAAATACCTGATTGCCCTGGACACTTCCTGCCATCCTGTCAGCTGGAGGAAGGGATGGTGGATACCTCCAGAACATTCTTTGCTGTTCAGAGAGGATGTGGAATAAGTGCTGGGGAAGCACCTCCTGTGCTCGAGTGGGAAACCCAGGGACAGTGTCCCCTGTCACCCCAGCCCTCCCACCCCCACCAAAGGCCTTCTGGGGCTGCTCCTGCCATCACTGGGTGGGCTGGGGCTGTGGGGGCTTAATCAGGTCACAATTAGCAGCACTGTTAATGAGGGAATCTCACAGGAGCTTCCGTGGGCTGGAATCAGGAATGAGCTCATTGGTGCTGCTGAGTGGGTTCAGAGCTTTGCTGCCACCTCGTGTCCATGGGTCAGGAGATTCCAGATCTCTTTCCAGAGGGATTGATTGGCTCTCTCTGGTCCAGCCCAGCTATTTAAATTGTCACATTGAAAGTTGCTGCTGGGGTGGAGGTGAGGACTGTGGGTGGTGGGGACACATCCAGAGGGGCAGGATGCTCAGATGTGGCATTTGCCAGCACATTGTTCCTGCTGTGCCATGAAAACCTCATGGAAAACCCTTTTCTTTCTGCCATTTCAGGCTCTCCCAGCCTGTCCCATCCAGGCCACGTGTGAAGCTGCTTCCAAGGAGGAGAACAAGGAGAAGAACAGATATGTGAACATTTTACCCTGTACGTGTCAGAGCTGCTTGGATGGTGGGGGAAACACTCAGGGGCTCCTGCCAGGGCCTCCCATTCCCGGTTTTGGGATGGGCAAGGGCACAGATGAGGGCATTTCACCTCCCAGCTGGGTGGCTGAGTCTGCTTTAGCTTTGGATACCTGTGAGGAGAAGCTCCATGGAGCCAGGAGGCCGTGGAGAGTGAAAGGAATGGGAAACGCCAGAAGGGACAACTCCTGCCTGGTGGCACTGGGCAGTGGGCTGGCTTGAGGTGCCCTCAAATATCCACTCTGTAGAAGGAAAACTACCTTGGACAAGATCTAGGACCTCTCTGGGTTTGAGCAGGAGGAATTTGGGGGCACAAAAGTGTTTTTGCAGCAGAGCCAGGAGTGTGGGCTCCACTCCAGCACCTGGATTCTCACTAGGCCAGGTAGCAGCAGAATGTGGAGGGGGTTGTCTTTAATGCAGAGTTTTCATTTCCCTGCAGATGATCATTCCAGGGTTCACCTGACTCCTGTGGAAGGGGTCCCTGACTCCGACTACATCAACGCCTCCTTCATCAATGTGAGTTTTGGGGTGTGGAGGGGAAATCCCTGCCAGGGTAAAGCCAAGCAGGCTTTGGAGAGGGCTGGGGGTACCACTCCTGCTGGAGCTGGGCATTTATGATCAACAAACAGCTGAAAAATCATTGAATCTTTGAGGTTGGAAAAGCCCTCTAAGAGCCATGAGTCCAAGCATTCCCCCCAGCACTGCCAGGCCACCACTGAGCCATGTCCCCAAGTGCCACATTCACACAGTTTTAAATCCTTGAAGAGTGTGGCCAGTTGGTCATCAGTGCTTGCAGGGCTGGATGTGGGAAGGGGATGGAGAAGAAATCAAGGAATCCAGCTGCAATGGAAGCACCATTGCCCTGCTGTGCCCCTGGGAGGAGATGGGTCCTTTGTGGCTGTCACCATTGTGGCTCCAACCAGCTGGAAGGGTCATCTGAGAGATGCAGGCACATGAGGCAAAGCAAGACTCAAAAGAGCTTTTTCCTTCCCTCCCCAGTAAATGAAATACACAAAACCAGTCCCTATGAGTTCTACAGCCCCTCTTTTCCAAGGATCAATGCTGATTTTCACGTGATGCTCTGGATGCAGGGTCTGACTGCAGTGGAAGGGCTGTCTGGCTGTCACTCCTTTCATTAGTGCCTTGTGCCAACAAGTGGGGTCATTCCTGCATTATGTGAGCATGGGGGGAGTTCCTGTGGTAAAACAGCCCTTTGCACAAGGATTCTCAATGATTTCAGCCCATCTTTGGAGCTGATTCTCCCCTCAGAGGCTGCAGCCCCTTCTCTGCACAAGGGAGAATGAGCAGCAGAGCAGATGCCAGCTCTGTTTGTTCCTGAAGAAAATGCATTTAATGACTCCTGTGTTAGAGAAATATTAATTTTTCTTCTTTTCTTGCAGGGGTACCAAGAGAAAAACAAATTCATTGCTGCACAAGGTAAATTATTGAGTATTCCCATGGCTCTGTTGTGGGCAGCTGGGATTGGTCCCCCTGCTCAGTGGGGCTGTGCCCCTCTGCCCACAGCACAGCATCTTGCAGAGCTCCCCTGGTCAAAAGGAGGCCTGGCTGCTCCACAGATTGTTCCCAAAATGATTTTCCCAGTCAAAGAGCAGTGCTGGATGTTTTGGTGGACAGAAAGAAGTCCTTCCTGTGCAGTCCCATTGCTGGAGGGTGTTGTGAGCTCTGGAAGCCTCTTAATTAAAACCCCCAAATCACACAGTCATGGAATGGTTTGGGCTGGAAAGGACTTCAAAACTCATCTCATTCCACCCCACTGCCATGGACAGGGACACCTCCCACTATCCCAGGTTGTTCCAAGCTCCCTTGAACACTCCCAGGGATGGGATAGAGAGAAACATCCTTATGATCTTCAGAAGTCCAAACACATCCCTAAAACCAAAATTCCCACTCAGAGGGTGGGGATCATGTCAGCAACAGGATGTTACCTGCCCATGGGAGTGCTTTGTGTTTCCTCTCTGGACTTGCCAGTGGGTCAGGGCATTCCTGGCCACTTTCCCTGGCTCTGGCTGGAGAAGGAGGCTGGATCAGGTCCCTCAGCACTTCCAGGCTCAGGTTAAGCTTTGGCTCTGCTGTTCTCTTGGCTCACCCTGAGCCTCAGGCTTGGCAAGGGAGTGTAGGCTGAGTTAGCTTCGTGTCTGGCAGGCAGCAGGGAACTATTCCTGTGCCACACTGAAATGGGATCCCATGGCTAAAACCCAAAATCCCAGGGCAGGACTCTGGGACAGCCACAATTCCCCTGGGTGACCTTGGGCAAGTCCGTGCTCTGTTTGTCTCATTTCCCTTTCTTGAGCTAAATGTGGAACTCCTGACCATAAAACAAATCCAGACACTCCAGGTATCGTGTGATAGGATTATTCCTTGGATCAGGCATGTCCAGACACCACAGCACCTCCTGTGACCTATTGGCAAAAAATGTGTTGGATCATCCCTGATGTGTAACCTCATATGCTGGGGTTTGGCCCCAAATTGTGAGAGGTTGATCCCAAAGAGGACTTCTTGTTTTTCCTTCCCCTCAGGACCAAAGGAAGAAACAGTGAACGATTTTTGGAGGATGATTTGGGAGCAAAACACAGCGACAATTGTCATGGTGACCAACCTGAAGGAGAGGAAAGAGGTCGGTGCCAGAAGCTTTCACAGGCTGGGATTTAACCCTATGGGCATGTCCTGGAGCCATTCCCAGCTTTGTGAGGGTGTCCAGAGCTCACCTGCACCTGTTTTTTTCTCCCCCCAGTGTAAATGTGCTCAGTACTGGCCAGACCAGGGCTGCTGGACCTACGGGAACATCCGAGTGTCCGTGGAGGACGTGACCGTGCTGGTGGATTACACCGTGCGCAAGTTCTGCATCCAGCAGGTGCCAGGGGCCACCTCCACATCCCATCCCTCCCCTCTCCACTCTGGGCATCCCAAAGGTGTTGGCTCAACTCCTCCAAGGCTCTGTGAGAGCAGAGTTGGCATGAAATGACCCCCAGCACCCATTTTTAACCAGAGTTGTTAGGAATTTATTCCTCCCAAGAGCCTTTTCTCAGTGGTACCACATGGCCGTGCTGAGAGCAGGGAAGCTGAGGGATGCCAGGGCTGAAATTCCATCCTGAAGTACTCCAGCACTTGCTGTTAGCAGTGTTTGTTCCTGCTCTCACCCACAGACACTTAATGCCTGAAAATAATCAGATTTATCCCCTCAGCTGAGATGAAATCCAGTGCTGTATGTGTTGGGATTGATTGCTTTCCCATCTGTCACCACATTTCCTTGTCCTCCAAGGAGACTCTGGGTGTTTTCGTCACTCTGTTTGTTTTCCTGCTCTCTCAGAGGCAGGCAGGGAAGAGTTGGTGCCTGTAAACCTGTCTGGACTTTGAGGATGATCCTCCTAAGCCTCATGTTTCACTCCAATGGCCTGGATGTGTGTGTTTTCCTCCCCTGCCTTTAATCCGAGGATGATCTGGCCAGAGGAGTGGGAAAGGATGGAGGAGCAGCTTCTGTTTGAGCTTGTTGCTTGTTGGGGATGAAATATGGCAGCTGCTGCCAGGCTGGATCCACAGGCTGGCATCTCACACCCCTCAGATGTGGGATGTGATGAAAATGTCATGTTTTTAGAGACTGATCTGTCCCAGACCCTGAGTCCATGCCCTTTCAGCTGTGGATGCTGCTGCTTAAGCTCCATCTCGGGTCTGCACCTCCCTCTCTCTCTTCATTTTGGGGGAAGAAAGGAAAGCCGAGTATTTCCCCTTAACCTGAGCCCTCCTTTGCCCTGCAGGTGGGAGATGTCACAAACAAGAAGCCTCAGCGCCTGGTGACCCAGTTCCACTTCACCAGCTGGCCTGACTTTGGGGTGCCCTTCACCCCCATTGGGATGCTGAAATTCCTGAAGAAGGTGAAGACCTGCAATCCCCAGTATGCAGGAGCCATAGTGGTGCACTGCAGGTGAGTCCTGGAAAGCATCTCCTATTTAAAAGGAATTTTTTTTTCAGTCAGGACTTTTCCATTATCTTTATTTAATTTTCCTATGTTAAACTGGGATGTTCCTCATGGGGACATGCAAAAAAAACGCATGAATTGAAGGAAGTTCTTGGAATCAGTGATTTTAGGGTGTTACAACTCATCTGGAGGGGTCATTTGGGTTGGCTGGATGCTGAGTGAGCCAAGGAGAGCACTGGTGGCATCTCCCTTGGCATGAGAAGATGACATCCCTCTCTGGGAGAAGGCATTACTGACCTGACACATAGCCTGGAGCAATGGACTCACCTGGAATGGTTTCAGGCACAGCAGCAACTCTGGGGGAGCCACAGCAGTTTCCACATTGCAATAAGGAGAAACCCCATGGTTAAAGGCACAGATGGTCACATTTGCACCATCCCAAGTTAATTTTTTTTTTTCTTCTTGGGAGGCAAGAAGAAAGGACACAGATGGGCAACCAGCCCTGTATGATCCTCTCTGCTGGTTTCTGCTCTGCCTCAAGGGGAAGGGAGTCCCAGTGCTGAGCAGGTCCTTTCCCTGGACAGCTCAGCATCCCCTTCCTCTGCCCCAAACCAGGGCATGGCAGAGGGTGGAGTGTGCACTGTGGGGTGCACTGTGCTCCCCTTCCATTATCTCTGTCTCCCACTTGGGGCTTGGTGACTCCCCAGCTGATTCCAAGAGCTTTGTCTTCATTTCATGTCTGCTGGTCTCATTGAAGACAATCCAGTGCCACCCCCACCATGGGCTCCCACTGTCCCAGGTTGCTCCAAGTCCATCCAGCCTGGCCTTGGGCACTTCCAGGGATCCAGGGGCAGCCACAGCTTCTCTGGGCACCCTGTGCCAGGGTTCCTCACCCTCACAGGGAACAATTCCTTCCCAATATCCCACCTAACCCTGCCCAGTGAAGGAATTGGGGTAATAGTGAGAAAAGTCATGGCTTGAGACCACAGGATCATGGAATGGTTTGGGAAAGGACCTTAAATCCCATCCAGTGCCACCCCCACCATGGCCAGGGACACCTCCCACTGTCTCAAAGTGCTCCCAGCCCTGTCCAGCCTGGCCTGGGACACTGCCAGGGATCCAGGGGCAGCCACAGCTTCTCTGGGCACCTGTGCCAGGGCTCCTCACCCTCCCAGGGAAGAACTCCTTGCCAATGTCCCCACCCTTGTCGTGCAGTGCCGGGGTGGGCCGCACGGGCACGTTCATCGTCATCGACGCCATGCTGGACATGATGCACACGGAGAGGAAGGTCGATGTCTACGGCTTCGTCAGCCGCATCCGCGCCCAGCGCTGCCAGATGGTACAGACAGATGTGAGTGTGCTGCTCCTGCCCTGCCCTCTGGGCTGGCATTGCCTTCATTTCCTTCACCCACTCAAAGCCTGTGTGAGGGTTGTGCCATCCCTCATTTTGGGTGATTGTTTCGGTTTGGAAAGCCAGGTGTGTGCTAAGGAAGGCAGGAGCCTCCCCTGGAATGGAGAAAATGAACCCCTCCTCTCGCTGAATTGCTATAAATTTTAAATTAAGGGCTCTCAGGCAACAAAAATTATGGGAGTAGGAAATAACAGTTCTTTAATAAAATAAACAATGCAGTAAACTAAAACAACACTGACAGAGTCAGAACACAACTTGACACCCTGTGGGTCAGGGTGTTGGCAGCAGTCTCATTGGAATTGTGGCTGCAGCCCTCCTGCAGTGTCAGGGGTGGGTCTGTTGGAGCAGGGATCCTGGAGAAAGGGTGTAGTCTTCTTCTGAAGATCCAGTGGAAGAAGAGGCAGCTGCTGTTCCTCTGGGGAATCCAGTGGAGAAGCCCTGCTGGTGTTCCAGAATCTCCAGATTAAATCCAGATAGGAATGCTTGGCTCCTCCCTCTGGGCTCACATCTCCCAGTGGGATGCTGCAGTTCTTATCAGCCATGCAGTGACATTCAATAGCTGTTATCAGCAGGTGTCCCCTCCTGAGGGAGGAGTGATTGTGGAAGAGATAAGGCAAACTGCCCACTTGACAAAAGACAACTGCCACACAGATGGTATAGAATACATCTTGCCTTGCAATCTGGAGCACCTGCCCTCTGGGCAGGCATTTTCTTCACCCACTCAAAGATTGTGTGAGGGTTGTGCCATCCCTCGTTTGAGGTGATACTTCATCATGTGGGCTCTACATGAGGTCCTTCTTTTCATAATCCCCTTTGTAGAATCATTAAATCATTTAGGTTGGGAAAGATCCTTAAGATAGAGTCCAACTATTCCCTTAACACTGCCAAGGTCACCTCTGATCCATGTCCCCAAGTGCCACATCCACATGGCTTTCACAGTGGTGGTGCCAGACTTTCCATGGGAGAGAGGGAGAAGTTGGAATTCAAAGCCAGGTGATCTCCAAGCCCATCATTGGCTTGTCCTCAGTGCCCTGTCCTGCCTCTGGGACAGTGTAGTTCCCAGAGTGTTAATCATCATAGGATCACTGGTTTTTGGGGATTGGAAAAGTCCTTTATGATCATCCAATCCAGCAGCACTGCCAAGGCCACCACTGACCATGTCCCCAAGTGCCACCTCCACATGGCTTTTGTATCCCTCAAGGGATGGGGACTCAAACTGCCCTGGGCAGCTGTGCCAGGGCTGGACAACCCTTTCCATAAAGAAATTTATCCAATATCCCACCTGACCCTCCCCTGGCACAGCTTGAGGCCATTCCCTCTCTCTCTATCCTTTGTTTCCCCCTGGCCGTCCCCTCCTGTCAGGGAATCTTGTGGAGCCACAAGGTCCCCCCTGAGCCTCCTTTTCTCCAGGCTTGGAGAACACTTTGTCTCACATCTGCCTTGCTTGGTGTGGTAAATAAAGAAACAATCCCCATTTGCTGGCAGGAAGGTTGTCACTCAGTTTTTTAGAATCTCAGAGGGTGGCCAGGGCTTGGTGGGTTTGCATCCATCATGCCCTCACTGGGCATGGAACGTGGCAGGGGAAAAAAAGCAAAGTAACTGTATGGCTAGAGGGGGAGGTGTAGTTATGAGCAGGGAGAACAATTTTAAAAAGAAAGATTTCACAGAGACTCAGACTTGCTTTTACTCCTTCCTTGTCCCTGCCCCCCTGCAGATGCAGTATGTGTTCATATACCAAGCACTTCTGGAGCACTATCTGTACGGTGACACTGAGCTGGAGGTGACCTCCTTAGAGATCCACCTCCAGAAGATCTACAACAAAGTGCCAGGGACCAGCAGCAACGGGCTGGAGGAGGAGTTCAAGGTGAGTGAGGCTGTTGTCCTGTCCTGCTGGATCTGCTGGGATGGTGCAGGGATCACCTGGCACTGGGTGAGTCTGAACATCCCCTCTGCTCTGCTCCTTGCCCTGCAGAAGCTCACTTCAATCAAAATCCAGAATGACAAGATGAGAACGGGCAACTTGCCAGCCAACATGAAGAAGAACAGGGTGCTTCAGATAATTCCATGTAAGGCTTGTTTGGCTGAGGGTCTGGTGGGTGTGGGGACAGGAATTGGGTGGAGAAATGGGGTAAACAGGGACATTGTGATGTTCAAAGAAAAGGGCAAAGTCCTGCCCCTGGACTGGGGTCACCCAGCTGGGTGGAAAAGCAGCTTGGAGGAAAGGACCTGGGGGTCCTGACAGACTGCAGCCTGAACCTGAGCCAGCAAAGTGCCCTTGTGACAAAAGGGACAGTGGTGGCCTGGGCTGGGTGAGACAAAACTCTTCCAGCAGGCCCAGGGAGGGGATCCTGCCCCTCTGCTCAGCACTGGGGAGGCCACACCTGCAGCACTGGGTGCCAGCACAGGAGGGACATGGACAGACTGGAGACAGCCCAAGGAGGGGCTGGAGCATCTGTGCCCTGAGGGAGACCTGGGAGTGCCCAGAAGCAGAAGAGAAGGTTCCAGAACAGGCTGGGAGAGCTGGGACTGCTCAGAAAGAGAAGAGAAGGCTCCAGGAAGGGCTGGGAGAGCTGGGGCTGCTCAGAAGGAGAAGAGAAGGTTCCAGGGGCCTCATCCCTGCCCATCCACACCTGCAGGGAGGACAGAGCCAGGCTGTCAGTGGTGGCCAGGGGCAGGACAAGGGGCTGTGGGCACACAGTGACCACAGGAGGGTCCCTCTGAACATTAGGGAACACATTTTGCCTGTGAGTTGCTGACACAGGTTGCTCAGGGGTGTTGTGGATTCTCCATGCTTGAAGATACTCAGATTTTCTCTGGACACACATGGCCACCCAGCCCTGTGTGACCCTCTCTGCTGGTTCCTGCTCTGTCTCAGAGGGAAAGGAGTCCCAGGGCTGAGCAGGTCCTTTTCCTGGACAGCTCAGCATCCCCTTCCTCTGCCCCAAACCGGGGCATGGCAGAGGGTGGAGCTGACTGTCCTTGTCCCAGCCAGCTGCACTGTGCTCCCCTTCCCTAATCTCTGTCTCCCACTTGGGGCTTGGTGACTCCCCAGCTGAAGGCCATGCAGGTTATCCCAAATCTCAGATGGTTTTGTTCTGTTCCAGATGAGTTCAACCGAGTAATCATTCCAGTGAAGAGAGGGGAGGAGAACACAGACTATGTCAACGCTTCCTTCATTGACGTGAGTCTTCTCCAATCTTCTTCCCATCTTCTCCCAAAGGAAACCACCTCATGCTGCTTCCTTTGGGAAGAATTTATCCCAAACACTCATTTTATGGGTTTTGTACAGCTCCCTCCCTGTGACTTTGCTTTGTGTCAGTGGATGGTGCTGGTTTCTTTCTCCCAGAAACCTCCAGGTATATCCAGCTCCTTGTGGGAGAGGAGAGCTGGCGCCTGAGCAGAGCTTCCAAATCCTGGGCTCATTTCTGTCCCTCTGGGCTCTGCTGATGGCTGTGGAGAAGGGATCCATGTATCCATGGAAATAACACAGCACTGGCCATTTGGTCAGAAAACATCCACCAGATGAGCTTAGGGAGCAATACACGATCCCAAAACCTTGGAGAGTGGCCAGGTCAATCCCATTACACCTGTCTGGGTGGTGGCAGGAGGAGAGGCAGGGAGGTTAAGTGCTGTCCTCACTCTGAGGAGGAGATAAGTGATTGCACATCCTTCCCTCCTGAGCAATCCTGTGGACTCCAGGGAGACATCTCAGATGAGTATTGATCTCCATGCAGTGATGCCAGGGCTGGCCAAGGCACAGACCCTGCTCTTTTCCAGCCCAATTTCTCTTTTCCTCTCCTAATGACACAGGGCTCTTTTTTTCCCCAAAAAGGCAATCACTGGGTTTGCCACTAAAACCAGTTTATTCCCAGTTCTAACATCCCTAATTAATTGCTCCCTGAAATCTCCTTTGCTGGGTGCCTGCTGTGGCTGTGGGAGCAGCCAGGAGCAGCTGCCTTGTTGTGCATCCAGATCAGAAAAATTTCCATGGCACGTAAGCAATTTGGGCTGAGGATTCAATTTCCTGCCTCTGCTGAACTTTGCTTAAATGACAAACTCCAAATGACGAAGCATCTGCAGTCACAGTCTGCAGGGAGGGCACAGGGGACTCACAGGGGTTTGGAAACAAAAACTCTTTGTGGCTGTGGCAGAGCCAGAGTCATCCAGCCTTCCTGCTGGTTTCACACATCATAGGATGGTCTGGCTTGGAAGGGACCTCAGATATCAGCCAGTGCTGTTTAGTTTTGCTGGCTTCTTCCAAAAATCCCTGTGGCATTTTTGGGATCCCCCGTGGCAGGAAGGAAATGATGAATCTGACTCCGTGTTCTTAGAAGGCTAATTTATTATTTTATGATATTATTTTATATTAAAGAATGCTATACTAAAATTATACTAAAGAATATAGAATAGATAATTACAGAAGGCTTAACAAAATAATAATAAAAACTTGTGACTGGCTTCTCAGAGTCTGACACAGCCTGACCATGATTGGTCATTAAGTCAAAACAATTCACATGTTGGGTAAACAATCTCCTACCACATTCCAAAGCAGCAAAACACAGGAGAAGCAGATGAGATAATATTGTTTTCATTTTTCTCTGAGGCTTCTCAGCTTCCCAGGAGAAGAGATCCTGGCAAAGGGATTTCTCCAGAAAATATGATGGTGACAAATCCCCAGTAAAAGTTGTACTTGGAGCTAAGGCAAAGCTCTGCTCCAGCACTCAGAGCTTGCAATATTGCTTAGGTGTGCTGGAAACCCAAACGGATCAATCTGGGTGTGTGTAGGGGATGTGATCCTCCCAAAATGAGCTGAGCTTGGTGGGCCAGCCGTGTCCAAGAGGTTCCTGGTGCTGGTGCACTGACCCTGCTCCCACATTCCAGGGCTATCGCCAGAAGGATTCCTACATCGCCAGCCAGGGGCCGCTGCAGCACACGATAGAGGACTTCTGGAGGATGATCTGGGAGTGGAAATCCTGCTCCATAGTGATGCTGACAGAGCTGGAGGAGAGAGGCCAGGTAAGCTCCTGGGTTATCTGCACTAAACAGCAGGGAGATAAATAAATGAATGAACAGCGGGAGTTTGGAATGGGATGATCCTTGGGGTCCTTCCAACCCAAACCAGGCTGTAATTCTGGGAGTTTTTGAGGTCAGTGGGATCCCACTGTTAGCATTGAGCAACACACAATCACAGAAGGATTAAATGCATAATCACAGAATGATTAAATGCAGGTGCTTTTATTGAGGAGTTCTGGGTGTCAGGGGTACAGACCCAAATCTGACTCCAGTTCAGGTGAACACATTTTTATACCCTTATCATTTTATAACTACATATTATTTATTAAACTTACATTGTTCTATTGTATGCATTGATCTCATCCAAGCATGGACTCTTGTAATCATCAAACCCCCCAAACATGGTTTCTCATGATTCTTGTTACTGTGGGGGTACCAGTTGTTGGTTTTTCTGAGTCTGGATTGAAGGCACTTGAGACAGTAATTCATGTTCAGACTCAGGTGTTTTTTATTTCTTATCAGTAAAACAGTCTCAGTGCTGGGAGTTCTGCAGCTTTTCATTAGAGGGCACAAAATGGCCAACAATCTCTTGTTCCAAGGTCTTTTAAGACTGAACTATCCAATTGAGAACTGACACCTGGATTATTTCCCTTTTAACCCAATAACTGATCCCAAAGAGGCCACAATGGGGACTTTTCTGCCCAATTACAAAATGCCACCCAACCCATGAAGAAGGAAGAAGCATGAAGAAGAAACCCAGGATGACACTCTGTGCCCTCCGTCTTGCTTCCATCCACAACATACTAAAAATCCCAAACTCTAAATTTCTCACCAAGTGATACACCCACACTACTCTCTATAATCTATTTCACACTTTTGTGGATTCCAGTCTGTCTTGAAGTCTGGGAAACTTTCTCCATGAATGAGGGTCAAAGTCAGTGCTCCCCTGGGGGCCAGGGCACCCCAGAGCAGACAGAGAAATATTCCCAGTGCCCTGGGTTTCCACAGGTACAATTAAACAAAAATAATATCCAATTACCAAACAATTATCACATTTAACAATCATATCATTTATCATAGTCATTAAATGATTATACCAATGCAGTTTTGCATGATCCAGTAAAGCTCAACACCACCTGGGGTTGGGCACCTGCCAGGAGATTCTTCTATCCAAATCCATGGGAAGAATAGGGGTTACTCACCTTGTGGCCTCCTTTGTAAGAGCCTGAATGAGAGATGTGGGACTCCAGGGACTCTCCAAAATGCAGTTTATTGTATCCAAAGTGTCACAGCAGTCCAGGGCTGTGGGTGACAGAGCTGTGCCCACAGCTGTCAGCTCCAGCTGCAGGCAGGCCTGGAGACCGTGAGTTTAGGTCACAATGCATTATAGACTTTTCTTTTGGTCACAGTGTATTCTATACTTTTCCTTTGGTTACAATGCAATCTATACTTTTCTTTGCTGAGTATCTTCATACAGTAGAGCCAATCTAGACCTTAACTTTTATCTCTAGCCTATCAATAACTACTGTAATTACCATATTCATGTCACTGTTCTCCAATCACTAAAAGTCAGTACATTACAGTTTAAGCTAGAAGTTGTTTTTCAGTTTTCTTGCAGTGGAAAATTCTGAGACTTTTTTTCTACTTGCACCATTTGCTGCCTTATTTGCCTGTGCTCTCTTTCTGCTTGGTAAAAACATCTTCTTGTTTGGGGTGGGTTTATCCTTTGCTCTAAGCCATAAAAACCCCTTCTAACTAACACACCCTTTGCCTCCTTGGTTATCCAGTAAGACTGGCTCAGCAATTCTTATCTTCTATATCAAAACTTGCTTCCACCTCTATTCCTTCACCAAACTCTACACTCAAGAATCTTTCTGCTAACCACACACATGTGTGAGACTTCCTTGTCAAAACTTTCATCCTTCCCAACCCTCCTGTGCTGCCTCCTCAGGAGAAGTGTGCCCAGTACTGGCCGTCCGACGGCTCCGTGTCCTACGGGGACATCACGGTGGAGCTGAAGAAGGAGGAGGAGTGTGAGAGCTACACAGTGAGGGACCTGCTGGTGACCAACACCAGGGTAAGAGCCTGGCTGCTGCCCCTTGGCGGTGGGTGGTGGTTGAGGGTCCCCAGGATGAGGGAAGAGATGAGAATCTTGACTCCATGCTTCAGAAGGCTGATTTATTATTTTATTATATCTATTATATTAAAAGAAAACTATATCCTACAGAAATAGAGAGGATTTCATCAGAAAGCTAGAAAGAAATGAATAATAAAATCTTGTGACAGACTCAGGGAGTCTGACACAGCTGGCTGTCATTGATCATTAATTAAAAACAATTTCACATGCTGGGTAAACAATTCTCCAAATCACATTCCAAAGGAGCAAAAGATGGAGAAGCTTCCCAGCTTCTGAGGAGAAAAGATCCTAGTGAAAGGATTTTTCAGAAAATATGTCTGTGACACCTGGGGACCTCTGCACGCTCCTGGGTTTCACTGCCATGAGCCCCTGCTGGTGTTCCCTGAGCTCCATCAGCTCCCCATTGTCTCAAAGGGATTTTATCCCTGTATCCCTGTCCTGCTGCTCATTCCTGCTGCCCTCACCACCAGGCCTCCCTCCTGCTCCCCACACTTCCCCTACTCCTTGCTCTGGAAATGCTATTTCTCCACAAGCAGCTCTCCTACAAGGATTTTGCTTGCTTCTTCCAAAAATCCCTGTGGTACTTTCAAGGTCCCCCATGGCAGGAAGGAAGTGATGAATCTGACTCCATGTTCTTAGAAGGCTAATTTATTTTTTTACGATATTATATTAAAGAATGCTATATTAGAACTTATCTCCCTCCTACCCCCCATTCCCCACATTTCCCTTACTCCTTGCCCTGGGAATGCCACCCCTCCGCCTACAAGGATATTGCTTGCTTCTTCCAAGAATCCCTGTGGTATTTTCAGGGTCCCCCATGGCAGGAAGGAAATGATGAATCTGACTCCATGTTCTTAGAAGGCTATTATATTATATTATATTATATTATATTATATTATATTATATTATATTATATTACAATTATATTATGCTATACTAAAACTTATCTCCCTCCTGCTCCCCATTCCCCACATTTCCCTTACTCCTTGCCCTGGGAATGCCACTCCTCCCCACGCAGGGATTGTTCCCCCAAAGCCCTGACCCCCCCTGGGTTCCTGGGTACAGATCCCCCAGCCTGAACTGGAGCTGTGCCCTCCCCACAGGAGAACAAGAGCCGTCAGATCCGACAGTTTCACTTCCATGGCTGGCCAGAGGTTGGGATCCCCGGGGATGGGAAGGGGATGATCAACATCATTGCAGCGGTGCAGAAGCAGCAGCAGCAGTCTGGCAACCACCCCATCACTGTGCACTGCAGGTAAAGCCTGGCTGGAGCAGCTGGGCCACCCCTCTGAGGGGATCTGCTCCACCAGGAGCTTGGCAGATGGTCACAATCCCAAATTGTGCCCTGGGTAAAATGGGAGAGGCTGGGGTGGGGTATTTTTGGGGTTGTTGGGAGGAATGGTGAATCTGACTCCATGTTCTTAGAAGGCTAATTTATTGTTTTATGATCTATATTGTACTAAAGAATATTAAACTAAACTAGACCAAAGAATAGAGAAAGGATACAGACAGAAGGCTAAAACATAATAATGAAAACTCGTGACTCCTTCCAGAGCCCTGACACAGCTTGATGGTGATTGGTCATTAAATGAAAACAATTTACATTAAACCAATGAAACAATCAATCACTTGTTGGTAAACAATCTCCAAACCACATTCCAAACTAGCAAAACACAGGAGAAGCAAATGAGATAAGAATTGTTTTCCTTTTTCTCTGAGGCTTCTCAGCTTCCCAGGAGAAAATCCTGGGCAAGGGGATTTTTCAGAAAATGTGACAGTGGCACTGGGGCAGGGCTGACTCCTCTGGGCAAAGCCATCAAGGGTGTTCCCTCAGCTCCTGGTTTCTCTTTCCCAGTGCTGGAGCAGGAAGAACGGGCACCTTCTGTGCGCTGAGCACTGTCCTGGAGAGGGTGAAGGCAGAGGCCATCCTCGATGTCTTTCAGACAGTCAAGAGTTTAAGACTACAGAGGCCACACATGGTGCAGACACTGGTAGGTGCCTCCTGCCCCGCCAGAACCTCAGCAAGGATGGGCTGGGGGCTCAGTGCTGAGCAAAAACCCCTTTGGTTCAAGGTTTTTGCTCTCATGGAAGAGGGAGTGAGGGGAGATGTGGGTTCATCATCCCTGGAAGTGTCCAGGGCCAGGATGGGTGGGGCTTGGAGCAACCTGGGACGGTGGGAAGTGTCCCTGACCATGGCAGGGTGTTGGAGCAATCTCAAAGTTCCTTCCAACCTTCAAGGTTCATTCCAACCCAAACCATTCTGGGATCCGTGATTCTGTGAGGGTGGGCCAGGAGCTGTCTCCCTTCCTCTTGTTAAGGCATCAAATGCCTTTAAAGCACTGACAGAAGTTGTAGGAACCTCCTTGGGGACATCCTGAGCCACAATCCATTCATTAATGAGCTGAAACTCCTGGAAGAGTGTCCTGCTGGGGCTGGGTGGGGTCTTGCAAGAGGAGTTTGCTCAGGGTTGTAGAAGAAAAATGTTTTGGGATCCAAACAGAACCTCAGAGAGGGAAGGGGAAAGCAGAGTTTGTTTGGCCATGAGTACCCCAGGAAGGGTTTGGGGGTCACAGGGAGGTGGGACCTGCTCTGGACACCTGCCCAAGCTGTCTGAGGTGTGGGTTTTCCTGCTGTGACCCTGCTCTCTCTGGACTCCCACAGGAACAGTACGAATTCTGCTACAAGGTGGTGCAGGAATACATCGACGCCTTCTCAGACTACGCCAACTTCAAGTGAAGAAAAACAGGAACAAAAAAATCCACACCCACCCTCCCTGAAACAAATGACAGAAGAGTTGCCTTCTTTAATATTTTGTAATATTCTGTTTGTTAATATACCCCCCCAAACAAAACAAAAAACAAAACGTATGTGTATATATCTTAACTGTTTTAGAGGTTGGTACCATAAGCTTCATATTAGCTGGAGATTTTATATGTAGCAAAGTGTTAGTGCAGATACTGTTGGCTCCTTTTTTTCCAATGTTTTATTGGGGAATTAAATAGCTTGATGTTTGGATTAATATTGTCATACCATCTCTCTTCTGGAGAGTTGATACAGGCTGTTATTTTGTTTGTAAATCTCTTTTTTTTTTTTTTTTTTCTTGAGGGAGTAAAACCTTTTTAAAAAAAAAAAAAGGAAAGAAAGATATCCTGGATCTCATCTGAAACAAAACCCAAACCCTCCCCCATCAGCACAACCCCACCAGCACAAGCTTTTCCAAACCTGCAGGGAAATGGTTTCACATTTTTCTGCTGGTCAGCTCTAAAAAAAAAATAAGGAGAAAAAACCAAAAAGCTCATTCTGTGTGTGTGTTTATATATAAATACTCTCATTTTTGTACCAAAAGCTAAAAACTTTCCTCTCTCAGGGTCAGGCCACCATGTACTGCTGGTTTGGAAACTGTAATTGCCACACAGCAGCACCCAAATGTTGGGATTTCAACCCCAAAAAAGCAAATCCCAGAAAAACAAAAGGATTTTTTGCTCCCTGAAGGAAAGGTCTGTGTGTTTGCAGCTGGATTTTAGGGCAGGGACTGGGGCTGGCCCTGTGGCCCTGAGCTGAGGGTGGTCACAGTGGCACTGCACCAGGTGAGCTCCATCCCCAGCTGCTGGGGGAGATGTCAGATTATTTTTCCTGGCACCCTGAGAGATCTCAGAATGAGGGAATGGTTTGGGGTGGAAGGGATCTCATAAAATATCCAATCCAATACCCGTGGGCAGGGACACCTCCCACTATCCCAGCTTGCTCCAAACCTCATCCAACCTGGCCTTGGGCATTCCAGGGATCCAGGGGCAGCCACAGCTCCTCTGGACCCCCTGTGCCAGGGCTCAGCACCCTCCCAGGGCAGGATTTTTCCCAAATCCCCACTCCAGGCCTGCTCTCTTCCAAGAAAAGTCCAAAGGCTCACAAAATGTCCTGAGGAGCAGAGGTGCAGCACTTGTATATTTAAAAAAAAACATGTTAATATGGGTGATTTTATTATTTTCTTATGAAACAGAGGCTGAGGAAAGACTTTCCTTGTCCCTCCTGCAGTCAGGGGCAACCATGGCCCAGTTAATGCGGAGCTCCATCCCCTCTGCAGGCACTGGGAGAACTGGTTTGGAGCAGAGGCTTCACCCCAAGGATTTCTCTGGACGCCCCAACAGTGCTGGGGAGCACAGGGTGGGTGGCAGGGCCCAGGAATGTTGACAGGGATGTTCTAAGCTCAGGATATGGGGTTGAAATCTGGGAAATTCTGGGTGAAAACAGCCCAAGAGTCAGAATATCTGTTTTTTCACCTTTTTCCAGCCAGGCAGGATTCAGTGGAGGCACACAGGCAAGGGGGGCACCCTCAGCCACACAAAACACCCCCAAAAGTTGCTTTGCTGCTGCCACCATCCCCACTCCATCACCTGGTACCCCTCATGAGCCCCAATTGCTAATAAATTCCAGCTCCTAAATTCTGGGGGCTTTGGGCCAAGGCTGTCACACTCAGAACTAAATGTGGTGACCCCAAAGGAATGGGGACCCTCCTTGAACAGGAGGGTTTCATTTGTCCCCACAGGTGCTCCAGCCAGGAACATGGACCACCCCAAGTCCCTCCATTTCCCCTTTTTTCCTCCATCCTCAGGATCTCAGGGAGTTTGGGGAAATTTTGGGGTGCCAGGAGCTGCTTTGAGCTTTTGCCACAGCATCTGCACAGCCCCATCCTGCATCCAACTGCAAATATCAGAGAGATGAGCAGCTGCTGGAGATAATCCAGGGCCAGATCCTGCCTAAATCCCCTTCCCAAACTCTGCCACATCCCCTGAGCTGGGAGCTGTGGGCTCCATGGCCCCTGCCAGCATCCAGCCCCACTTTGGGGCTGACAGATTAGAAATGGGGGGAGAACCAAGGAAATGGGGGCAGGGAAACTGAGGCACGGGGAATTTGCTCCTCTCCTTTCAACAAGAGCACCCCTGGAGCTGCAGAGGGACAATCTGCATCCATCCCTTTCCCAGCTGCCAGAAAATGGGAAATGTGCCCCTTCTGGGGCAGAATCCCCAAAAAGGAGGCTCAGGGTGCTGTTCTGTGGTGCCAGAGGGGTTTGGGGACAAGGAGGCACCGGGCACTGGCACAGGGAGGGCGATGCCATCAGCGAGGTCACTGTCCCCCGTGGGAACGGTGGCCGGGCCGACGTCACTGTCACCGAGCCCTTCAAATAGCGGTGCCTGCCCTGCCGGCCACTGCCACCACCGGCACCGGCACTGCCACCTCCGGATCCCGCCCAGGTGAGGCTGCCCGGCCATGGCACGGGTTGGGCCCCGGGGTGGGGGGTCCTGCTTGCCCCAAATGGGGTCTGGGGGGGTGGGGAGAGTGTCCCTGCTGGATCCAAACCCCAGCAGCACCCCGGGGTGCTGAGCCCCTCTGGCTTCTGCAGCCCCAAAGGGCACCCAGAGTGCTCATCCCCTCTGGATCTGCATCCCAAACCCACCCCAGCACCACCCATAGGTGCTCATCCCCCCTGCATCTCCATTCCAAATCCATCCACGGGTGCTCATCCCCTCAGGATCAGCATTCCAAGCCCACCCATGGGTGCTCACCCTCTCTGCATCTTCATCCCAAACCCACCCAAAAGTGATGCTGGGTTATCCCCTCTGCATCTCCATCCCAAACCCACCCATGGGTGCTCATTCCCTCCAACATCTCCATCCCAAACCCACCCAGGGGTGCTCATTCCCTCGGGATCTGCATCCCAAACCCTCCCTGAAGTGATGCTCGGTCATTCCCTCGGGATCTGCATCCTAAACCCACCCATGGGTGCTCATCCTCTCTGCATCTGCATCCCAAGCCCACCCCAAAGTGATGCTGGGTCATCTCCTCCATCATCTGCATCCCAAACCCACCCCAGCACCACCCATGGGTGTTTATCCCCTCTGGATCTCCATCCTAAACCCACCCATGTGAGCTTGTCCCCTCGGGATCTGCATCCTGAAGCCAGCCCAAAGATATGCTGGGTTATCCCCTCTGCATTTCCATCCCAAACCCACCCATGGGTGCTCACCCCCTCTGGATCTGCATCCCAAACCCACCCAGGGGCGCTCATTCCCTCGGGATCTGCATCCTAAACCCAGCCCAAAGTGATGCTGGCTCATTTCCTCCAACATCTGCATCCCAAACCCACCCCAGCACCACCCATGGGTGTTTATCCCCTCAGGGTCTGCATCCCAAACCCACCCATGGGTGCTCACCCCCTCTGCATCTCCATCCCCCTCACCCTGTGCTCCTACTGAACCCAAACCACCCCAGGCAGCACCCTCGGCTGCTCAGCCCTGCCACAGTCCCCCGGGGGTGTCCCCAGAGCGGATGCCATTGGTACAGTGCCCCCCGTGTCCCCGCAGCCCCCAGGGGTGTCCCCGGAGCAGATGCCATTGGGACAGTGCCCCCCGTGTCCCCGCAGCCCCAGGGGTGTCCCCAGAGCAGATCCCCGTGTGACAGTGCCCCCCGTGTCCCCGCAGCCCCGGGGGTGTCCCCAGAGCAGATCCCCGTGTGACAGTGCCCCCCGTGTCCCCGCAGCCCCCGGCCATGGCACCCCGCGGGTCGCTGCTGCTGCTGGCGCTGCTGCTGCTGAGCTGCGCCCTGCCCCATGCCCGCGGCCAGCACTGGTCCCACGGGTGGTACCCGGGGGGCAAGCGGGACCTGCGGACCCCCAGCGACCTCCAGGTAGGGTGTCCCCCGCGGGTCACCCCCTCCGGGTCACCCCCGTCCCTGCCGGGTGATGCCCACCCCGCCCGTGTCCCCCTGCCCAGGGTTTGTGTGCTCCCCATCCTGTCCTGGGGTTAAAATCCCTCTGGGTTATCCCTGCCCGAGTTACGCTGCCCCAAATTATCCTCCCTGGGTTGTATCACCTCGGAATCCTGTCCCCGTCCCGCGATTATCCCTCCGCTGAGTTCTTGGATTTATCTCTGCCCCAGGTTAAACCCCACTGCGGGTTTATCACCCCCACGGGCTAAAATCCCCCCCACTTTATCCCCCTCCTGAATTATCCGAGTTTATCACCGCGGGTTTATCCCCCTCCCCAAATTATCCTGATTTATCACCCCTACGGGCTAAAATCCCCCCAGGTTATCCCTCTCCCTAAATTATCCGGGTTTATCAACCCCACGGGCTAAAATCCCCCAGTTTATCCCCCTCTCTGAGTTATTCGGGTTTATCTGTCTGGGTTATCCCCCTCTCTAAATTATCCGGATTTATCACTCCCACAGGCTATAAATCCCACCCCAGTATATCCCCCTCCCTGAATTATCTGGGTTTATCACTCCGGGTTATTCCTCTTCCTGAATTATCCGTGTTTATCAACCCTACGGGCTAAAACTGCCCCAGGTTATCCCCCTCCCTGAATTATCCGGGTTTACCCCCTGTCCCACCCTGGGGGCTAACCCCCCACCCCAGTTTATATCCCCCTTCCTGAATTATCTGGGTTTATCTACCCCATGAACTAAAATCCCCCAGTTTATCCCCCTCCCTGTGTTATCCAGTTTTATCATCCCCTCAGGTTATCCCCCTCCCTAAATTATCCAGGTTTATCACTCCTGGTTTTCCCCCTCCCCGACTTATCCTGATTTATCACACCCACGGGCTATAACCCCCCCAGTTTATCCCCCTCCCTGATTTATCCTCCCCCAGTTCATCCCCTTTTCCCGCGTTTATCACTCCCACCGATTTCCCTTCCTCCCTGAATCCCCCGCACTTCGCCCACCCTGGAATTCCCCCCATCCATGGGGTGACCCCCCCCAATCCCGGCTGCTTTTCCCCCTTTTTTCCCCCTCCTCCCGCAGGTCCCGTCCCCTTTGGGGCGCTGCCGTCCCCTCCCGTGTCCCCCCCGGCGGGAGGAGCCGCTGCCGGTGAGCGGGGACGGGGCTGGGGGTCCTGGGGGGTCCCTGGGAGTGGGTCTGACCCATCCTGGGGGTCCCCAAGACCGAGACTGACCCATCCTGGGGGTGCTGGGGGGTCTCCGGGACCAGGTCTGACCTATCCTGGGGGTCCCCGGGAGCGGGTCTGACAGATTTTGGGGGTACTGGGGGGTCCCTAAGACTTGGACTGACCGATCTGGGGGTGTTGGGGGGTCTGGGAGACCGGGACTGACCCATCCTGGGGGGTCCTCGGGAAGGGCACTGATCCATTCTTGGGGTCCTGGGGGTTCCCGGTACCGGCACTGACCGCCCCCCCCGCCCCTCTCCCGCAGCCCCCCGCTCTGCGCCCTTGACCGGAGGCACCGAACCCCGCGGGAGCGAACCGGGACCCCCCTGTGGGGAATAAAGGGGCTGGGGGGGATCTGTGAGAGTGATGGTGATGGAGGGGCTGGCGGGGGGTGGCATGGGGACAATGGGGACAGCGGGGACAACGGTGTCCCCAGAGGGATGCCGTGCCCGTGGGGGGCGGGGGTCGCGTCCCTTCGGATCCTTGGGTGGGCAGTTCGTGTTCCAGGGGGCGGGCGTCCGATTTTGGGCTTCCGTGTCCCGTGAGGCTGTCCCTGTCCCCAGGGCTGTCCCCAGGGCTGTCCCTGTCCCGTGGGGCTGTCCCTGTCCCGTAGGTGCCCGTGTCCCACGGATGTCCCTGTCCCGTATAGGGTGTCACTGTCCCCGCCGCTGTCCTTGTACCACGGGTCTCCTTGTCCCCGCCGGTGTCCGTGTCCCACAGATTTCCTTGTCCCCGTGTAGGGTGTCCCTGCCCCACGAATGTCCGTGTCCTTTGGCTGTCCCTGGCTGTCCCTATCCCAGCCGGTGTCCATGTGTCCTCTGACTGTCCCTGTCCCGTTTAGGGTGTCCTTGCCCCATGGATGTCCGTGTCCCACGGATGTCCCTGCCCCCGCCGATGTCCGTTTCCCCTGGCTGTCCCTATCCCCGCCCCCTAGCTGTCCCTGTCCCGTGTACGATATCCCTATCCCCTGGCTGTCCATGCCCCACGGGTGTCCCTGTCCCCGGGCTGTCCCTGTCCCCTGTAGTATATCGCTATCCCCGCCGGTGTCCCTGTCCCACAGGTGTCCTTGGAACTTGTCCCGCTCCCCTCCCGAACTCCATTTCCCATCATGCCCCGCTCCCATTCCCGTGGCGCCGCGCACAGATGTGACGTCACACCCCGCGCCGCGCGGTCCCTGGGGGCAGCCATGCTGCGGGCGCTGAGGCGCTGCCGCCCGGGGTCCGTCCCGCTCCCGGAGCTCGGCCCCGGCTCCGGCCCCTTCCCGGGGCTCTGCCCCGCCTGGGACCCGCGGGCGGTGCCGGCGCGGGGCCGCAAGACCCGGCATGACCCCCCCGCTAAGTCCAAGGTGGGCCGGGTGAAGATGCCGCCGCCCGTGGACCCTGAGGAGCTGTTGGTGGTTCAGGAGCGGTACCGGCAGTACCGGCTGGTGCTCAGCGCCCTCCGGTACCGGGGCTGCGGGGCAGGGCTGGGCTGGGCTGGGGCTGTGGAGATGGGGGCTGGGGACAGGGGGGCTGTGGGACAGGGGAGGGTCGTACATGGGCTGGGACTGATTATGGGGCTGGGGGTGGTTGTGGGGCAGCGAAGGGTCAGGATGTAGGACGGAGGTTGTAGTTTGAGTAGGGCGGTTATGGGCAGGGGAAGGTCGGACATGGGCTGGGGCTGATTATGGGGCTGAGGGTGGTTGTGGGTTTGGGAAAGGGACCAGCTGTGGGGCAGGGCAGGGTTGAAGGGCTGGGTTTGGAGCAGGAGCTGGGTATGGGGTTTTTGGGGGCTGCCTTTATTCTGTACAGGACTGGCTGTGGGGCAAGGGGCAGGTATGGGGCTGTGAGGCTGCTGTGGGGCAGGGGAAGGTTGGGGGTGGCTCTGGGTGTGGAGTTGGAGGCTGAATGAAGTGCTGAGGCGGCTGATGTGGAACAAGAGAGGTTGTGGGGTGGGAGGCTGGATATGGGGCTGTGAGGCAGGGGAGTGTGGCCTTGTGGCCATTTGGGGCTGCTGTGAGGGACAGTGGAGGGGTGGCTTTGGAGGGACACTTTGTAACGGGAGCAGGGAGATCTGGGGGCTGGGAAAGGTGGTGGGGTTTGGACTGATGAGGGGCAGGGAAGAGTGAGGGTGGTGGCACTGGGAGCAGTGTGGGGCAGGGTCAGGGCGCTGGGGCTGGTTCTGCTCTGGGGCAGTCCGGGCAGACCCCGCTGTGCTGGCAGCCCCGGGCAGGAGCTCAGCGCCCTCCCCCGGCCCTGCAGGGCGGAGTTCAGGGCCGAGGTGCTGCAGAAGAAGCGGGAGGAGCGCCTGATCGCCGAGGGCTTGCCGGAGGAGCTGGAGGAGCACCGGCGGCTGATGGCCTGGAACGAGGAGGAGAACGGCCGGCAGAGGGCCCGCAGGTCAGCACGGCCCCTGCAGGGCACGGGGGGCGCTGCTCAGGCACAGCTGGGCACAGAGAAGCTTGGGCAGGGTCATTCCTGCGTTAGGAACTGGTTAATGGCTGAGCCCAGTGGGGAATGGTCACACCAGAGGTGTCCCCAGGGCTTATGGTGTGCCCAGCCCTGTTTGATGCCTTTGCTGATGATCTCCATGAGGGGGTTGAGTTCACCAGCAGCAGATTTGCAGGTGGCACTGAGCTGGGTGTGGGTGTGGGTGTGCTGGAGGGCTCTGTAAGGGACCTGCACAGGCTGCATCCAGGGAAATGAGGGATAACAAGTGCAGGTGTGGGGTTCTGCACAGCAGCCAGGCAGAAGGGGACCTGGGGGACAGATGGACAGCAGGCTGGACACGAGCCAGCAGAGTGCCCAGGGGGCCAAGCAGGCTCCAGGCCTGGATCAGGAATGGTGTGGCCAGCAGGAGCAGGGCAGGGATTCTTCCACTGTGCGAGGCCACACCTCGAGTGCTGTGTCCAGTTCTGGGCCCCCCAATTTAGGAAGGACATGGAGATGCTGGAATGTTCCAGGGAAAGGCAGCAAAGCTGGGGAAGGGTCTGGAACTGAGATCCTGGTAGGAGCAGCTGGGGGGCTCAGCCTGAGCAAAGGAGGCTCAGGGGAGACCTTGTCACTGTCCACAACTCCCTGACAGGAGGGTGCAGCCAGGATGGGTCAGGATCTGCAGCCTGGGAGCAGAGGACAGGAGGACACAGCCTTTCCCACCCTGACTGATTCTGTGATTCTGGGAAATCCTGACCTGTTTGAATAAATCTGCCTGTGCAGCTCTTGTGGTTCCTGTGCCTTCTGCTGCTGAGGGCCAAGTCAAGGTGCTCTGGGTGGATGTGTCACCTCCTCCATGACATTTTCCTTTCTGCCTGGCAGAGAGGAGAGACTCAGGAGAGAAGAGGAGGAGCAGAAGAGGAGGAAATCAGAGATTGCAGAGAAACAGGCCAGGAAAATGGAGGCTTTCCTGGAGGAGAAGGAGAAGGAGGTTCTCCAGCTGCAGGTAAGAGCAGCTGGTGCCTCCTGGGGAGCAGCTTGCCAGAATTCCCTGCCAGGGAGCCATGTGGGAGCCGTGGGATTGTTTTCCACAGATTTCTCAGCTGGCAGCTGGCAACCACAAGCGTCAGCACCTTCCAGGGGTGTTGACAGCGCGTGGATGGGAGGGAGCTTGAGCCAGAGCTCTGGGAACAGGCTGGGATAACCCTGAGGGGGACAATCCTTGTGCTTTGCTTCAGGAGGAAGCCAAAAACTTCATCACCCCTGAGAACCTGGAGGCTCGGATCGAGGAGTGCCTGGACAACCCCCGCAATTACAACTTCGCCATCGACAAGGACGGGCGCGTCGTCAAACGCACGGTGCTCTCCTAGCAGCCCTGGCTCTGGTGTCCAGAGCCCCCAGAACACACAGATCCTTCCTTGGAATGTATAAATTGGCCTCAGAAGTGGTGGAGAAAGGCTCTGGCTGTGCTGCCTCCAAAGGGTTAATGCTGAGGGAAAGGGGGTGAGGGGAGCTTGGAGGCTGCAGCTCAGCCCTGTTGCTGTGCCTGTGATCCCGCCTCCCACGTGTTTGGATCCTTCACACACAGCATGTGGGGGGAGCAGGAGCAGTCCTGAGGCAGAGCCTGGCTCAGCTCCTCGCTGTCAGCTCCTCTGGATGCTTCCAAAGGCAAAGGAGGGCTGAGTGAATTTGTAGGAAACACTGACCTTCCCTTTTTTTTTGTTATTGAGGGAAGGAATTAATTATAATCCTGATTTCACACTTCAAACCCTCCTTTGCACATCCTTTGGTGTGGCTGAATAAGAATGTGTCTGAATGATCCAGGATTTCTGGTGTCTCATTATTCCTCCCTTTAGGCTTAATTTATTCATCACCACTGAAAATATAGATAAAATTGTAATGGCTTTGGGTGTTCTGGGTTGTTGGGGTCTTGCAGGCTGTCAGCTTTGTCCTAAAACTTCTGGTTTTGGGCTGAGCCTGGAGTTTGCTGTGTTTCAGCCATGGTCTGCAGGTCCCTCTCCCTCCTTCCCTCCCTCCCTCAGTTCATTGACCTGAAACTCTCACTTTTTACCTCTACTTTTCCCTAAAAGTATCTTCTTCTCCCAAGCCTGCACCTCAACCCAGCAAGCACACAAAACCCACAGACTTGTGGCTCGGTTGTTTTTCTGTCCAAGTTTTATTTCTAATTAAGCTCAAAGCTCATCACTTCAGTCTGAATCACAGCCCAGGGTGGGGCTGGGACAGCGATGGATGCAGGATCCTGCAGGTTCTCTCCTGGCTGGGCTACACCAACAGCAGCTCCTGGTCACAGGATGAGTCAGTGCCACAGCCCTCTGAGGGGAGACAGGGGGGAGTGTGCTGTGAAATCAGGGAGCACCCACCAGACCCCAGGGACCCCCCAAAACAGGCCCCAGAGATCCCTGAAACAGCCCCCAGGGACCCTCTGAACCAGCTCCCAGAGATCCCTGGAACAGCTCCTAGGGATCCCTGAAACAGCCCCTGGGAACCCCCAAAAGAGCCCTCAAGGACTCCCCAAACCAGCTCCTGGAGATCCCTGAAACAGCTCCCAAAAATCTCTGAAACAGCCCCCAGGAACCCCCAAAAACAGCCCCCAGGGACCTTCTGAACCAGCTCCCAAAGATCCCTCAAACAGCTCCCAGAAATCCCTAAAATAGCCCCCCAAGGACCCCCCAAAACAGCCCCCAGGAACCTCTGAACCAGCTCCGAGACATCCCCGAAACAGCTCCCAGGAACCCCCAAAAACAGTGCCCAAGGACTCTGAACCAGCTCCCAGAGATCCTGAAACAACCTCCAAAAACAGCCCTCAAGGACTCCCCAAAGCAGCTCCCAGAGATCCCCAAAGTAGCCCCCAGAAATCCCCCAAACATCCAGGGACCCCCCAAAACCAGCCCCCAGAGACCCCCCAGCACTGGGGTTCAATGAGCTCCTGCTCACTCCATTCTTTGATGCTTCCAGGATTTACAGCAGGATCCCTGTCAGTTTAATTTAGGGAGGAGGGTGGGATTTTGAGAAAAACTGATGAGAGCAGATGGGACGTGGCTCCTGCACTTGCTCAGCCCCCAAAATTTGTTTGCTGTCTGTTTCCCTCTGCCCCAAACCCTCCCAGTCTCATCCCTGGGGTCTGGACTGGTCCTGGAGCGTGCCCTGGCTGGACACACGGATGGGACAAAGAATCCCTGGAGCATCCTCCCCTCTCCCACTATTCTGAGAACCCTGAATTCCCTCCCGGCTGTGCCGGGGCTCGGGACAGCAATCCCGGGATGCCGTGTCGCCCTCACCGGTGCTGCAGCAGATGCCGGGGGCGGCGCAGCTCCCTCCGGAGCCGCAGGGTTTGCGTCCCGACTCGCAGGGCGTGGGCAGGAAGTTTTCCTCCTGGCAGCGCAGCGCCTCCGAGGTGCCGATGTAGCAGCCCAGCTCCTCCCCGCAGCAGATGTTGGGCCCGAAGCAGTGGCCCTTGTTCCGGGGGCCGCAGGGCAGGCACTGCTCGGGGAACAGGGGGAAAAGGTTGGGAGAAGGGAAGGATGGAATTGGGAGTGCTCCAAGCCCTCCCAGGACTTACCTTCCTGATGTCCATGTCCAGCACAGCTCGTTTGCCCCCGATGGGGCAGTTCTGGATGTAGCAAGCAGAGGAAATAGTCAGGAGCCCCAGGAGGCAGAGAGCCAGAGCCTTGCAGGACATGGCAGCGGGACAGGGGGGATTTGTGGCTGCTCATCCCGACTGCTGGCCCTGTATTTATAGTCCTGGCTCCTGCTTAGGGATTCTGGCACCGGCGTCACCAGTGCTCCTTAAAAACCACAAGGCATTGCTTCCCACAGCACAGGGCTCGGCTAATAGCCAGAGGTCGAGGACGTGAGGTCAAGGACAAGGTGCTGCTTTTCTCCTCAGTGATGAGTCTGGCAGGGACGTGTGGAGGTTGTGGATGGAACTGGATGGACATGCGGAGTTTGTGGATGGAGCTGGATGAACTGGTGGAATTTGTGGACGGAGCAGGATGGATGTGTGGAGGTTGTGGATGGAGCTGGATGGACATGTGGGGGTTGTGGACGGAGCTGAAGGAACGTGTGGAGATTGTGGATGGAACTGGATGGATGTGTGGAAGTTGCGGATGGAGCTGGAGGAACGTGTGGAGGTCGTGGATGGAGCTCGAGGAATGTGTGGAGTTTGAGGATGGAGCTGCATGGACGTGTGGAGTTTGTGGATGGACGTGTGGAGTTTGTGGATGGAGTCTGGGCTTGGGCCCCTTCTCTGGCAGCCCCTTTGGGCTGCTGAGCTGTGGTGTGTCCCGCTGGGAACCCCTCTGGCATGGAGAGGGAAGGGATGAAGGAAGGCAGCTGGAGGTGGGATGTGTCCATCAGGAGTGGGGTGAGAAGGGTGTGTGCTTCCCTTGGCTTCAAATCCCTTTGGGTGGGAGGAAGCAGCCCCGTATCCTCTGGGATCATCCATGGGAATGTCCTTGTTGGCCCTGGCCTTTGGGGGATGCTCTGCACTGCGTTATCCTTCTCTGGGATAACAGTGACACCCAGCCCATCCCCACCCACTTTCATCCCACAGCTCCAAAGCCACCTGAGAACACCAAACCTCCTGGGCAAAGGCCTGAAATCCCAGATTTCCCCACTGCTTCTCCTTGGAGCTGCACACAGGGATTCAGGGTGGTGTCCTGAGCCCCATCACCAGCAGACAAAGCCCCCCCTCCTCCTCCCTGAGAAGCAGAGCAGAGGATGAGGCCGAAGGCTGACGCAACCACCCAAGGTCCTGCTCCCCCCGGCCCCTTGCCTTCCTTATCCCAATTAGGAGCTTCCAGCTTGAATAAATTTCCCTGCTGAGGACAAACCTTGACGTCCACTGAGATCATTACCCTGCACTGCCTTAATTGGGAATTAGGCAGCCCAGAGCTGGACAGCCATGACCTTTTCCTGTCCCTCTGGCTTGCTTCAAAATCCACCACTTAGCGAGGCTGCCACGAGGGCAGCCAGGTCCCTGTCACCCAGCCCGGTTCAGGGCCAGTCCCTGGGGACAAGGCAGGCCCTGGCATCCATGGAAATGGCTTGGAAATGGGGCTCAGCTGTCCCAGCAGCTCAGCTCTGGCTGCAGCATGGGATGGAGGGAGGGAATTGTCATCCCAAAGCCCCTGTGGCTGCTCCAGGGGTGCTCAGACCCCTGCAGGATGTGTCTCAGGTAGAAAAATGGGGGGAAACCCCCAGTTATCAAACCCTGGTACTTTTTGGGGACTGGATTTTTGCCTGATTTTGAGGTGACAGAGCAATCCCAGCTCGGCCCCACATTCCCAGTGCTGCAGGAATGCTGGGGGTTCACATCCTGCATCTTGGAAAATCCGAGTGCTGGAGCTGGGCTGAAAGCCCAGTTCCCTCATCCCAGTTTGGAGTCCCTCATCCATGCTGGTGTCACCCCTTTCCCAAAGATTTTGAGGTGATTTGGGGTTTGCCCCCCTTCCCCAGGGCTGGGATCAGATGCTGGATGTGGGAAGCAGGTCCTGGATCGATCCTACAGGTCCTGGATCAATCCTGGAGGTCCTGGATCAGTCCTGAAGGTCCTGGATCAATCCTGCATCCCCTGGATCGATCCTGCAGTTCCTGGATCAATCTTGCAGGTCTTGGATCGATCCTGCAGGTCCTGGATCGATCCTGGAGGTCCTGGATGGATCCTGCAGGTCCTGGATCAATCCTGCATCCCCTGAGGGCACAGGGAGTGTCTCTGATCCTGCTGGAGTCAGGGAGCTCCACCTCCCGGGAGGCGCCACCTCCCTCAGGGACACTATAAAGGACGAGCTGTCCCCTGTGCCCTGGCCAGTGCCAGCCTGGAGAGACCTCGGAGCCAGGAGCCTGCAGGGTAAGCGAGCCGGGAGAGGGTGGGGATACCCCAAATCCTGGGGGTGACTGTGGGATAACGGGGACTGATCCTCCCTGAGGGTGTCCAGAGGGGATGGGGAAAGATGGGACCAGCCCTGGGGGGGTCTTTGGAGCTGGGAGCCCAAACCTCTCTGCTCTTGAGGGATTTGGGGTGCTTTTTCCTTTTCCTGACTTTTTATCGTTTTTAGTGGATGCTGTGCTGATTGCTGAAGGCAGCGAGGCCCCAGATCTGCCCCAAGGACGGGCTTGGCCACGAGGTAAGGTGACAGTGCCACATCCCAGCTGTCCCCACTCCCCTGGGGCTGGGAGTGCTGCTGGGTGGGACCCCATGGCCAGATCCCAAATTCCAGCTCTGCCTGGGAGCTGAAAGGACAGAGCCCAAATCCTGCACCCAGCCCAGCCAAACCACTGCACTCTGTGGGGATCTGGGGACAGAAAATCCTCCAGCACCCCCATCCTGAGCCCCAGCCACATCCCCGGGATTTGGGGACAGAAGCCCATCCAAAATCCCCTTCCTGAGCCCCATCCAGACCCCATGGTTGGATCTGGGGACAGAAGAGTCTCCAAAAGCCCCATCCTGACCCCCAGCCAGATCCCCTGGTTGGATCTGTGGACAGAAGACCCTCCAATATCCCCTTCCTGTGCCTCAGCCAGATCCCATGGTTGGATCTGAGTTCAGAAGATCCTCCAGCAGCCCCATCCTCAGCCCCCAGTCACATCCCCTGGATCTGGGGACAGAAGACCCTCCAAAATCCCCTTCCTGAGCCCCAGCCAGATCTCCTGGATCTGGGGACAGAAGATGCCGCAGCACCCCCATCCTGAGCCCCAGCCAGACCCCCTGGAGCCCCCAGGAGCCGCCCCCAGTGCCCAGGACGAGGCCACCACAGTGCACGAGGGCTTTTATTGGGTCAGGTATGTACAGAGCCGAGCTGGGGGGTCTGTCAGGGTAAGGGGGGGCTCCCCACGCCCTGGCTCAGAGCAGGGGGTGCTTGCCCTGCTGCTGCTGCTGCTGCTGCTGCTGCCGGTTCGCCAAGTGCATGAGCTTGAGGAGCAGATCCCCGGCCGAGCCATCCAGCAGCGTCAGGTTCTTCTCGTCCGCCGCCTCCTGAGCGCCCTCGCCGCCCTCGTCCAGGCAGGCGCTGTCCATGGTGCAGGTCTCTGCCGCGGGAGGATAAAGGTGGAGTGGCTCGGGTTTTTTGGGATCATCGGGGAGGTGTTTATGGCTGGGGAAGGGGTTGGTGGCAGCCTGGGGGACCAGCACAGCTCGTACCCTGAAAATGATGGTTCAGCTCCTTCCCCTGCTAATGAACCCCCAGGCAAACCTAATCTCCATCATTTCATCACTCTCTCTCCTGTTGAGCAGGGAGCAGGGCAGGTTTCTGGCATGTCAGGGAGGCTGTGCTGGCCAGGAAAAGCTCATGGTGCATCAGGAAGGGGCTGAGAGCCCAATCCTTTAGAGTCAGAATGGTTTGGGTTGGAAGGGACCTCTAAGAACATCTTGTGCCATGGGCAGGGACACCTTTCACTATCCCAGGCTGCTCCAAGCCCCCTCCAACCTGGCCTGGGACACTTCCAGGGATCCAGGGGCAGCCACAGCTTCTCACCCTCACAGGGAACAATTCCTAATTCCCAATATCCCACCTAACCCTGCCCAGAGAGGGATTTGGGGTAAAAGTGAGAAAAGTCACGGCTTGAGACCGCAGAATGATGGAATGGTTTGGGAAGGGACCTTAAATCCCATCCAGTGCCACCCCTGCCATGGCAGGGACACCTCCCACTGTCCCAGGTACCACATCCAACCTGTCCTTGGACACTTCCAGGGATCCAGGGGCAGCCACAGCTTCTCTGGGCACCCCATGCCAGACCCTCCCCACCCTTCCAGTGAACAACTCCTTCCTTACCCCCACCCTGAACCCACCATCCCCAAATCACCTCCCAACACCTCTTCCCCTCCACCCCTCACTTCCCCCTCCCTAAACCCATCCCACCCCAGCAGCTCTGCGTTCCCTGCCGAGCCCTCCCCGTTCCCTCCCTGCCCTCCGTGTCCGTTCCCGGTTACCGGCGCTGCAGCAGATGCCGGGCGCGGCGCAGCGGCCGCCGGAGCCGCAGGGCTGCCCCTCGGGCTGGCAGGGTGAGGGCAGCGCGTCCTCCTGCGCGCAGCGCCGCGTCTCCGCCGTGCCCAGGTAACAGCCCAGCTCCGCGCCGCAGCAGATGCCGGGCCCGAAGCAGCTCCCTCTGTTGCCGGGACCGCAGGGCAGGCACTGCGGGGAGGAGCTGCCTCAGTGACCCCAACAAACCCGAACAAACCCTTCGTGCACACCCCGGGGTTAGAAACCCCCACGGGGATGCACCTCTGTGGATGGAGCTGGATGGACATGTGGATGTTGTGGATGGAGCTGGATGGAGATGTGGAGGTTGTGGATGGAGCTGGAGGAATGTATGGAGGTTGTGGATGGATGTGTGGATGTTGTGGATGGAGCTGGATGGACATGTGGATGTTGTGGATGGAGCTGGAAGAATGTATGGAGGTAGTGGATGGAGCTGGATGGATGTGTGGAGGTTGTGGCTGGATATGTGGAGGTTGTGGATGGAGATGTGGAGGTTGTGGATGGAGCTGGATGGACGTGTGGAGGTTGTGGATGGAGCTGGATGGACATGTGGAGGTTGTGGATGGAGCTGGAGGAATGTATGGAGGTTGTGGAGGTTGTGGATGGAGCTGGATGGATGTGTGGAGGTTGTGGCTGGATATGTGGAGGTTGTGGATGGAGATGTGGAGTTTGTGGATGGAATCTGGGGCTTGGGGCCCTTCTCTGGCAGCCCCTTTGGGCTGCTGAGCTGTGGTGTGTCCCGCTGGGAACCCCTCTGGCATGGAGAGGGGAGGGATGAAGGATGGAAAGAAGCTCCCCACCAGCTCCTCTTCCAGCTTCTGGAGGTGCCACACTGCCACCAGCAACGGTGACCTTGTGTCCCGGCTTTGGGGTGTCCCCATGAGCTCCCTGTGCCCTGTCTGTGCTCTGTCCTGTCCTGCCCAGCAGGACAGTCTGCTGAGCCTCTTCTCCAGGTGCCAGCAGCACTTTGGAGCTGTCACTCCTCTGCCACTGCCCCATTGTGTGTCCCTCCACCACCCCAAAAACCCCACAGGGAGCTTCTGCACCCCCCAGAGCCTCTCTCTCTCTGGGTATGGAAAGCAGCTCCCCACCAGCTCCTCTTCCAGGTCTTGGAGTTGCCACAAAGCCACCAGCAATGGTCACTGCCACCAGCAATGGTCACTGCCACCAGCAATGGTGACCTTGTGTCCCTGCTTTGGGGTGTCCCCATGAGCTCCCTGTCCCCATGACCAAGGTTCCCATGCCCTCCCTGTCCCCTGTCCGTGCTCTGTCCTGTCCTGCTGCCCCCCAGCCCTGCAGGATGCTCTGCTGAGCCTCATTCCAGGCGCCAACAGCACTTTGGGGCTGTCACTCCTCCACCACTGTCCCACCCCAAATCCCCTCTGCTCCCTGGAGGGTGGCACAGTGCCACGGTGCCCAGAGGTGACCCCCAGAGCCCCCTGTCCCTCCAGGGGCTCCCTCCCTGTCCCCATCTCCCGTCCCGTACCTGTCTCAGGGCTGTGTCCCCATCTCCCATCCCGTACCTGTCTCACGGCTGTGTCCCCATCTCCCATCCCGTACCTGTCTCACGGCTGTGTCCCCATCTCCCATCCCGTACCTGTCTCACGGCTGTGTCCCCATCTCCCATCCCGTACCTGTCTCACGGCTGTGTCCCCCAGTGCTCGCTTCCCGCCGCGGGGGCAGTTCTGGATGTAGCAGGCGGAGGAGAGGGCGAGGAGGCAGAGGAAGGAGAGGGGCAGTGAAGGCTCGGCCATGGTGCAGGGGAAGCTGCTCCGGCTCTCTGGCCCCGTGCTGAGAGCGCCGCTATTTATGCAGCCATCACCCCTTCCCCGGGGAGGAGGAGGAGGAAGAAGAGGGGTGGGTTGGGTTTTTTGTTGTTTTTCCTTTTTTTTTTTTTTTTTTTTTTTTTTTTTTTTTTTTTTTTTTTTTCCCAAATCGCATCCAAGCAAATCTGTAACTGAGATGATTCAGAGCAGCAGCACTCAGGGCTGGTGAATCCCACCCTTGGCTGCTCCAAGGGCACAGGCCAGCCCTGGATGGGCTTGGGAGGGTTCAGGGAGAGGTGATCCTTCAGAAGGTCTGGTTTGGGGAGGGATGGGGATTTGGAAGAGGCATTTTGGGGAGGGATGTGGATTTGGAGACAGATGTTCATTCAGGAGATACGATTTTGGGAAGGTTTTTGTATGGGGGTGATGCTGGTTTGGGATGGATGTGGATTTTGGGATGCAGATTTTGGGATGGATCTGGGTTTGGGGACAGATGTTTGTTCAGGAGATGTGGTTTTGGGAAAGATGCAGATTTTGGGATGCAGTCTGGGGAGGGGTGTGGGTTTAGGGACAGATGTTGATTTAGGAGATGTGGCTTTGGGAAGGGGGCAGATTTTGAGATGCTGGTTTGGGGGTGATGCTGGTTTGGGAAGGATGTGGATTTTGGGATGGATCTGGGTTTGGGGACAGATGTTTGTTCAGGAAATGTGGGTTTGGGAAAGATGCAGATTTTGGGAGGGTTTTGGTTTGGAAGTGATGCTGGTTTGGGATGGATGCAGATTTTGGGATGCACTCTGGGGAGGGATGTGGGTTTAGGGACAGATGTTCATTTAGGAGTTGTGGGTTTGGGAAAGATGCAGATTTTGGGAAGGTTTTGGTTTGGGGGTGATGCTGGTGTGGGATGGATGCAGATTTTGGGAGAGGTGCTGGTTTCAGAGAGATGCTGCTCTGGGAGCAATGCTGATTTGGGGAGGGATAAGGGTTTGGAAGGTGCTGCTTTAGAGAGGGTTGTTTATCTGGAGGATTCTGATTTGGGATTGATGCCGGCTTGGAAGGATGCTGATTTTCGGAGAGGTGCTGGTTTGGGAAGGGATGCTGCTCTGAAGGGGGGATGGTTTGGGAAGTGGTGTTTGTTGGGAGCATGCTGGCCCAGGAGGGATGCTGCTTTGAGGGATGCTGATGTAGGGAGGGTTGCTGATTTTGGGAAGGGATGCTGCTTTAGGGATGCTGCTTTAGGGGAGGGATGCTGATTTGGGGTGCTGGTTTAGGGAGAGATGCTGATTTTTGGGATGCTGGTTTAGGGAGGGATGCTCATTTTTGGCACGCTGCTTTGGGGGGATGCTGGTTTGTGGGATGCTGATTTGGGGAGGGATGCTCATTTTTGGCATGCTGCTCTGTGGGATGCTGGTTTGGGGATGGATGCTGGTTTGTGGGATGCTGCTTTGACTGATGCTGCTCTGGGAGGGGACATGGAGGGCAGTGATGGGGTTGGGGCTGGGAGAGAGCCCTGGGTGCACAAACACCCCAAACCAGGGGCTGGGCTGCAGCGTTGGGGTGCAGGGCAGGACTCTGTCCCCAGAGTGATCCATTCATGTCACCCACGGCTCTCCTGCCTCTTCCTCCTTTTCTCCAGGAAACCAGAAGGGAAAGCACTGGGAGAGGGGAGAGCAAAAGCAAAGGCAGCTCTGGGGCTGGCACAGCACACTCATGTCACCCTTGGGCTGTCAGAAACATCTGTACAGGACAAACACCATCATCATCCCCCTGTCCCACCCAGCCATGAACATTCCTGCTGTTCCCAGCTCCCTTTTTCCAGCTACACCGAGGGCAACCTCAGCAATGTGGAAAATGAATGTGCAGAGAGGAATTCAGTGCCTGTGAGTATCCATCCTCTGCTTCTCCCCCCCAGAAAATGCTGGGACTGGCTCACAGTGACCAGGAGGGTTTGTTTGGGAGGGGGCTGGACAGGTGCTGCCAGCTGTGGTTTTATCTTTATCTTCACATAAGGTGGGGAATTGAGGCAGAGAACCATAAAAATCAGCCCGGGCATCACTTGGGGTGGCTGAACACATTTTCCCCCTTCCCCTCATTAGTTTCCTTCATTTTCTCCCCCTCATTAACATTCCTTTCCTGCTGGACAAACCCCCCAGCCCCAGTTAGAGGGTGCTACCCTGGGTGGGGAAGGGGCTGCTCTGCCTGAGCATCCCAAAGGGAACGGTGATCGTGGGATCACATTGATCAACATGGAAAACCTCTGTGTTTGTCCCAAAATGCTTTGAAAAGCTCCACAGGAAGCGATGCTGGACGGGGCTGAACCCCAAGGGAAACTGAGGCACACAGAGAAGCATTTTATGCATCAGTGCTGTGTCTCCCAGCCCACCCTCAGCTCCTGCCCGGTGATTTTGGAGCACGGATCAACCTGAGGAGTGACAATCCTGAGCTTTGGGGCTCTGCTGGGTGACACCAGGGCCATTTCATTTTGTCCCCCTCATTAATCCCTTTTCTGGTGGACAAACCCCCCAGCCCCAGTTAGAGGGTGCTACCCTGGGTGGGGAAGGGGCTGCTCTGCCTGAGCATCCCAAAGGGAACGGTGATCCCACTGCAATCCTCCCTGGAAAACCTTGGCGTTTGTCCCAAATTGGTTTGAAAAGCTCCACAGGAAGCGATGCTGGAGGGGCTGAACCCCAAGGGAAACTGAGGCACACAGGGAAGCATTTAATGCATCAGTGCTGGGGCTCGCAGCCCACCCCCAGCTCCTGCCCGGTGATTTTGGAGCACGGATTAACCCAGGGAGGTGACAGTCCCGGGCTTTGGGCTCTGCTGGGTGACACCAGGGCCATCCCCTCCCCTGGAGGGGGTGAGGGCGGCCCCAGCCCCTGACTCAGCCCTCGCTGGGACCGAGGGAGCAGCGAGTTCCCAGATTTGCCCCGTGATGCTGAATCACCCCCGTGGGGGATTTAACACCGACATCATGAACACCATCCTCATTTCCCCATCCAAAGCCATCCCTTCACAGCAGGAACCCAAACCCTCTTACGTTGCAGGGCCGAGGAGGACGCACGAAGCCCTCGGCTGGGAAAACTTTTCTTTAAAAGAGCCCCAAATGTCAGCTCTAAATTGGGTGTTACGGGCTCGTGCTCCGTCTCTTCATTACTGTATCGTAAAATTACATTAGCCGGGAACGATCTGCATTCAAATGACTCTGTGTCTGGAATGATAACGCAGGAATATGAGATTAAAATGTAATTATGCTCTTTAAAGTCAAGGAAGGTTAATAAAATGTTTTTTCCGAGTTGCAGAGGCTCCGCAGCCGCGGAATCACTTACGGGAATCAAGGGTGGGAAAAGGGAGGGGGAAAGGGGTGGGAAACACAGAAAAGGGGTTTGGGAGGGAAATATTGGGGTCACCTGGGGTGAGTGATGGGATAAGGGATGCCAGGGGTGGGCAGAGCCGGCCTTGCTGGGCTGTGATGCTCCCAGGGTATTGCTGGGCCCCCATCCCACATCCTGCCCCCAAATGAGGGCTCAGAGTTGGACCCCAAATCCTCCAACAGCAGCCCCAGATCCCTTCTCTGTGTCCCCAGCAAGGATTTGCTCTGCCACGTCCCTGCTCTTCCCCAGAGGATGCTCCTGCTCCCCTGACAGCCCCCAGAGGCTCAGAGTGACACTGAGCAGGGTGGCAGTGCTGCCATCCCCATCCCAGCTCCCCTCGGGAATGAGGGAAATCCCAAAGGGATTGGGAATGGGGCAGCAGCCTCAAATCTGCCCCCTTGCTCCACCAAAATACAGCTCCAGCTCTTGCTGATACCACCAAAGGGTCTGGGGCTGCCAGAGGGGCTCAGCCATGGAAATCATGGAATCTGTGAGGTTGGAAAAGCTTTCCAAGATCATCAAATCCAACCATTCCCCCAGCAGTGCCAAGGCCACCCCCATGTCCCCAAGTGCCACATCCCCATGGCTTTTAAATCCCTCCAGGGATGGGCACTCCAAACTGCCCTGGGCAGCTGTGCCAGGGCTGGAAAACCTTTCCATGGAGAAATCTTCCCAAATATCCAACCTGAACCTCCCCTTTCCTTCATTAACAGCAGGAACTTCCCAGAGGGGTTTTGTCTCCCTTTTGGAGGCAGGGGAAGGGAGGGAGGTGATGGAGCTTGGCTGCAGCCCACGGAGCTCCAGGGCCAAAGTTTCACCAGGATAAATGAGAGTGACAACAACTAACCAGGATAAACCTGGAGTGTTGGAACATGGGATGAATTTCACTGATTTTAGTGACAAACATTCCATGAGGATAAACCAGAGGGATGTTGGAAAATGGGGTGTATTTCACAGTGGCAACATTCCATGAGGATAAACCAGGGGGATGCTGGAAAATGGGATGAATTTCACTGATTTGCAGTGACAAACATTCCATCAGGATAAACCAGAAGATGCTGGAAAATGGGATGTAGTGACAACATTCCATCAGGATAAAAAAGAGGAATGTTAAATTGGGGATGAATTTCACTGATTTTAGTGACAAACATTCCATCAGGATAAGCCAGAAGGATGTTGGAAAATGGGGTGAATTTCACTGATTTGTAATAGCAACACTCCGTCAGGATAAGCCAGAGGGATGCTGGAAAATGGGATGGAATGCTGGAAAATGGCATTCCATCAGGATAAACCAGAGGAATGCTGGAAAATGGGATGAATTTCATTGATTTTTGCATTTCCTGCCTGTCTGTGGCTGGAGGGGGATGCAGCAGGGAAGGAGAAGCTTCTTGAAGGCGCCCCATGGAGAGGGCCAGGCTGGCAAGGGACAAGGGAGAGCTCCCTGCCCCTGCCTGGGGCTCTAATGCTCCTCAAATGGCTCTGTCACTGTCACCCCGGCCCCTGGCTGATCCTCCCCTCTCAGCACAGCTCAAGATGCTGCTCTGCCTCCCTGACAGCTGGAAAACAGCTCTGATGCCTCTTTAAAGGCAGCACAGGAAAGTTAAGATTGGCTGGGGCACAGCTTTGATCATTTGCCAGGGCCAAATCCACCCTGCCGGGCTGTGGATGTCACACAGGGAGGTCACTGACCAACAAGGGATGGATTTGTCCAAAAAAAAATATGATGCTTGAAGGGACAGCATTAGAGGAAATTGCTCAGGCTGCAATCAATTCCATTGCCCAGCTCCCAGGGAGAGCACAGGCCTGGGGCTGGAAATAAACCTGCTGTGGCATCCATGTGGGGGATCTGGGGAGGGGTGCTGGTTTGGGGAATGATGGTTTAGGGAGGGATGCTGGTTTGTAGGATGCTGGTTTAGGGAGGGATGCTGCTTTGTAGGATGCTGGTTTAGGGAGGGATGAAGATTTTTGGGATGCTGGTTATGGGAGGAATGCTGCTTTGTGGAGTGCTGGTTTGGGGAGGGATGATGATTTGGGAGGTGCTGGTTTGGGGGGTGCTGGTTTGTAAGGTGCTGATTTAGGGAGAGATGCTGCTTTGTGGGATGCTACTTTAGGGAGAGAGATGCTGATTTGGGGGGGATGCTGGTTTAGGGAGGGATGCTGGTTTGTAGGGTGCTGGTTTAGGGAAGGATGATGATTTTTGGGATGCTACTTTAGGGAGGGATGATGGTTTGTGGAATGCTGATTTGGGAAGGGATGCTGGTTTGTGGGATACTGCTTTGGGGGATGCTGATTTAGGGAGGGATGATGATTTTTGGGTTGCTGGTTTAGGGACAGATGCTGCTTTGTGGGATGATGGTTTGCGGGATCCTGATTAGGGAAGGATGCTGCTTAGTGGGATGCTGGTTTAGGGAGGGATAATGATTTTTGGGATGCTGGTTTGGGAAGGGATGCTGGTTTGTAGGGTGCTGGTTTAGGGAGGGATGCTGATTTGGGGGATGTTGGTTTAGGGGATGCTGGTTTAGGGAGGGATGCTGATTTTTGCGATGCTGGTTTGTGGCATGCTGATTTGGGGATGCTGCTTTGTAGGGTGTTGATTTAGGGAGGGATGCTGGTTTGTAGGATGCTGGTTTAGGGAGGAATGCTGCTTTGGGAGATGCTGATTTAGGGAGGGATGGTGCTTTGGGGGGTGCTGGTTTGGGGGATGCTGGTTTGGGGAGGGATGCTGGTTTGTGGGATGCTGCTTTGACTGATGCTGCTCTGGGAGGGGACATGGAGGGCAGTGATGGGGTTGGGGCTGGGAGAGAGCCCTGGGTGCACAAACACCCCAAAGCAGGGGCTGGGCTGCAGCGTTGGGGTGCAGGGCAGGACTCTGTCCCCAGAGTGATCCATTCACGTCACCCACGGCTCTCCTGCCTCTTCCTCCTTTTCTCCAGGAAACCAGAAGGCAGGGAAAGCACTGGGAGAGGGGAGAGCAAAAGCAAAGGCAGCTCTGGGGCTGGCACAGCACACTCATGTCACCCTTGGGCTGTCAGAAACAGGAGGGCTGTGGGTCCTGGCTCTGTCACCCCCACCCTGGGGTGCAGGGAGGGTCCCTGCTGCCCACAGGGGTCTCAGTGCCCTGGGATCAGGGGGATTCACACCCAGCTGGGGCAGGGGATCCTTCCCTGAGCTCCAAAATGTGGGAAATTCATCCCTGGATCCCCTGCAAGGGGGGACACAGAGGGTGAAATGTGCTGGCAAGGGTCCCAGAGGGTTGAGGAGGAGGAATTGGGGGATGAAGGCTCTGAGAACCTGCAGTGGGGTGGAGATGAGCCCTGCTCTGGTGTCCCAACACCAGCCCATTCCTTCCAACCCCTGCTCGGTGTGGCTCCTGCCCCTCCCTGCAGGACAAAGGGAACCTGGAGGAAATTTGGGGTGGAGGAAATTTGGGATGGAGGAAATCTGAGATGGAGGAAATCTGGGATGGAGGAAATTTGGGATGGAGGAAATTTGGAATGGAGGAAATCTGGGATGGAGGAAATCTGGGATGGAGGAAATTTGGGATGGAGGAAATTTGGGATGGAGGAAATCTGGGATGGAGGAAATTTGGGATGGAGGAAATTTGGGATGGAGGAAATGTGGGATGGAGGAAATCTGGGATGGAGGAAATTTGGGATGGAGGAAATTTGGGATGCCTCCACCTGGATCCCTTCCCACTTCAGGACACCACAAGGAACTTTTGGGCACTGCAGAAACTTGTCAGAACCGGTGGCTTTGGAAGCATCCAGGCTTTGCTGGATCCTCCCCCTTGCCTGGGGGAGGTGTGAGAGCTGAATCACCCCGGGATTGCTCACTGCAAACACGACACCAGCACTGCCATGGAGCGCAGTTACTGCCTCTGAATCGTGGGGTTTTTAGGAATTTTGTGCCTATTTCCTAAGTGTTTATTATTTTAAGAAATGTGATTTTCTATTTTTGCAGGGCTGTGAAGTCCTGCTGATGCAGACAGGGTCAGGATCAGCACAAAGTTGGGCTCCAGGGCATGAGCAGCTCCTTGCCAACACCACAACTCTGCTCAGGTGCCTCTTGAGAGCAAAGAAAGGTGTGAGCAAGGCGAGCTGAGCCAGCTGGAGGCTGTTATGGCCCAGCACATCAATGAAGTGGCACCAGCAGGGGGTTGTGGAGGTGACAAACTTTGATGTCACCTTACCCCAGCATAGCCAGAACAGAACATATCCAAGTTGTTTTCTTGTCTGGCTCTTTTCTCTCTGAAGCCCCCATGGGTTCAGGTGTCTGAGTCTCATCCCTGTGATGAAGCTGCTGTCACAACCCCTCTGACACCCCCTGCCTGCAGCTCCTCAGGGCTGGTTTGGCTTTTCCCAGCCTATTTCCTCCTCTGCCAACAGATTCACTCCATGACACCATTAAGCCTCAGGATGAAACCAATTAGCAGCCAGAGAGAGAGAGACAGAACCTGACTTTAAACATTTTATTAAGGCTTAAATGTCTATCAGCCAGCCAGGAGCTGGGCTGCTCACACACATAAACCGAGAGGGTGGGATGGGATGGCTTTTCTACAAGAGTCTGATGAGCAGGGGGGGATCACTGCCAGCTCCTCCCACCCCAGCCACGGCCCATTCCAGGATGGGAGAGCCAGGTGGGCGAGGGGAGGAGGTCAGAGGAGGGAATTTGTGTGTGCTGTCACTCACAAGGGCTTTTACCTGCTCCACAACCGGGCTGGCTGCTGGTCAAACGTGGCGCGAACTCGCGGTGTGATGTGAGGGGGGGAAGCTGAGCTGGTCCAAAAGGCACCTGTGCTAAACCTCTGAGCCCCGGGGCAGTGCTGCAGACCAGTCCTGCACAAATACAGATTCCTTGATAAAGAAGCTATGGCTTTTGTCATCCTCGGGCTCCCCAGACCCCCACTGGAGCGAGTCCTGTGTGCTCTCTCTGCTCTCTGCGGCTCCCTGTGGACGCGGGGCACAGCAGCGGCTCCTCCCCGTCCTGCCGGGCTCAGAAATGCACCCTCCTGACGTCCTGAGAGGCCGCTGCCCTCCTGCAGCTCCCGCAGACGATGGGGGAGGCCGGGGCCCGCGGCTCGGCCAGGCACGGCCGGCACAGCAGGTGCCCGCAGGGGAGCTGGTACACGGGCTCCGCCTTGAAGTAACACGAGAAGGATTTGCCGCAGGAGGAACATCCCGGGCTCTGGCTGCTCCTGCCGTGCTCTGCAAGGCCACAAACACAGAATCAGGATCAGAGCAGGTTGGAAAATAATCAGAATCAGAATCAGAGCAGGTTGGAAAATCACAGAAACACAGATTCAGAATCTCAGCAGGTTGGAAAAATCAGAATCAGAGCAGGTTGGAAAATCACAGAAACACAGATTCAGAATCTCAGCAGGTTGGAAAAGAATCAGAATCAGAATCAGAGCAGGTTGGAAAATCACAGAAACACAGAATCAGAATCTCAGCAGGTTGGAAAAATCAGAATCAGAGCAGGTTGGAAAATCATAGAATCAGAGTCCAGCAGGTTGGAAAATCATAGAATGAGAATCAGATCAGGTTGGAACATCACAGAATCAGAGTCAGAATCAGAATCAGAGGAGGTTAGAAAATCACAGAATCAGAATCAAAGCAGGCTGGAAAATCACAGAATCAGAATCAGATTCAGAGCAGGCTGGAAAAATCACAGAATCAGAACAGGTTGGAAAATCTCAGAATCAAAATCTCAGCAGGTTGGAAAATCACAGAATCAGAGCAAGTTGGAAAATCAGAGAATCAGAGCAGACTGGAAAATCATAGAATCAGAATTAGAATCAGAATCAGGGCAGGTTGGAAAATCACAGAATCCGAATCACAGCAGGCTGGAAAATCACAGAATCAGCATAAGAACAGGGTTGAACAATCTCAGAATCAGAATAATTTGGAAAATCTCAGAATCAGAATCAGAGCAGGTTGGAAAATAAAAGAATCACAGAATCAGAATCATTTGGAAAATCTCAGAATCAGAATCTCAGCAGGTTGGAAAATCATAGAATCAGAATCAGTGCAGGTTCTAAAAATCACAGAATCAGAATCAGAATCATTTGGAAAATCTCAGAATCAGAATCTCAGCAGGCTGGAAAATCATAGAATCAGAATCAGTGCAGGTTCTAAAAATCACAGAATCAGAATCAGAGGAGGATAGAAAATCACAGAATCAGAATCAGATTGGAAAATCACAGAAACAGAATCAGAGTAGGTTGGAAAATCACAAAATCAGAATTAGAATAGGTTGGAAAATCACAGAATTAGAATCAGAATCAGAGCAGGTTGGAAAATCAACGAATCAGAATCAGAATAGTTTGGAAAATCACAGAATCCGAATCAGAATCAGACTGGAAAATCACAGAAACAGAATCAGAGTAGGTTGGAAAATCACAGAATCAGAATTAGAATAGGTTGGAAAATCACAGAATTAGAATCAGAATCACAGCAGGTTGGAAAATCACAGAATCAGAATTAGAATCAGAATCAGAATCAGAGCAGGCTGGAAAATCACAGAATCAGAATAGGTTGGAAAAACACAGAATCGGAATCAGAGCAGGTTGGAAAATCACAGAATTAGAATCAGAATCAGAGCAGGTTGGAAGAAATTTCAGACATTACTGAGTGAACCAACAGCACCATGTCCAGGCTTTCCTGGTGGTTCCAGCACCTCCCTGGGCAGCCCTTTCCAAAGTCTGGCCCTGAACCTGCCCTGGCCCAGCTGGAACAGAGGGACAGGAGGAGTGGCTGAGGCAGGGAGGGTGAGAGGCCCAGGCTGTGCCCCAGCCCAGCAGGCTCAGGGCACAGCTGTGACTCAGGACTGTGCCACTCTGCTGCCATCGCCACCAGGAAAGGGAAAGGTCCAGCTTGCAGGGCAGGGTGTGCTCAGAAAGGGAAGGGTCACATCAGCACTGGCACCATCAGGCTTTTAATTGAGGACAGATGACTGTAAAAAAGGGCTTTTCACTTTTATTGAGATTAAATCACCCTCCCTGCAGCTCCTGCACAGCCATTCCCAGGGGGAACAGCTGAGGGGTCGCTTTGCATTCCTGTCACACAGCACCCAGCTCAGCTCTCAAACAGCAGCAGAAAGCTGAATGTCACTGTGAAACAGCACAAGCTGCTTGGGGAGGGGGAGAGAGGGAAAAACAGGCACAGGGAGATGGACAGACAGACAGACAGAGCCCTTCCCAGGGTCCCTCTGAAGCCCCTCCTCAGCCATGGGCAGCAGAGCCTCACCCAGGGGAAGAGAAGCCAGGACAGCTGAAGGTCCAGAGCTCCCCTGCACCCCAAAGGAATAATTCTGGGAATGCAGGCACAGCTGGATGGGTGGCTGGGCAGCAGCTGGGTGGGTGAGGCAGCCTGGATGGTGGCATTCAATCCTGGTGGCATTCTGGGCACACACACAGAGCTGGCTGGCCTGGGATGCTGCTGCTGCTGCAGTGACCTGCTCCTGCTAAGGGTGGATGTCACACGGTGCTTAAAACAGTCATGGAATGGTTTGGGTTGGAAAGGGTCATAAAACCCATCCCATTCCATGGGCAGGGACAGCTCCCACCATCCCAGGGTGCTCCAAGCCCTGTCCAGCCTGGCCTTGGGCACTGCCAGAGATGCAGGGGCAGCCACAGCTGCTCTGGGCACCCTGTGCCAGGGCTCAGCACCCTCACAGGGAGGAATTCCTTCCCAATATCCCATCTCACCCTGCTCTTTTAGTTCACAAACATTCCCCCTTGCCCACTCTGTATAAAAAGTGACTCTCCCTCCCTCTGAAGCACTGCAAGGCTGCAGCATTTGCTGGATTTACAGCTCTCCTGCAGCATCCCCACACCAGACTCATTCTCCACCCACGTGGCAGCTCCCCAGCCTGCTCCACACAGCTCACAGGCACCACTGAACCTCTCAGCCCAAAATGCAGAGCTCTGAGAAAGTCTGAACTGAGCACTGTGTCCACCCCAGGTCATCCTGGGACAGCCAAGAACACAGGAACATCACAGCACTGCTGCCACAGCCTGCTCTGACCCTGGGCATGGACAACATCCCTCACCTTGTGGGGTCAGCAAGGCCTGGGCTGCCTCAGGGGGAATAAAACAGCAAAACTGCTGAGACACAGGCAAGGATTGGGAAGCAAAGGTTGCTGGGAGACAATGCAATATTTTTATATGGAATATATCATAGTCTGGGGTGTGAACAACACTCCCTGTTATCCCAGCCCCAGCTCCCAAAGGTGCTCCAGAGGTGCCTGCTGCTCACCAAGGGCTGTGCCCAGGCTCCAGGACGTGCTGCAGCCCCCCTCTCCTGGAGCCTGCTGCTGGCTCTTCATCAGCTTGGCCGTGAAGGAGGGCATGGAGCTGAGGGCAGAGGTCAGGGCAGAGTCCAGGCTCTCTGACAGCTTCTGCTCGTGGGACACCAGCTCTGCAAGGAAACAGAATCGTGTGCAAGGAAACAGAGAATCAGTGTGCAAGGGAAAGGAATGCAAAGGGAACAGAAACCAGGTGTGCAAAGGAGATAAGAAACCAGGTGTGCAAAGGGAACACAGAGAAACCAGGTGTGCAAAGGGAGATAGAGACAAAATCTGCAAAGGGAAACTCAAACACCAAGTCTGCAAAGGGAAATGGCAAAACCAGGAGTGCAAAGGGAAACAGAGAAACCAGGTGTGCAAAGGGAAATAAAGAAACCAGGTGTGCAAAGGGAAACACAGAAACCAGGTGTGCAAAAGGAATACAGAGAAACCAGGTTTGCAAAAGGAAAGAGAAAAAATCTGCAATGGGAAACAGAGAAACCAGGTGTGCAAAGGGAACACAGAGAGCAAATCTGCAAAGGGAACACAGAGAAACCAGGTGTGCAAAGGGAGCAGAGAAACCAGGTGTGCAAAGGGAAACAGGGACCAGGTGTGCAAGGGGAAATAGAGACAAAGTCTGCAAAGGAAAACACAGACAAAATCTGCAAAAGGAAACAGAAAGTAGGTCTGCAAAGGAAAACAGAGAAACCAGGTCTGGAAAGGGAACACAACCACCAGGTCTGCAAAGGGAAATAGAGATCAGGTGTGCAAAGGGAACAGAGAGACCAGGTGTGCAAAGGGAAACACAAGGACCAGGTGTGCAAAGGGAAACAGAAGGTCTGCAAGGGGAAATGGAGACCAGATCTACAAAAGGAACACAGAGAAATCAGGTCTGCAAAGGGAAACATGGACCAGGTCTGCAAGAAAAAGATGGAGAAGCAGATGCTGGGAAAAAGAATGTGTGATGCAAACACTGCCCTGGCTCTGAAGCTTGGAGGATTTTAGGAGCCCTGCCACTTGTTTTGTTGAGAGGTGTCTTCTCCCCACCAAGGGGCTGGGATTTGGGGGGCAGTGCCTCATCTCCTCTGGGTCCTGGAGGTGGAATGCCCTATGGATCACCACCATCCATGTGGTGTCCCAGAGCCAACTTATACAGGACCAGAATCATTTAGGTTGGAAAAGTCTTCCAAGATCATGGAGTCCACCACTAAATCATGTCCCCAAGTGCCACATCCATGGCTTTTAAATACCTTCAGGATGGGCAGCCTGTGCCAGGGCTGGAGAACCCTTTCCATGAAGGGATTTTCCCTAATACCACCCTAAACCTCTCCTGGCACACCCTGAGGCCATTTCCTCTCGTTCCCTGGGAACAGAGCCTGACCCCCACCTGGCTGCACCCTCCTCCCATGGAGCTCTAGAAGTCTGAAGGACTGAAAAAGGGCCAAACTCCAAATACCCCAGGAAGATGTTTTTCCCTGAAATCCCTCAGCTGGCTCCTGAGGATCCCACCCCAGAGCTCCCAGCCTTGCTCCATGCAGCTCACAGAGAACATTTAAACCATTAATAAATCTGTGGGACTTGTTTTTCCCTCTCTGTCCCAGTTGTGAGCCACAGGGCCAGGGCTGGACCCTCCCTGCAGGGCTGCCCTGTGCAGCACCGACGGCGTTAATTAAGATGAAGCATTAAGAGAACGTTGTCTGCATCATTAATTCTGTTAAATGCGGCTCCCAGAGGAAGAGCTCACAATTGGTGCTGCACATTTCCTCCACCAATCAAGGCTGATGATCCACAGAAGCATGAGCTCCATGGGCTGAGCACTCTGCTTTTGTTTATGTATGGACACGGCTGCCCCGGGAGCTCCAGGACCCACAGGGCAGCTCCTGCTTCCGTGGGGCTGGGGCACATCCTGGTGGGAGCTGTCACAGCCAAAACAACCAGAGATTCCTCCTAAAGCAGGGAATGAGCTCTAGGCTGAGGGATCAGAGCAGAAAGGTGCAGTCTGACTTCTCCCTACTCTTCCTGGTACCAGCCAACATCAATTATTTTCAAGTGAAGAATTGATTTAAAATCAAACGGCCACCTAAGCTTTGGCCTCAAAATGGTTTTGGGCAGATTTGGAGAAAGGTGAAGGCAGTGACAGGTGCCAGCAGCTCTGGGTCACCTTTTGACATGTCACAGACCACACTGGGTTAGAGCAGAGCAGGAGACTGAGCTTACCTGCCCAGAGAGCCAACCATGCAATGCCCACACCTGGATTTACACCCTGTGTCCCCAGGTGCCACATCCTCATGGCTTTTAAATCCCTCCAGGGGTGGGAACTCCACCCCTGCCCTGGGCAGCTGTGCCAGGGCTGGACAACCCTTTCTGTGAAGGAATTGTTCCCAATATCCAACCAAACCCTCCCCTGGTGCAACCCCTGTTCCCTCCTGTCCCTGATCCCTGGGAGCAGAGCCCGACCTCCACCTGGCCCCAGGGAGTTTTTGACAACAACAAGGTCCCTCCTGAGCCTCCCTGCCTCCAGATCTGCAGGACATTTTGCATTCCCAGCACCATTGAGGAAAGGATGGATGAAGGGAAAGCAGCATCCCTTCCCCTGCAGCCACAAGTCACATTTCTTGTCTGTTTTAGCCTCTAGCAGATTTTCTGCTTTAACCACCCACAAATTCTGTGCAAGTCTCTCCCAGGCTGAGCTGTCCCTCCATTCCCTTGCTGTGGCTTGTTCTGTGTCCCATCCCTGTTTTTCCCATCCCTAATGATAAGCCAGGATTCCCTGTGCCATCACCACTGCACCACCAGACATTTCTTTTCCTTTTTTTGCAGGACCCAATAAATCCCCCTGGATAAAGAAACTTCAAACCATGATGGTGAGGAAAATATTGTCTCCACATGGAAGGAAGAGAAAGGAAATCCAAACTAAAAGGGGAACAGGGTGACCTGAGCAAACAAGGGCTGTGAAACACTGAACAAGAACATGGGAGGTGGATGAAATGACCCAGCTCCATCAGCCAAACCCAGCCTGGAAGTTTTCTAGAGAACTAGAACTTTCTAGATGGGAATTTGGCACTGGATTTGTCCAGGTTTGAAACCCCAGCCTGGGGCTGTCCCAACACCCAGGGAACAGAGGTGACCTGGGGAGCCATGATACCTGTGGAACAGTCCATCTGGATCAAGTGGGAATCACTGTCAGTTTTCATTTTTTTAGCACTGTTCTCTGAGGTAGAAGTGACAAGTAAGTTTGTAGCAGAAAAATAGGGTGGCTGCAGGGAGCCCTGATCCATGCAGTCCATTTTCCTTTTCAGAGAAGACATGGTGATGGAGGAGGGCACCAGGCTCTCCGAGGAGTGAGCCCTGCCCAGCAGGTTGGTGCCAGGGATGCTGTGCTGCAGCAGGAAGTGGTCTATCCTGGCCTTGAGGGTGGGGTGAGGTAGGGGCTGGGAGTGCTGGCTGAAGGCCACGCCCGTGAAGGGATCGCTGGGGACGCGGCCCCAGGACGCCTCGCTGCGGTTGCACTTCTCCAGGGTGCTCTGGTCAATCACCTTCCCAGAGGGCAGGAGCATGGGTAAAGTCATGATCTCCAGGGTGATGGGGTCCAGGAATTCTTCAGGGATGTCTTGGACAACGTCCACCAGCTTGTGCAGGGTCTGCTGCTCGTTGGCACTGAAGGGGACGCAGTCGCTCTCCATCGGCGTCCAGAGCTCCGGCTTGAGGCTGCCCACGTCCTGCGCCAGGAACTGGGAGGCCACCTGGAAGACACCCTCGATGACCTCCTGTGGGCAGGACTTGGCAGGCTGTCCCCACACCTCCAGCCTCTTGATGCTGGGCAGGCCGCCCCCGGCCACGTGGGTGATGCAGATTTTGAGGTGGGACACGTTGCTGAGCGAGGCCGGCCCTTTGTTCCAGAGATCCTGGGACACCGAGCCGGGGTAGGAGAAGACATTTTCCATCTGATGGAAGGGAGGCCTTGGCTTGAAGCCTCTGTGGCCAAAAGTCACTTTGCTCTGATTTTTTAAGACAGCTTTGCCCACCAGGGTGAAGGTGTCCTTGTCCGACACAGGCTGCCCGGCCAGACCTGAGCACTGCCCCTCAGGGCTCTGCCAAGAGGTTTTGTTGCATGAGGTAGAGGTGTAAATTTCCAGGCCAGAGAAGGTCTGGTAGCCCCCAGAGGAGATGTCAATGTTGATCCTGCAGATCTCCACGTTGAAGGGGAAGGAGATGGTGACGTGCACCGGGGGTTTGATGAAGTACTCGCTGCGGAAGCCGCGGTTCCTCCTGGCCAGGTCCTCGGAGATCAGGTTCTCCACCTCGTAGCCATCGGCAGAGATCTGTGTGCCAGACCAAAACTGGGGTCAGGGTGGAGCAAGGAAACACAAGGAAGGCAATTTCACTTCCAGAGATTCTCAGGATGACATCAACCAGGAGCCAAGGCTGAGGTTTCTGTGCAGCTCAGACCCTGCTGTAAGGTAGAGCAGATCCACCACTCCTTCCACTCCCCCCCTCCTCCATCCCCTCTGTGTCCATGGGCAGACCTGACTTCACTGCTGGAAGAGTGGAAAATTAGGGATAATTTGTGGTTTTGGCTGGGTCAGTGAAATAAATCAAGGAGGAGAGGGTGGCTGGGAGCAGAGGATGAGCGTGTCTCCTTTTCCAGTCTCCCTTTTCAGGTGGGAGTCTCCTGATTTCCTTTGTGCCTACTTATCCATGTGGAAATGCACTTGGAATCACAGTTACAGGGTCCCAGAGGAACTCTGGATGTTAATCAGCCTCTGGGAGCCACCCCAGCCATCCCTGAGGGAGATCCATCAATCCAGGCTGGGTCTGGTTTGGAACATCCCATCCCACCCTTGCTCTGATCCTGGGCAGCCTGGTTCAATCCATTCCCTCTCCTGGATGCCCCAGGCCCTGAGAAATCTGCTGCATTTGCTAAATGGACAAATAAAAATGAGGAAAATCTATTTATTCTACCTGTTTAACATGGTCTTGATCATGACAATCACACCAAACCTCTGTGACATGGCTGGGTCTCTCCACAACAAATTCCAGCAGCACAGTATTTACACAGCTAAGGCTGTCCTGGATTTTGGTGGGCAAACTTACAACTAAAAACCAGATTTGAATGAAAGCTGAGTTTTTTAAAGAGATTCTGATGTGCTGAGTGAAACCAGAACTACTTGGAAAGTAACTTCACCGAGTTATCATTTCACAATGTAACATTAATTGATAATTTAACATTATCAAGAGCTGTGAGTTCCAATGGGCAGAGGGAAAGCTGGAATATTGCAGGGAAGAGGGATCTCAAGTCAAAGAACTTACACCTGGAAGCACAGCAAGATGTCTGGTTAGGAGATCCTGCAAAATTGGGGCTTTTCCCTCCAGTATTTAGTGTGTGCCACATCAGAGCAGTGATGCTGATTATCCCAGAGGAGCAGTGAACCAGCTCCCCCCAGGATAATTCCATTTAATCCCTGCATCCCTCCCACTCCCCCAAACCCCCTCCTCACTGTTTTACCTTGTTGCAGTGAATTCTTGGCTTGAACTGTGGGAGACAGACGTTTATTACCATCTTGGCAGCTGGAGAGAGGTCACTTGCTGAGCATCAGAGTCAGCTTGGAAAAAAAGAAATTAAAAATAAAGGAAGTGAATATCCATGAGCAGTGAAAGGATCTTGTGTTTTGGGTGAGTTACAGGCTTGGGACTTCCTAAAATGCAGCTCAGATCTGAGTCCAGGAGGTGAAGCCAATATAAACCCAAATGAATGTGGTGGAGAGATGAGATTGAGGGGAAAAAATCACATTAATATTAATTAGTGAACCTGGGGAGAAAAAGCAAAAAGCAAATGGCTATTTTAACTAAAACCACCTATGAACAGACCAGCAATTAGACCTGAAGGTTTATCAAAGATGCAGGAGTTCTGTAGGTGTAGAAAACACCAGCAGAGCACAGGAGGCTGTCACAGTGAGTCAAGATTAATCACAAATATTAATAATTGGTGTTAAATAACTCCAAGGGAGCAGAGGGCATGGAATAGCTCTGAGGGAGATGTCAACACCAAATCCTGCTGCCAGCATTCATTAAAGAAACTGAACACACCTCCTTTCCCATTGAAAAAAAAAGTGACTGGAATTGGCTGTCTCAGATCCCTTTTAAGAATGAAATTATCTGGGAGGTGAGAGCTTTAACCTCATGTTAACCCCAGCTTTAAAATGTCACTGCCCTGGGCAACCTTGCAAATCAGGGACTCGCTGCCTCCTTCAAGAACAAGCAGCTCTTTAATGATTTCCCACTGATCTCTTGGTTCAGCCCAAATCAAATTGGCCTTCTGGGGGCAGAGTTAACGAGCTCCCTGTGCTGCATCTGCAAGGAGAAAGGTGGAATTCAAAGCACAAATCCAAAAAAAATACCCAACCCAACATGGAATTGACACCTGCAGGGAGCAGGGCTTGGTTACAGTGCCTTGAAAATGAAGCAGGTGGGAACTTTACATAAGGAATAGGCACTTCTATCCCAAAATTTGGTCTGGCAGCCATCAGGAGCAATTCCAGCTCCTCAAGGAGCAGGACAAGCACACACCAATTCTCCTCCAACATTACCTTCCTGGTTTTCTGAGAGGTTTCCAGAACTGGGCTGCCAGTGGGGAACTGTTTAACCTGGTCTGACTTTGGCACTCACATCTTGTAGGAGACTGACAATTCAACTACAGGCTGTGCCTCAAAACTGCTCTTTTGGCCTCATTTTGAGCCAAAACTGGAAAATTCACTTGGCCCTCAGCAGTGGTGTTATGAAAAGTGGCAAACGAACTCTGCTTGCTCCCTTCCTTGGGAAAACTCAAGATTCTCCCCCTGTTCTACCTCTCCTCTCTTTCCTGGGCTGAAACTGCAACATGAGGAGCTCTGTATGGTATTTTATAGGATTCTTCTTGTTTGTTACCTTGAGAGATTTAGGTTAATTTTTCCAGTCTCAATACCTCAGTAAGAAAATTATTTATTTGCTTCATATTTTCTTCTATGTTTTCACTGCACTCCCTTCTGCTGAAAGACTTTGCTACAAATCTCATGGCTAAAGTTGAGTCACTGAGTTGCTTTTACCCATGGCTGGGTTTTTTTTCTCTCTCTCTTCAGTGTGTGCCTTCCCTAAGGTGAACAAAGATCTTTGGACTGAGGCAGTGAAACACAGACCTGAAAAAAATCCTCAGTGGTTTTGGACAAGGAATTTTAAACCAGACTGTCTGGGGTTTGTCACCACAACTCTTCCTGGTGTCCTGTGTGGGACTATGGAGCTGCTGCATTGTGGACATCAAATAAAGTCCTTGGAATATGAAATGAATGTCCTGAGGTCAGAGCACCCCAAGCCTCAGTCCCACTCAGTATCCACATTCCATCCTAAAGGAGAAACCCAGCCCCAGCCCCATGGGGATGGAAACACGAGGAAACAGCTCTGTGTGTGCTCCTGGCACCCAGCTCAGCCTCATGACTAAATATCCCAGCCCCAAATCCAACCACTCTCATTTAGGGTGGTGAAAGAAGCAACCACAGAGCAAAAGGAATCATCAGGAGCTTTTATTTGTGGTGGAAGCATTTGAGGATCCAGGTACAAAAGGACAGCACGGGAAGTACAGAGCAGAAATGGCCACACAGAACACAACTGAGCCACCACTCAGAGACCATTTTATCCAGTACCCAGGAATGATGCACTGGGAGGCTCTTTTCCCCCACTAGGCAGCCCTGGTGAGCAGTGCTGGGCTGAAGACTTTGTAGTGGAGGTAGCTGAGCATGGGAGAGTATGGGAAGTACAGATATCACCAGAGCAGAAATGGCCTCACAGAGCAACTGAGACCATTTTATCCAGCACCCAGGAATGATGCACTGGGAGGCTCTTTTCCCCCACTAGGCAGCCCTGGTGAGCAGCGCTGGGCTGAAGACTTTGTAGTGGAGGTAGCTGAGCTTCTCGGAGCGCGTGCGCCGGAGCAGCGGGAACCACTCCCAGAAGGGAAGCTCCACCACGGCGTAGCCCAGCAGCCGCAGCTGCCGCCGCTTCAGGCAGTGCAGCCCCAGCAGCCGCCTGGAGCCGTAGCAGAAGTGGTTCCTGTTGGACACCTGCAGTGCCAGCCTCACCTCCCCAGGCTGCCAGAGCCCTGCTTTAGGCTCAGCCTGGGATGGGGCACCTGCAGGAAGAGCTCCACCCATATATGTTGTGACTGTTGTGTCCCCTCTCTCCTGGCTGGGAATCCTGGATTCATTCCCCACCTCTGTGGGACTCTGGTTATGAGCTCTCCCCTGTATGAGCTGAGACATTAAATCATCTGTCAGATTAACTCCCATGTCTCTCAGCTTCTTGGTTGCCACAGGAGCCTTGAAGTTGAAAGGGATGGGACGTCCATCCGTGGACAAGCGCACCTCCAGGTCGCTGGACCTGGTGTGGGGCAGGATCATGTGGTTCTTCACATACTCAGGGCCTCCCAACATGCTCTCCAGGAGGCATGTGGCTTCCACAATTTCAGGCCTGACGTAGATTTCCCTCTCTGCAAAGCTTGAGACCATCTCAGAGAACTCCTGACAAAGCTGAGGTGTGAGGTGGCTGCCTTGGTAGGTGGGGCACTCGATTTCAACGCTCTTACCAAGGGTGAACAGGTCCTTGTTGAGCTCATATTTGCTACCTCTGGTTTTCTGGACAAACTCCTCCCTCAAAGCAAAGTCTATCAGCTCCTCTGGGAAGCGTTTGACAAAAGCCAGGCCAAGCAGAGCAGTAAGGAGATGCTCTGGAAACTTGCTAAACTCATGGAGTTTTGCATGCAATTGCTTTATCAGGCTGGAGTAAAACTCCTCCTCGTTGGGAGGTTCATAGTCCAGGCACCCAAACGACCACAGGAATTTGGCAGCGTCCTTGCTCCGGCAGTAGGACACCTTGGAAGGCAACGAGGTGGCAACAGCAGCCAAAACATCCTCATCAAAGAAGTGCAGGGATGAGTAGGTGAGAGTGATGTGCATGATGCCCTGGATGTTTGTGGCAGGGATCCGAGCAGGAATCACCCTGCCCAGCTCCCTCATCAGGGGCAGGTGGTCCATGCGCGTGTAGCGCAGCATCTTGAGCACGTTCACCAAGGCGTAGGTGCTCATGTCCTCCATCTGCAGGGCCACCCTGTCTGCAATCCTCCTCATGACGTGCTCAGAAATCCCACTGAGGGATTTGAAGAGCCCCAAGCAGATGGCACCCAGCTCCTCCAAGGTGAAGGCGTCCAAGTGCTTCAGGATGGTGCTCTCCACCTTCTGCGCCAAGTCCGCGGGCGACCTCCGGCCTTCGCCGACGATGTAGAGGAGCTGCACAAACTGGGGCAGGGTGAGGTCCTTCCAGTGCAGGTTGGCATAGCTGAACAGGATGCCCAGGTAGGAGGGCACGCTGCGGTCCAGGCAGCGCCAGCAATCCGCCACCAGCAGCAGCTGCTCCAGGCCCATGTCCCACGCCCGGCGGCAGAACTCGGCCTCGCACGCGTTGAGCAGGGGGTGGGAGGCTGGCACGGCCAAGGGGACGCAAGCCTTTAAAATGTGGATGAGATCTGGGGTGCTGAACAGCCTGATGGCTGTGACAGCTCGGTGACACAGGGCACTGAACCTGGCATCCGACCCCAGCGCCGCGCGGCGCTCCGCCGGCAAACGGCTCAGCTGGAGGAAATAATCCCTGAGAAGCCCAGGGCTGTCCTCACAGCCCGCCACACTCTGTAAAATCCTGTCCCCTTCCTCTGCAGGGAGGGGCTGTGCTGGCTCAGCGCTGTCACAGGTGAGAGCTCTGTACTCAGGCCTGCCCTTCTGGAACGTGCGCGGGTCCTCCTTGGAGTCGTGCACTTCCCGCTTCTCCTTCTCTCCATCCTCCTTGTACAGCCTGCTCTGCTCCAGGAGCGTGCTGGACTTGGGCAGGGCACTCCTGCCAGGTGACAAAGCTTGGGAAGAGGCAGTGGGGAACGTCTGTGGAGCCTGTGCAGCGCCAGGGCTGGTGAACGTGTCACCCAGGGCCTGGCTGCTGTCCCTGTCCCCGTGCTGCTGGGAGCCAGCCCTGCCTTTGGCATAGGCAGCTGGATTGTACAGCACTCTGTAGTCCTGGGGCTTCAGCAGCTGGATTATGGCCCCTGAGTGAGTCCCAGTCTTGGCTGCTCCTGGTTTATCTCTCTTTTCCTTCTTGCTTTTGCTGCTCCCACGCTTGGCCGTGGTGGAAATCGCCGTCGCCCTGCTCAGCCTGGGCAATCTTCGGCACATTAGCACCGTAGCCATGGGTCTCAACTTAGTGGGGCTCAGAGCTGCTTCCAGGTACTGAAAAAAGGGCAGACGGAGAGTCAGTGGCCTCCACTGAAATAGGAGTCTCCTTGAGCCAGCTCTCATCAGCTCTTGGAGATCTATTTCACACCCAAGAGAGCTCAGCCACCTCAGAAGGCATAAAATCAGCAGGATGGCTTCTGTGGCATTGTTGGAAATAGAGAAGTTTTAATAAAAGGCAAAATAACAAAACTCTTTACAGAGAAAAACCAATCCAGGTGCAAGAGGCCCTCCTGTCCCTGGTAAAACACCTCACAAAAGTGATTATTTCCTTTTGTTCTCTTCTTTTTCTAATAAATTGCTCAGGCAGGACTTTTTGGCTCCTGTCCAATTGGCTATCCCTAAGTTTGAGGTGAAGTCCCCAAAGTCCTATAAGATGCCTTTTTCACCTAATCCAAGAGAGAAACTTCTAAGCTTATTTGCTTTTTAAGGAGACAAAAGATAGTTTTGTCACTCCATCAGCAAAGGGCACAGTCCTACACTGCACCTCACAGGCAGCACCTTTTAATCAATCCTTTAGGGAGGTGGCACTGGTCAGGACAGCTGGGTCCCTCAAAGCCACCATGGAATGTCACCTCATGCAAAGGCAGCTCAGGATGAGCACCCAGGAGAGCTGGGCTTGGAGTAGAAGACAGCCAGGCACGATCTGCTACTCAGCAGACACAAGAAACCTGGCACAGATTAGGAAAGTTAAGAAAAAAATATTTTTTTTTTCATATTTAAGAGAGCCAAGCTGCTTTTCCTTCATTCTGAACAATGAAAATGTGTTTTTGTAGAAGAGCTGCAGCTCAAGAGGTTTTGTGTGTTCAGACAGAGCATTCTGCTGCTTTGGTCAGTCTGAATCACTGACCACCACCTGAGAAGCTGCCCAAACATCCAGGGTGCCAAACTGCCCTTTGCACCTGGGGACAGAATGTGGAGCAAAGCCTACACAGAACCAGAGCAGAGAGTGAAATCTGGCCCAGAACCTGCAGGTGGAGGTTGGAGAAATGAAGAAATGTGGGGGAAGAGCAGGGGAGAAGTAACACAAATCATTCCGTGATGCTACATCCCAGGAGCAGAGCTTTGAGCTTCAGATTTGAGAGCATTTCCAAGAGTTTTAGGGTACAGGAGGTTTTAAAAATGGCTGGTGCCTTCCTAACTCCTGCCTGAAACAGCTACAGCTCGGAGGGTGAGGATGAGAAATCCGTGGGAGTCCAGCTGGGTGCTGCCAGCCTGCACTGAGCCCTGTTTACCACCCTTGAAATGCTGATTAAAAAAATAAAATATAGCACCAGGTGTCAGGTTTTTCCCTCAAATCCTTATCCCAGCCAAAAAAAAAATCCCAAAAAACCCTCAGTCCCACATGGAGCTGGGCAATCAGAAAGGCAAAGCCTGGCAGAGATGCTCCCACTGCAAAACATTTTGTGCTCCCCACACACAAATGGAGATGAATCCTCAGGGACAGCCCTGGGAGCTCTGCTGGTATCCACAGCTTCCTGAGCAGGGATGCAGCAAGATGTGGCATCAGTGCAGGCAAACTCAGTTTTGCAGCAGCAAAAAGGGCACTTTGGGGTACAAGAGGAGGGTTTGGGGTGTGTGAGCAGCATAAACTGGATTTGTTTTGGTGTGTAAGGATCCCCCATGATCCAGGGACAGCTTCCACTATCCCAGGTTGCTCCAAGCCCTGCTCAACCTGGCCTTGGACACGTCCAGGGGTGGGACATGCACTGCTTCTCTGTGCCACTGAAGAAATGAGGACATTTTGCATCCTCTGCTCCTTGGGCAGAGCTTGGAGGCAGCAAACAGCAGCCAAGAGGGAGGAGAAGCTGCTGGAGCAGAAACCACCCCAGCAGAGAGGTGAAAAACCCAGCTGGGCTGGGGGGAAGGAAAGGCAAACTGAAATGTGGATTTGTGGGGAGAGCCATGCAAGGAGGAGGCTACAAGAGAGGCCAATGTGGTTTTAGGGTGATCTGTAAATATTGTGAGCTGCTCAACAACACACTGGGCACCTGATCTGCATCTCCAAACACCCTGAGGCAGCCCCAGGAGCAGATCAGGCTCTGTCCCACAGCCCCCAAGCTGCTCCAAGGCTGTGACCATCCCATCCCAGCATGAGGAGTCAAATCCTGCCAGGCTCTGCCCCTTCCTGGCTGTCTGAGGGGCAGCGAATGGAAAAGCCTCCTCAGAAGCTGGACAGGGAACACAAACCAAGAATTTGAAAGTTCTCCTGCTCAGCTCAAGGAATGTCTGATGAAATGATCATTCCTGGCTCTCCTGGCTGTGGTGTCCAGATTGAAGTGGCCTCAGGTGACAGATGCTGGAGACAGGGGACAAAGCTCAGACAGCATCTACCTGGGGAAGGAGAAATCCCTCCAACCTCTCCTGCAGCACCTCACACAGCCTGGACCATTACAGAGGTTGGATCAAGCTCCCAAAATCATCTTGAACAAGAGGAGGTTGATCCAGGTGAGCCTTTCCCAGAGATTTCCTTATCTGATTCGACTTATGAGTATTTTTATCCATTTTTCTGCTAACAAAACCCGAGTTATTGATATAAACCAACTCCTCCTTGCTGTGGAAGGTGCTTTTCCCAGGAAATCCAGCCCTGCTGCTCCCAGAGCCCCTCCCAGCAGCAACAGCCCCAGTTCAAAGGCAGGGAATCAATCAAAGGCCTGGGGAAGGCTCTGAATGTGCTGCTAAGAATATCCTGCAGGGACTGCCTGTGGAGCTGTGACACATTTGGGAATCCAGGCAGTGCAGAGGCTGCTTCTCTCCTCCTTTGCTCCAAATCCAGCCAAAAAGAGAAGACCAGACACAGCTGAGCCAGGCTGGGATGGGACAGGACAGTTCCAGGCACCCTCAAAGGCAATGGGGCTGCTCCAAGTGGTTTCTCCATGGGCAAATCTTTGTGATCTTTCCAGTTTCCAGCCCATTTCTCTTTCAGCTCCACCCACACCTTCCATGGATTTACCTCTTTTCACCTTGAGCAATTTTTCCATTTTTGCCTTGCCTTTCCTTTCCTTTCCTTTCCTTTCCTTTCCTTTCCTTTCCTTTCCTTTCCTTTCCTTTCCTTTCCTTTCCTTTCCTTTCCTTTCCTTTCCTTTCCTTTCCTTTCCTTTCCTTTCCTTTCCTTTCCTTTCCTTTCCTTTCCTTTCCTTTCCCCTCTCCTTCCTCCTTTCCCCTTCCCCTTCCCCTTCCCCTTCCCCTTCCCCTTCCCCTTCCCCTTCCCTTTATTTTTATAGGTTGTTAATTTTTTTTTGTGGGAGTGTAGCTGGTTTTGGAATTTTTGTAGCTTTGACTTTCAAATTTTAAAGTCCAAGCTAAATTTTAAAATGTTAAATTTTGTTGCTTTCAAGTCTCCCCAGGTATTTTTTGTTAAAGGCTTTAGGATAAACTATGGTTGGTGGTTGTAGAGTAGATTTTTTTATATTTGGTTTTGTTTTGATTGGGTTAAGGGTTATTGTATGAGTGATTTTTTGTTTGATTTGGGTAAAGGTTCGTTGCTGTTTAGGGTTTGAGTGGAAAGTGGTTTTTTATGGGTAATTAGGTTTACAATTTGGTTGTATTTAGGAATGTGTATTCCTTCCTTTCCTTCCTCCTCCCACCTCACATCCCAACTCCTCCCCAGCTCTGGGCAGGTCTGTGCAGAATTTTCCCCTCCAGCAGCCCCAAGGAGCCCAGGGAATTCTGGAGCTGGGCCCAGCAGGCTGGGAATGCCCCTGGAGGAGCTGCTCAGGCATGGGAACACCATGTTTGGGTGTCACAGCTGGAAAAGAACATTCCCAGGGGAATGGCCCCCAGCCAGGGGCTCAGCCCTGTGCAATGGGGGGTTGGTGCATCCCAAAAATGCTGTCAGGGCTTCTGGAACACTCTGAGGGGCTTTTGGAAGCCTGTGCTTCCAGAGGGAAGCTCCTCAGGATGTGTGAGGAGTGAACAGGGGATGAATGCTGGGGATAAAGCAGCTCCTTTTGGCCAAGAGCCTGAGTGAACTCCTGGGCTGGGCTGGAGAGGGGGGCAGCACAAAAGGGATTTTATTTTCCCCAAAAGGTTGTGATGTCAGGGCACAGAATTGTCACTTTTTGGGTTGTTTGTGCTTTTTCCTTCTCTTCTGAGATTACAGAATGGTTTGGGCGGGAAGGGATTTAGAGATCATCTCATTCCACCCCCCTGCCATGGCCAGGGACACCTCCCACTGCCTCACCCAGCCTGGCCTTGGGCACTGCCAGGGATCCAGGGGCAGCCACAGCTGCTCTGGGCACCTGTGCCAGGGCTCCTCACCCTCCCGAGGAACAATTCCTAATTCCCAATATCCTAATCAAATCTCCCCCTTTTCAGTCTGAAGCCATTCCCTGTGTCCTGTCCCTCCATGCCTTGTCCCCAGTCCCTCTCCAGCTCTCCTGGAGCCCCTTCAGGCCCTGCAAGGGGCTCTGAGCTCCCCCCTGGAGCTTTCCCCTCTCCAGGTGAGCACCCCCAGCTCTCCCAGCCTGGCCTCAGAGCAGAGGGGCTCCAGCCCTGGAGCATTTTTATGCAATTCCCTTCTCCCAGGGCAAGGCTGGAAGCCCCAGCCCCATTATTCACCCCTATGGCTGCAGCTACAGACACATAACACACAAACACACACACAACACACAAACATACACACACAGATGTACACATACACACATCAGAGTAATGAGGTTGGAAGAGACCTCTCAGATCATCCAGTCCAACCCATGCCCTCACACCTCACCCAGACTACAGCCCCAAGTGCCATGGCCAGGCTTTTTTAAACACATCCAGAGATGGTGATTCCACCACCTCCCTAAGAAGAGCATCCCAGTACTTTATTATTCTTATGGTGAAAAATTTCTTCCTAATATCCAACCTATCCCTTCCCTGATGCAGCCTGAGGCTGTGTCCTCTGGTCCTGTCCCCAGCCTCCCTTCAGGAAGGTGTAGAGAGCAATGAGGGCACCTCTGAGCCTCCTTTTCTCCAGGCTGAACAACCCCAGCTCCTTCACACGCTCCTCTAAAACAAATGCCTACAGCCCCCGGTACTCCCAGGCGGTCTCCCATCCAAGTACTGCCCGGGCCCGACCCTGCTTAGCTTCCGAGATCGGGCGCTCTCAGGGTGCTATGGCCATGGGCAATACACCTATATAAATATACACATGTATAAATATACATCTATATAAATATACACCTATAGGTATGTGGGGCATGCAGCCCAGGGCAGGACGCGGGTGGCCCCGCCGGCTGAGGGGGCGGCTCGGGAAGAAGGGAAGGGAACGGGGAACGGGGATGAGCAGGGGAAGGGAATGGGCACGGAAGGGGCCGGGACTCACCGGGGCCGCTCCGGCGCCGCCGCCGCCGCCGCCTCCTCCTCCTGCCCCCTTCGCCTCCTCCCGCCGCTTCCGGTCGCGCAGCGGTGACGCAACTTCCGGTTCCCGGCGCGGGCGCGCGCGGCCGGCGGGTGGCGCCAGCGGCGCGTGCCCCCTGTCCCCTCATGGTCACATGATGGGAAAGATCATGTGACAGCGCAGAGTCACGTGGCGCGCTGTGGGCGCCGCCATGACAGGCCTAGGGCCGCTCTGAGCCCCCGGGCCCTCGGACCACCCAGAGAAGCTGTGGCTGTCCCTGGAGCTCTGGTAGTGCCCAAGGCCAGGTTGGATGAGCTTGGAGCAACCTGGGATAGTGGAAGGTGTCCCTGCCATGGCAGGGGGTGGATTGAGGGTCTTTGAGGGCCCTTCCCACCCACAGTGTTGTGTGGCTTGTGGCATTGACATTTTCTGGAAAATCCCTTCACCCAGGGTTTTTCACCTGGGAAACTGAGAAGCCTCAGAGAAAAATGAAAACAATTCTTATCTCATTTGCTTCTCCTGTGTTGTGCTCCTTTGGAATGTGTTTGGAGATTGTTTACCCACAGGTGATTGTTTCATTGATTTCATGTGAATTGTTTTCACTCTTTGGCCAATCAGTGTCAAGCTGTGTCAAGACTCTGGAGAGAGTCATGAGTTTTCATTAGTATCTTTTTAGCCTTCTGTAAGTATCCTTTCTGTATTCTTTAGTGTGGTTTAGTATAGCATTCTTTAATATAAAATAGTATCATAAAGTAACAAATTAGCCTTCTGAGAGCATGGAGTCAGATTCATCATTCCTTCCTTCGTCTGGGGGCAACCCAAATACAACAGTGGCTCTGTGAGGCTGTGGTTACAGAACACAGAAACTTGCTGGGTACCTGCACACCCAGGGATGTCCTTTCTGTGTCCCCAGTGTGAAAAATGTGTATTTTATGATCAGCTTCCTGCAAATATTAAAATGAATATCATATGTGTTATGTTAGAAAGTTATGCTGTATTAATTTTCTCAAGTAGTGTGTTAAATATAGTTTTAGGTAATAACAAAATGTTAAAATAGAAACTGTGATATGTAAGATACTTTATTTAAAGAGAGAAATGAGCTACCTGCACTGAGATAGCAGTCACAGGACACCTGAATCTTTCAGAGAAAAAGAATTTAGTGCTCCATTATCAGAAGAAATGAACGGCTTCCTGCCTTACTCAGCCCTGAAGAGCCATCAGGGTTCACAGGAAGAAGTTGACACTGACCAGACAGAATCCTGTGTTTGAATGGAATTTATGCATCATGTATGAGGTGTATGAATATGCAACAGGCTGTTGCTGTTAAGGGTTAATCCTCTGTTAACGTGGGTCGTTTTTTTGGCTTATTTTGCCCAGAAAGAGGTACCTGGACTGTCCGTAACTCTTTGTTTCTATTGTCTCATATTGTCCTAACCCTAATTGTCCAAATTATTATGACTCCAATTATATTACTATTTTAATAACCATTTTATTACTATTAAACTTTTAAAATTCTAAAAACAAGTGATTGGCGTTTTTCACACCAGGGAGGCACCAGCCCCAAGCTGATGTGGGGTGTATAGGAGGCTCTGTGTGAGCTGACACCCATCACTGAGAGAGCAGGGGGATTCTGGAGCTGTGGAGCTCTGCCCTGAGCTCCTGCCCCTGCAGAGCCACTCACAGTCCCTTGGCCAGGGCTGTGTCCTCACAGATTTTGAGTATTTCCAATGATCACGGCTCCACTGCTGCCAGAAATGTTCTCCTGTCAACTGCAGGCTTTCAACACTGGCAAATAGTTTAAATATTGCCTTGAGCCTTGCTTAGCATTTGTGTCCCTTCCTGATATTTCCACCAGGTTTGCTTCCTGTCCACCTCTTCCTTCAGATGAGGTTTTGTGCCCTGGCAAGGGAGGAAATGTCGTTTTCAGAAGGAAGTGCCATTTCCAGGAAGAAATGCCGTTTTCAGGAGGAAATGCCGTTTTCAGGAGGAAATGCCATTTTCAGGAGGCCCCAGGGCTCTGGAGAAGAGCCACGCTGGCTGATGGCACCTCAGGCTCTAAACCTGAGGAAACTGATGGAATCCCTGCCTCACCTCTGTCACCAGAGGGCAGGAGACCTCTCTGATAAAGCCTCTGCCATGGGGAAATGTGCTGGAATTGCTGGGTTTTGAAGAAAAACAATGTTTATCTGTTGCTTTTAGTGAGGCTGGCAGAGCTGGGTGGGATTGAATTGAGTAAAAACCTGCAGGAGGTTTTGGATGTGGCGTTTCCTCCCTGCTTGAGGGAAGGTGGATAGGCCTTGGCCTAGGGTCCTCACCCCCAACATTTGGGATCCAACACGAATTTGGTGCGTTCTTAGTTTGTTCCATTCCTTTAGCCACGTGCTGGGGAAATCAGGGATGCTCCACTGGGAGATGTGGCTTTTCCAGGAGAGGGAAGGGGAATTGCCTCCCCACCTCTGCAGCTGGATTGGAATGTGCTGATTCACCCAGGGTGAAGGTTTCCCCCCACAACTCCCCATCCCAGCTGTGGATCCATCCCAAAATCCCCCTGGTTCTGCTTCCTTCTCCCAGCTGTGGATTTATCCCCCAAATCCTCCTGGTCCTGCTCCCTTCTCCTGGCTGCAGATCCATCCCCAAAATCTCCCTGGTTCTGTTCCTTTCTCCCTTTGGTGGATCCATCCCAAAATCCCCCTGGTTCTCCCATCTGTGGATCCACCTCAAAATTCCCCCTGGTTCTCCCAGCTGTGGATCCATCCCAAAATCCCCCTGGTTCTGTTCCTTTCTCCCAGCTGTGGATCCATCCCAAAATCCCCCTGGTTCTCCCAGCTGTGGATCCATCCCAAAATCCCCCTGGTTCTCCCAGCTGTGGATCCATCCCAAAATCCCCCTGGTTCTCCCTTTGGTGGATCCATCCCAAATCCATCTGGTTCTCCCAGCTGTGGATCCATCGCCTAAATCCCTCTGGTTCTGTCCCCTTCTTCCAGCTGTGGATCCATCCCCAAATCCCCCTGGTTCTGTTTCTTTCTCCAGCTGTGGATCCATCCCCAAATCCCCCTGGTTCTGTTTCTTTCTCCCAGCAGTGGATCCATCCCAAAATCCCCCTAGTTTTCCCCAATTCTCCCAGCTGTGACACAAACAAACCACACAGTCCTGTTTTTAAAACGGGGCCTTTCTCCATTTTATTTTGCCCAATAAAAATCCTTCACAGTCAGCTGGAGAGAGGAGAGCTGGAGATACGTATACATATAGATCTGCATGTCTATTTATATATATACATACCTCTGTACAGATATATTTATATATTTATTCACTGTAGAAAATGGCAAAGGCAGGAGCTCTTCACATCTGGATAATTCAATGGGAATAGACAACAGGCCAGCAGGGAGTTGGGAATTGTGGTGGAGTTTTAACAAGAACCTCTGAAACAGATACACCTTTGCTGTACAAAAATCCCAGAATGGTGAGTGTTACCTCTTTTTTCTTTTTATTTTTTAATTTTTTTTCTTATTTTTTTTTGTTCAACCTTTTGTCTTTAAACACACTTAACCAGAGGCAAAGTCAAGACAACAGTGTTTGGAAGTGACCAAGTGGACAGGAGAGACACCCGACTTTATGGAGTTCTTTTTTTAAAATATTTTTATTATTTTTTCCAAGTACATATATATATATATTTATATATATATAAATTTTATTTTTTTTAGAATTTTTAATATACTTTTTTAGATTTTTTTTTACTTTTAAATACTTTTTTTAGATTTTTTCAGACTTTTTAAAAATTTTTTTATGAACTTCTTGAAGATTTTTTTGAGTGTTTTTTTTTTTTTAGATTTTTAAAAGATTTTTTCAGGGTTTTTAAAGATTTTTTTTAAAGAATTTTTTTTTACCTTTTCAGATTTTTTTCTTTAGAGTTTTTTAAGATTTTTTTTGAGGTTTTTTTTTTTTTGAGAATTTTTTTTTTTTAGGTTTTTTTTAGATGTTTTAGATTTTTTTTTTTGCAAAGTCTCGTTGAAACGCAGTTCGGAGAACCAGCAACAGTCGACGCAGAGACAGAACAGTAACAGAGTCGAGTTCAGAACACTTCTGGTTTGAATTCACAGTCAGAGAGAGAGAAAAAGAGAGGGAAGAAGAGACAGAGGGAGCCACCGAGGCGTCAAAAACGAGAGGGAGGAGAAGCACAAGGCTGGGGCTGGAGTGACACTCGGGGCGTGCGGGATGTGTCCCGCAGGAGCTGCTGCGGTGGGACACGGCCAGCAGAGCTCCTGTTATTGCTGGTGAGGTCGGACACCCCCGGGGCAGCTTTGGGGGGACAGCTCTGCATCTGCTGGGGAACTGCACTCAGCCACGTCTAAAATGGGGATTTGGGGCGAGGGAAAACCTCCCTGGGGTGGTGCCCGGAGCGGCTCCTCTGGGCTCACAGCGATTTCCAGGTCCTGGAGAGTGCAAACGAAGACACCTTGGAGGAGCCCTGGGCTGGGCTCTGCCTGGGAAGGGACTGCATAGACACATCAGCCGGGGGTGCAGCATTGGGTGGTGCTGGGATGCTCCTGCCAGCCCCTGTTCTGCTCCTTTCAGCCATGGGGTGAAGGGATCTTCTCCTCCCAGGCTCTCAGGAATGGCCACAGTGTCCCACTGGTTGTCACTGAAGGTGGCTCCGTGAGCTCAGACACCCCAGTGGCTCCCACGTGGAGAAGACCTCCTGCCCAGTGACAGGATGGGTCACACCTGCTGGATGTGGGAAGCTTTGGGCTCTCCAGGCCACCAAGTGGTTGTTCAGAGCCAGACTGGACCTTGCATCCCTTTCCAGAGGAGTTGAGGCCAGGGCTGGAGTTCTGAAGGAATGTTGGCTGGCCTGCAGGTGTCAGAGTTGGGAAGAGTCCCTTTGAAATCTCCCTGGAAAATCCTATTGCTTTGGGACAGAAAGCAGAGACTTCCTGCCAGAAAAAACAGATTTGTGAAAGAGCTGTGGGGACACAGCCTGGTCCAGGCCCCAGAGCTGACACAATTCCCATCACTGGGAGAACCAGGGAGGAGGATTACCCTGAAAATACAGGAACATCCTCTTGGGAAGCCAACATCTGCAATCAGCTGGATGTGATCCCACCCCCTTGGTACACTGCAGGGTCCTGTGTGCCCCTAAGGACCTCAGAGACCCCTCAGACCCCTGTTTTTTCCAGAGGGTGGAAGGACCAGGGAGCTCCAGAGCTGGTGGTGATGTTGTGAATCCCCGTGCAAAGATCCCACAGGATTGCAGGCCATGGGAATGTCCTTCAGCAGGAAGCCAGATTGTCCTTGGAGGCAAAGCAGGGCTGATGGATCCATCCCCAAAATCCCTGGGGATGTCAGAGAGGAGAGCATCAGTGTTCTGGAAAGCTCCTGAGAGCAGGGTTGGGATCACCCATTCCCAGTGGGGGCTGTAGCTCCAGCTTGTCCTGATGTACCTGGGAGAGCACTGGGAGAGGCCCTGACTGCTCCAGTGGGATGGGGATGATCTGAAAAGAGGCAGGAGAGCCTGGAGAGCTGGGGCAGAGGAGCAGCAGGCAACAGATGGACAGATCTTTAGCAAGGGAGGTCATGGAGAACAGTAAATATAAAGGGGTTTCAAGGCTTAAACTGAAGGTTTGGGTTAAATTAATTGGGGTCTCTTCCATCCCAGGGACTGAGTGGAGAAGGCTGAGAATGGCTGGGGAGCAGAGGCACAGTTGAGAGGCATCTCCCCAAGGCCCAGACCCACCTGAACACCCACCTGCAGGAGCACAGATCTCCCATAAATCCTCCTGCCAGGTCCAGGAGCCTTCCTGGAGCAAAGGTGGGTGGAGATGACTTCAACACCCCAAGCAGGAGAAGTGAAGAACACGCTGCCTTCACCTGGGAGTTTGGTTCCTTGGTAAGGAGGGTGCTGAGGATGCCCTGGGGTGAGCTGTGAAGAGGACACCAAGAGGGCGGCCAGCAGGACCACCAGCTCTCAGGATGCTCATTTTCCTGGACATTCCCACTGAACCAGAACATTTGGCTGGACCCTGTAGTGGTGTCTGCTGCTGACCTATTGCTCTGAGGATGAGAGGCATGAAGTTGCCTGAAGACAAGAAGATGCATGACTTGGTGTGCATCCTCTCTTCTCCTCAAGAAGAAAGGGAATGGCATCCATCCCAACTCCTAGGGACAGTCCATATTCTCCATGGGAAAGGTGTGGAGCTGACTGGGATGGCTGTGGAGGATACTGGTGTCACCAACTGGGGACAATCACCTCACCCAGGAACTCCCTTCTATCCTGTCCTATCTTGCACAGGAAAGGCCTTCATGGACCTGCAGACATTCCCAGGTGGGACACAGGGAAATCAAGTCCCCTGCCAGCTCTCATTCCTGTTTTCCAGCCCCCACCAGCCTCAGGTCTCTGCAGGAAAGCCGGGACACAGCTCCAGGCATGGAGCCCAGCGCTCTCCAGAGATCTTTGGTCACGTTGCTCGTGAGCTCGCTGCCTTGAGCGAGCTGTAAAGTGCCACTGCAAGGGGCAGGAGGGGAGCAGGATGGTCCTTGCCATGGTGGGCAGAGCTCAGGGGGACACTCTGGGAACCACTGTCTGCCTGGAGTCTGGCTGTGACACCAGGCGGGCACCCTTAACCAGGGGGTCGCTGCAAACCTGGCTCAGGGTGACAGCAAGCATCAAAGCAGGACAGAGGGACACCAGGCTGAGCTAATCCCAAGTGGATTGCTCTCCTGGGAGGTGCTAGAGCCCATTCCCAGAGCAGCCCAGGTCGGGGTGCTGATCACCCTGTGTGCAGCGCTCAGCCCTGCTCGCCAACAGAGAAGCCACAGAGCCTTCTTGTCTCCTTTTAATCATCAACACACAGAGCTGGGCTCTTATTTACATCCAAATACACTTCTCTCTGTACAACAGTGTTAGAGCAACAATTCCATTCCTCCCTGGAGCGTGGAAACCTGGAGGTGAGTGACCACCACCAGTGACAGCAGGACTGGGGCCACCAGCTGCCAGCAGACAGTGGCAGGAGCTCAGTGGGGCTGTGTGGGGCACAACAACGTGCCCTGGTTGTGGTGTTCACCCTGGGGGTGAGAGGGGAGTGCTGGGATCAGCCCAGCTGGGTTGCTGGGACAGTGGTAGCAGCCAGCCTTGGAATGGTGGTGGAGCAAAGCAGCCCTGCTCACTGCAGAGTGAGACCTTCCCTGGCACCAGGACACCCTGCTTAGCCCACGTCCTCATGGGTGGAAGCCTCTGGAGCTGATCATTGTCCTCTGTTTGCTGTGTGGATGTGCCTGGAGCATGACTGGGCTCTGTACATGGGGGGCCTGTGACACCAGAGCTGCTCCAGGACTGCCACCACTCTCCCAAAAATCTCGGATCATGCATGTGTTGGGTATCCCAGATATCCCAGATACCTTTGTGGACCCCATGTGTGGGCAACTGAGCTGAGACCCTCATGGCCACAGCTTGTGGTGGTGGCCAGTGCAGGTTAGAGAGGATTTTGGGGGCAGCACTTGGAGAATGACACGAGAGCCAGGATGTCACACTGAATTCCACCAGCTCCAAGGTGCAGGAGACAGCTGGGGGTTGGTCAAACCCAAGCTCTGGGAGGAATTCCATGGGACAGAAACAATTCATCAGCCCTGCCTGAGCCTCCAAGAGACACACTGCCAGCCTCCTTGGCCATTCCCAGGATATGTCACCCTAACACCAGCCTGGCACCCCTGGGCTGTCTTAACCCAGGGCTAAGGCCCCAGAGCCTCAATGAAGCTTTGGATGGGAGATTTAATCAACTTGTGAAAGCGTAAAAAGATCTGGAAAGAGCCAGGTGAGCTCCACCTGGGCACAGACAAGAGGAATCCAGGTGTCTCACTATCATTTTGCTCCATCTCTGTTGGCACAGGGGAGAGGACTTGATGGGGAGCAGCACATCCAGTTGTGGGGAGGAATCCTGGAGCACAGAAATCCTTTGTGGCAGTTTGGCTCCCAAAACCATCTGTGTTTTCTGTCACCATAGCAGGGGTGGGGTGGTCTCTGCAGGACAGTTGGGGGATCCTGGGACAATCCCTTGAGAGGGAAAACCATCAGCAGAGTGTCTTAGTGGGTGTCTGCAAGGCTCTGTCCTGCAGGGAATGTCCACAGTCGAGGTCTCAGATCTGGATTGAAGCTCTGGATTGATGTGATGCAGTGAGGAAGGTGGAGGGAGGGGGCCTTTCCTCCTTCAAGGTGAACAATCTTCACAAGAGCAGACACCAAACACCTGCTCTGGGAGGTGAGACACCAGATCTCCAGCCCTGCCACTGTGGGATGTTTGATTGTGCCTGGAAGGCCTGGAGTATGACATGGAGGAAGCTCTAGGATGTGCCTGGCCAGGTGCCCGTGGATTTTGCCCTGCCATGGCCAAGTCTGCAGCTGTGTGGCACTGGCAGGCAGCTGCGCTCCTTCCTTGCTGGGCTGATGTCCAAGAGTGCTGGAGATCGTCAGGATTTGCAGTAGGACTCTTCCCCAAACCCATCAGTGGTCAAACCTGACCTAACCTCCCTTTTATGGCTGGTCCAGGGAAAGGGGCTTAGCCTGAGCTGCCCTGGTGTTTTCCATGAGTTGTCTTCCTCTAGCTCCAAAGATATGGGCAGAAGTGGTGGGAAAAGAGAGGAGCTGTCAACTGGGGTCTTGAAATGCCCTGGTCTTGGCACTTTTCAATTTTCAATGGCTCCAGGGGTCTCTGGCAGCCACCACCAGCTCCTGGCCAGTGGCAGTGTCCCATGACTTGGGCTGGTGGGACTAACTGCATCCTCCACTCTGCTCAGGCTGGAGCTCATCACAACAATGTTTGTTCTCAAACCAAAGGTCACACCTGGTTGTGAACTGGAGAGTTTTGGGTAGACAGAACATGGTAAATGTGCAGCTTCAGGGCTTTTGTTTGGAAGGTCTTCAGCCCCTCAATGCCTTCAGGTTCTTCCTTGGTGTGCACATGAAATTTAATCTGGCCAAATTTGCCCTGGAGTCACCTCAAGACATTTCAAGACATCCCAGTGCTAATCCTAACTTTTCTCTTCTAGCTGCTCCCCAGGGCAAAGAGCCAAAATCCCCACTCCTATTGATCCTTTGGCCAGTGCAAACTCCACTTTGCAACATTTTTCTTCTCTTTATTATGACTTGTGGTAAAAAATTGTCCATGACAGAAGAATTGAGCTCACCTTGCCCCCCTTTTCAAGCAGAATGCCAGGTTTTGCTGCCTCAGTGACTGTGCACGTAGGATTCGGTTTATTATTCTGCCAGGGCATAAGCACTTGCGTGATCTTAAGCATTTTCCCCCTCTTATGACTTCTTTCATGCTCAGAGTTAGTAGCTGAGTATTTTCTTGAGCCAGGCCTGCGAGTTGTTCTCTCCATCCCTGGGGTGTGGGATGGCTGTGGGTGCTGTTTGGAATGGCAGAACTGAAGGCTGCCTGCTGCAATCCAGCTGTGATGCTGCTGTGCCCCCCCTGCAACTCCTGAGTGAGGCTCGAGTGCTGTTTTTAAGCAGACCCTGGCCCAAGAGAGTGCACCAAGGTGTCACTCGTCTGGGGACAGGGTGGCACAATTGCCCCCTTCTGGGGCAGATTGCTAAAGCTTCAGTTTGCATAAACATCCCATGGGTTTGGAGGCTTCCCCAAACCTCGATTCTATTGACTTTGGGAAGTAAGGGGGCTGTTGGGAAGGGAAACTAGCTTGGATTTTCAAGCTTTTCTCTTGCTGTAGCCAGCTTGGGTATAGAGTAAGGGGGCCAAGGCAGAGGTGGGAGGGTGTTTCTGCTCCCAGGGTTGGTCACAGCCTGGGAGAGGAGTGGAATTGCAGGAGTAAACCACAAGGAAGTGAAAACGCAGCATGTGTTAAGCTCTGCTGAGCCTCCAGAGAGGCTCCTGCTGGGACATCATTCCTTGTTGGCTTCTGTTAGCAGGACAGGCTCATCCTGCTCCTCAAGGATGTCCTAACCTCTTGCAGCCAGGGCAAGAGGGAGTCGTCTGGTAGAGATATGTCTGGTTTCACTGAAATCAGTGGCCAAGCTTGCACTGACTTCACTAAGACCACCGTCTAGACAGGATACTTGATGCAGAACACTTGAGTTTGCTCATGATCCCAAGAGCTTTGCTCCATTAGCCAATGTGGCTAAAAACGTCCTGGAAAAAAAAAACCAAAACCCAAAAAACAACAAACCTGCCACTTTGAACTGTTTTGCTGCTTGGAAAACCAAAGAAACTGAATACAACCCTCCAAAACAACCAACCAAAGAAGGGTGAATTGTAGGAGAGGGGGTGGCAGCCTCTAGTGAAGAAACAGTCAGGGCAGATTACAAAAGAGCCAATTGACCCTCACCAGCTGTACTAGGAAAAAACCCCAGCCGAGATGTGGCATTGCCGATAGAAAACCAACGCACATCCACAGTTATTGTACCTACGGAGCACAGAAGTGGAGAGTGAGGGTGATGGAGCCTGGTGGGAGCACGCTCACACCGCTCCCACGGGAGCGCGTTATCCTTCGGAAGATCTCTGGCTTGAGTAGGTAGTACATGCACAGCAATAAAAAATTCTGTCGCGTCACCTCGGCCCCCCCTCAGATCTCGGTGGACTCTATCCTCTCCAGCCTGGAGGGAGTCCATGTCTTCTTCTCCTCGGTGTGTGGGGGGCTGGTGGCCTTGGTGTTCATCTCGTTGACCTTGTGCTCCAGGAGCTGGTTCTTCTGGTACATCTCCACGTAGTTGAGCTGCAGCTGCTTCTGGTACTTGATGACCTTCTCCTTCTCCTCCTGCCACGTGCGCCGCTCCTCCTCGAAGTCCATCACCTGCTGCTCCCGCTGCTGCCGCTCCAGCTTCAGCTCCGTCTGCAGCCTCTCCACCTCCCTCCTCAGGCTGTTCACGCTGTCCTCGCTCTGCCGCTGCATCTTGGCCTCGTCGCTCTCGCAGGCCAGCGGGTCCCCCCGCAGCTTGTCCCCGAGGTCCCCGCCAAAAGACCCCGTGGGCCCTATGCTGGCAAGTGTCCGCTTCAGGCCGGAGACCTCCAGCTCACAGTGGTTCAGTTTTTCCCTCAGCACCTGGACCTCGCTCATCTTCCTCTGCAGCTCGCTCTCGCAGATCTCCAGGTTGACGCTCTTGGAGCTGTAGGAGTCCTTCAGGGTGAGGATCTGCTCCTCTTTCTCCCGCAGGAAGTTCTTGCCTTCCTTGAGCTGCGACCGCAGGCCCACGATCTCGTTGAGCTTCTGGGAGACATCAGCTTGGGAGTCCTTCAGCTGCTGCTTGAGCAGGGAGATCTCACCTGCCTTCTGGCACACCTGTGGGGAGAGCACTCGTGAGGGTGGTGGGTGGCAGTGAGGAGCTGCTTGTCCCCTGAGCTGCCCATTAAATGACCCTGCCCAAGGACCCAGCCCTCACCATGCCACAGACCTAGATGCTGTCCCCACCTCTGTGTTTTTTCCCTCAGGGATCTGATGCTGTTCCCAGCTGGAGTTGCCCAAACAGCCAAGCCCTGTGATGTGGTCCCCATCAGCGATGCTTCACTCCTGCCTTCATCTTCCTCTCCCACCCACAAACCCACAGCGCTCGATCCCAAACCTTCTGCTGAACATCTGCGAACGGCACATTTCAGAGCCTAATTAATCCCAGCTTCGTTGACTTTCCATCAGGATTAGCAGAATAAGGTCATCTGGATTCTAGAGCTATGTTTTGCCTCTGCACTCTTGATAAATTTAAAGTTTCTAGCCTGTGCATGGAAGGATTAAAATTCTTCACATGATCAAGCTGAAAAAACGGTATGTTAGCACTGGCTATACAAACAGACCTTGATAAAATGTTCTAAAAATAGGAACAGTAAGAAAAAGTTATGTAGGACTCAACAGGAGAACTAGAAAGAGGAATGTGTCTTCCAGCCTTTTAAGAGAGATCAACTTATTAACAACCAAAAAAAAGTGTGTTACAATGGAAAACATGAGGTAAACATGGCTATCAATGTCATTCTTAGCTCAGTTGCTTTTATATCTTCAATTTAAAAAAAAAGCAAATATCTGAAAACCGGTTTCAAGGTTTGCCCAAATGCAAATGGTAAAAGAATTTAATTAAAATAGACTTAAGCCCATTTTTGGCAGGCACAAGTACCTGTGTGGAAAGACCTGTATTCCGTGAAACTGGATTTGAATGTCATGACTTGGAGTGACCAGACTGTGAAGTCAAATTATTAACCAGCACAGGAGGGTGTGCACAAAAAAGTTGTGCTTATTTAAGCTTAATTGAAATCAGCAGGCCTGGGGCTCAGACAAGTGGGGCTCAGACAGGTGTCACCTGTTACCTGGAGGTCACCAACCCATGGCTGTTATCTGTGGGCATGTGGGAGGAACTTTGGGTCACCAGATCCCACAATGGAAACCTCATTCACGGCCTGTTACAACAACGCTCTTACCTCCCACTTGGTCTCTTCAATCTTGGGGAGAAACTCAGCCTGCTCCTTCTTGAAAGCCACAAATTTCTTCTCCAGCTCCTCTCGTTGCTGGAGGAGCTGTCCCATGTCATCCTGGAGTTTTTTTTTCTCCTGCTGGAGCTTGAAGATTTGGAGCTGCAGAGCCTGCTGAGCCCGCTGCGCCTTTTTGGAGACCTGCTGCAACTTGTTGGCATAGTTCTGCCTCAGGTCCTCCATTTCCCTCTCCCAGATCTTCTGCTTCTCCTCGAACACCTGGAAGATGGCCGCCTCGCTCTTGTCCAGGTTCCTCCTCATCTGCAGCACCTCCTGCTCCTTCTCCCACAGCCTGTCCTCCAGGTCCTGGATGATGTCGTCGGTCGAGGGCGAGTGGAAGGGCATGGTCTCGTTGAGATGGTTCAGCCTGCTGAAGGACGAGGTGCTCTTGCTCGAGGACCGCCCGCTGTCTGAGGTAGATATCCCGTTGTAGCCCACGATGTTCTTCTCCACGTAGGTGGTCCCGATGCGGTTGATGTGGCTGGTGGAGGCGCTCATGGGGCCCACGTGCTGGCTGTAGCCCGTGCCGTAGGTGGGCAGGCTGGTCAGGGAGTTACGGCCCGAATCCGAGAGCCCCCCGCCCTGGTTTGTAGTCCTGTTAAGGCTGCTCTTGTCGAGCCCGCCCTTGGGCGCGGACGGGCTATTGCTGTTGGCGTGGTTCAAGCTCTTTCTGTTCTCTGCCATCCCGTTGCTCTGCGGTGGGCAGAGGTTCTGCATGGAATGGAAGTTTTTAGGAACTACTGGTTTAAAGGCTGAGGGTCTAACTAAGGGCTCATTGCTCTGCAAAAAGGAAAAAGAAGGAGGCATCAAACACCGCAGGAGACTCGGTAGCAACACATAAAAGAGACACATTTGTGAAGGGTGGGGGTTATGCAGCTTGGGATGGCTCCTTATCCCACCTTGTTACACATTTGGGGCTGCACATGAGGGACGTGTGGTCACTCAAAGGGCAACGCTGCCTTCCCTTCCTCTAGCTGAAAGGAAACAATCTTTTCACCCCAAACCAGCATGACTCACCCCAAACCTGCATGATTTTACTCTAGAATACTTCTTAGGTTCTCTTAGTGCTTGCTCACAAGGAGGGCTTCCCCTTGCTTACCAGACCTGACCAAAAATAACTCTAATTTCTGCTGTTTATATTTCTAGTCTTGAGGTTGCATTGCCCTTTTGCTGAAAGCTGAATTGAACCCTTGGATTAGCAGCCCTCAGGAGAATCACATCTCCCTCCTGCCAGAAGTGACCTGTGCCTGTGGGGACCTCATGTCCTGCTTGTCCTCACACAGGAGCAGGTAGGAGCTGTGACAGCAGTGACACCAGGCAAGGAACATGCTGGAACTGCTCTTCATTTGAAATTTGTGTTTTCTGTGACATAAGCAATGCTGGGGGACAATAGACCACAGCTGTAAGGGATTTAGAAAGGATTTTAAAGCCTTGCACATTCCTCACCCTATCAATGCACCATTAGAAACAAAATTTTGCTCAAAATGGAATTGAGTCTCCCCTACAGCAGATTGGATTTTAGGTGAAAATTAAACTGGAGGAAGCAAAGGTATTTTGAAAATGCCTTTTAGGAGAAACAGAAGAAGCCCCACTGAACAGATTGGAGGTTGGAGACCAAGTGTGAGACTGAGATGGACTGCAGGGGCTGTTGGATTAACAACCCAGGAGAAAAGGCCACCAAATGCTGCAGAAATAATACTGGACACAAATTATGGAAGTCACTGGAGCAGAGCAGCAGGCTACATAAAGCACTGCTGGGGCTCTGTTCCTCCAGGCCTGGGAGATTTTGCTCCCTGAAGCCAATATGAGCCAGGAGGATGGGCTGGGCTGGGAGATAACATTTATGGGAGTAGTTCCCAAGCTTTTTTTTCTCAAGGGGGATTGGGATTGGGATTGGGAACAGGTGCTCGTGGCTGCTTTCAAACAACAGCTTTAGGTGTCAGTGCATGGTTGGAAACTGCCTATAAAAGGCACAAAACACACAAAACAAGAATGGGACTCAGATGCTGAAACAGGGGCCAACTCCAGCTTCCTCCCCATCCTTCAGGGAGGTAAACATATCTCAGGGAAGCTGGAACAGCCAGTGACTTAAATGAGCTGTGTGGAAGACCTGTGGTCCTGCTCTTGGGTTCCTCAAGAACAAACAACACCCCTGAAAGTCGTAAGAATTATATAATCTCTACATTAAAATCTACAAAGCAAAAATGAGACCATCAAGACTGCGCCGTCGCGCAAGGCCTCCTGGCCTGTGCTTCCAGAGAAGTGCCACGGCCACCCAGCTGCTCCAGGAGGTCCTCACCTGGTCCAGTTTGCCGGAAATCGGCAAAATCTTTGGTGGGTTACCGGGCTCTCGGTACTGGGGTGGCGGCGGCGGCAGGTTCTTCTCGTTGTTGGCGGTCACGTTCCCGCAGATGTCCACCTTGACCTTCTCGCTCTTGCGCGCCTCGCCGTTGATGTAGAGCGAGTTGGAGACTTTCTCCGACTTGTAGGTCTTCTCCTCGCCCGAGTAGCGGTGGGGGATGTCCCGGCCGGAGTAGCCGTTGCGCGGCCCCTCGGCGGGCCGGCCGCCGCTCTGCGTGCGCGTGCCCACGCTCTTCATGGCGAACTCCTGGTCGTTGGCCACGCCGCTGCCCACGCTCCCCATGGCGCTCCGGGGGATGGTCTGCGAGTAGCGCGGGGCGAAGCCGTGGAAGCTCTGCGCGCTGGGGTAGGCCGGGTCACTGAGGACGGGCAGCGTCTCTAGCGTGGCCATGGCAGCGTCGGGGTGAGGTGGAGGCGCAGCTCAGTGGCACTGGGAGAAGGAGAGGGGAAAAAAGGGTTGTTAGAGAGGTGATTTTTGACTGATGTGCCCTTTTGCAGATCGAAATTACGTCCTGGTGATTGTCACTGTTATCTGAAAAAAAGTGCTGTGCCCTTTCAAACCAAATCCTGTTGATTGTCACTGTCATATTTTCTGAAAAATCTCTTTGCCCAGGATTTTCTCCTGGGAAGCTGAGAAGCCTCAGAGGAAAAGGAGAAACAATATTATCTCATTTTTCTCTCCTGTGTTTTTCTCCTTTGGAATGTGGTTGGAGATTGTTTATCCAACATGTGAATTGTTTTTACTTAATGACTGATCACAGCCAGCTGTGTCAGGACTCTGGAAGCAGTCACGAGTTTTTAGTTAGTATCTTGTTAAGCCTTCTGTAAGATCCTTTCTCTATTAATTAATATAATATAATATAATATAATATAATATAATATAATATAATATAATATAATAATAAAATATAAGCCTTCTAAGAACATGGAGTCAGATTCTCAATTCGTCCTGGGGACTCAGCAAATACCACAGGTGATGGGGTTCCCCTCTTCTGTGGGAGCTCCAGATCCCATGGAGGAGCAGCATTCCCCAAACCCCACCCATTGTTATTTTACCCAAATCTTCTCAATCCAAGGGTTGTGGCTCCCAGGGGAGTGAGTTGCATGGATTTTAGTAGGCACAGCTCTATGGCACTGGTGACACACAACCATGTGCTGTGCCCAAGCTTGAATGATTTCTGTCACTTTTCCCAGGTTCGAGTAAGTTTGCGTTCCCGTCGGCATGGAATGTCTCCATCCCTGGTCCTGGTTCCCTCCAGTGCTCCCTCCAGCACATCCCTCAGGGATGAAACCACAAGGTTTAAGCAACACAATTTCCATCTCCTTCTTGGGATTGTTGCTTGCCTGAACTTGAGCTTTTAAAAAGATGCTTTTGTGCAGGTGTCATCCTAAATTTCCTTTTAAATCTTTATTCCCCTTCTCCATTTGATTCCTACTTAGGCTGTGCCTTGGGTTGGCCAAAACTAGGCCATGGGACATGGATAACTTGCAAATAATGTTTTCAAAAGTTGTCTTTCACTAGGGTTGTCCTGGGACCAGTTATCCTTGGGACCAATTCTCAGCTGTCTAGATGCTCTTCATCAGCTTTTACACAAAGGTGTAAAATCTTTATGGAAATAAAAGACCCACAACAACCTTTTTTTTGTTGCCTCACTGAATAATGGAGAAGTTGGACCTGTACTAGCTAAGGATCTCATTACCTGAAGGAAGGGAGAAGGTGCATTGCAATTTTGAGTGATTGAACCAAACCTGGAGGAGCAAGGCCAGCGGCTTGTGGACAGCTGTGGCCACTGAGCTGACCATTGCCCACCTGCCCTACTGAGTTCATTGACTCAGTCCCCATGGGCCAGAATTGATGCTTTTCTTTTGTCTCAGGCACCCTCAGTTCCAGGATTTCCAGGATAATCCATCCTGACAACCCAGAGACTAAAGCAGGACTTAAGGGCAGCAGAAGCTGCAGGTTTCCCTGTGGATGGGATAAAAATAATGATGCCCTTTGGAGAAAGGCTCAGGGATGGCAGCAGTCAGGCAGGAAGGGGAGATGGAGAAAATCCCCATTTCAGTGGGGTTCTCCCTCTCCTTGGGGTAGGGATGCTCATTCAGCCCTCCCTGAGTAAAGCAGAGCTGGGTTTATTTCCCTGGAGAGCAAGCTGAGGTCTGGAGCTCAGCTCCCACGTGGTGTCTCACAGGGCCTTGCTATTTGCACTAATAATGGAATGGAAAAAGAATTAAAAAGGTTAAAGCACAGGGGCTGTGCTGCTCAACTTTGCTTTTATTAAACTGCATTTCTGGAGGCTTCTCCTCCCCCTTTCCCAGCACCCTGCCCTATCCAAAGTACAGCCTGAGTGGCACATGTGGCAACTGCTGTGCCAGAGGGAGAGGACACAGAGTGCTGTGATGGGATTTAAGGTCCCTTCCATCCCAACCCAGCCCACTCTGGGATTTTATGACCATTTGTAATCCCAATTCTGGGATTTTATGATCAACAAGCACTAAGTGAGCACTTTGTGTTCCCTGCTGAGGACAACTTGCATTTTGCACCTCTGTCCCCAGCTGATGATCTCATGTCATCTCCTGATCAAAGTCTAAAGACCAGGTAGTAAAAGAGGATCATATGAGCACATGGAGGGATCTCCCACAGCCAAAACACGAGTGTTTATTGGTCATAAGTGACAAAATCCCTGCAAGGAGTGGCAGGGTCAGGTCACGTATGAGGCATGTGATGTTTGGACACGTGCTCTGAGCAGCACTCAAAGGCTCATGACCCTGTCACACCCTAAAGACACTGCCCAAAGAACATCAGCATAATTTATTATTATAGGATATGATATTATACTAAAACTATACTAAAGCATATAGAAAGGACCTTACAGAAGACTTAATACTAATTAAAAACTCGTGGACTGCTTCCAGAGTCCTGACACAGCTGGCTGTGATTGGTCATTAAGTAAAAACAATTCACATGTTGGACAAACAATCTCCAACCACATTCCAAGGCAGCAAAACACAGGAGAGAAAAATGAGCACCTGGAGACTTGGCTGGGCTGTGGGGTGATGAGGAAGGATGGAAAACACCCACCTGAAGCCACGCTCAACCAATGGTGCCTTTGGATTTTATGAGTCAAAGGAAGACTTTTTGTCTTCCTAATTTAGGAACAACCTGCTTTTCGGTGACTTTGGGAATCTTTATAGGCTGTGATTTCTTTTTATGGGACACCAGGCACCATGGGAGGGATGTGCTGGAAGGTCTCAGCTCCAGACAAGGATGTGGCATTGTCTCCTTGCAGTGCTCCCCAGCCAGCCAAGGAGAAATCCAGGTTACTTTTCCCTCACTGGGTAAATTTCACGGTGACATTTGCACATTTACATTGACTCTCTGAGGGCAGGGATGAGGTCACTGGAAAGTTTGATCCTTCCAAAAGGGAAAAAAAAAAAAAAAAAGGCCAACACAACAAGAAGCGTTTTCTTTTAACTGGGAATCATCCAAGAAAATATTCTGAAAAAAACCCTTGTTCTTAGCTTGTGTTTACTGCAAACCCGGGATCTGATAAACAGAGCATACAGACAAGTGTTACAAATATGTTATTAAGGAGATTCCAGAAGTGCCAAGAGCTCCCTGACAGTACAGCTTTGTTTGCCAAAAAGGGCCATTTTTTCCTGAGAACAACAACCCCTGGGTTTGTATCTTCTGGCCAGCTCCAGTTCCCAGTCAGGTTTTACATTGGTTGTTCCTCAGCTGAACTGTGAAATCAAATTTTGAGCACAGGAATAATGTTGCCACGCTCCAGCACAGAGAAGGAGAGGTTTTTTTTTCTTCCTCCAGGTTTGGGGGAATGTGTGACTAAAAACTTCCCCAGGACATTCCTTCTCCTTAAATCTCATAATCTCTGGGGCAGGAGGACAAGAGGGAATGCTTCAGATTCACAGGGCAGGGTTATGTGGGATATTGGGAAGAAATTCTTGACTGAGGGTGGGCAGGCCCTGGCACAGGGTGCCCAGAGCAGCTGTGGCTGCCCCTGGATCCCTGGAAGTGTTTGATGCCAGGTTGGATGGGGCTTGGAGCAACCTGGGACAGTGCAAGGTGCCCCTGCCCATGGGAGGAGATTGGAACTGGATAATCTTTAAGGTCCCTTCCAACCCAAACTATTCCATGATTCCATGAGAACTGCCTCCCTCCCATGGGAGCATGAACTGAAAGTTCATGTTTGAACTTTTCACAAGCTTTGTTTGTGATTCCCAGGGATGCTGAGCCTGTCCATGAGCATAGGGAGGCTGAGAGAAGCAAAGTGTTTGCCTTTACCTGTGACGGTGTTCACAGGGGTCTTAGGATGAGGGAAGAGATGAGGATCTGATTCCATGTTTCAGAAGGCTTGATTTGTTATTTTATGATATATATTATATTAAAACTATACTAAAAGAATAGAAGAAATTATTTCATCAGAAGGCTGGCTAAGAATAGAAAAAGAAAGAATGATAACAAAGGCTTGTGGCTCAGACTCTCTAAGCTAGCTCACTGTGACTGGCCATTAATTAGAAACAACTGTGTGAGACCAATCACAAATTCACCTGTTGCATTCCACAGCAGCACATAACCATTGTTTACATTTTATTTTTGAAGCTTCTCAGCTTCTCAAAAAGAAAAATCCTAAAAAAAAGATTTTTCATAAAAGATGTCTGTGACATTTACCAGCATTTCATTCCCAAGTCCATCCTTTAGGAGGAAAGCAGAGTCACCCTCGAGCATGGCTGGGTGACCTTCTCTGAGCAGGGACACTGGGAATCCACACACTCCACATTGCACCACCTCCCCATCCCATCCATCCACTTCCAGTGGCCTCTTGGCCTTTCCTGCAGCAGCCTCGCCTCGGAGGCAGCAATATTCTGATGCCTGATGCAGAAAATCTGGGGTGAAATGTCCTTTTCCCTAGCTATGCCAGGCAAACTCTGCATGCCCACCTCTTACCAAGGTTTCCAGCCCTGCCTGCAGCTCCAGGACATTCCTAGATGTTATTGTAAATACAGAAATTTAAAATAACAACTTCATCTTCCAACTTGCTCTACCCAAACCATTCAGTGAATGCCTTCCAGTTAAGAAAGAAGAAAGATTGCTCTGAGATAAGCAGCTGAATGGTTAACCAAGACTAAATGATGGAGGCCTGGCTCTGTTGCTGCCTGAGGAGGTTAATTGTTAACACTCTCCTAACAAAGGCTTTGGGGAGGCAGACACACAGACACAGCTCGGCACCGTGCCAGGGGAGAAGGGAGTCAGAGAAGGGAATCAGGAAAAGGGAATGAGGGAAGGGAATCAGTCATGGCCCTTGGGCACCAGCAAAGAGCCCCAGAGCAAGGCAGGGCTTGGCACTCGTGCCCATCCCAGGCATGAGGTGCTGCCAGCACGGGCAACAAAGGCACCTGAAGGTCAAAAATTCCCTCTCTTGCCAACTGTGGTGACAGGTGTGCCCCTGACCTTGATTAGTCAGGTTTGTTTGCTTAACGAGGGAGCAATTAGTGACACCATGAACCCTGCTCTGTTGTTTTTGTAGGGGTAGGGCTGCACCTGCCCTGTGTTTGCAGCTCAGGTTGGCTCTGCCAGTTTGTTGGCAGCAATGCCAAGGGGTTGGGTTGGTTGGAGGAGAAAAAGTCAACATGTCCTGGGGTGGTGGAGCAGGTTGGAAAAAGAATGGCTGTGATAATTTCAGCTTGATCCAGGAAGAGATGTGGAGTGGGAAGGGAGGGACAGGAATGGGTTAGCAGTGAACACAGACCCTGCAGGGAGCAAAGCCACCTGTGTCCAGTGAGGTGTTAACAAAATCACCACTGAAAGCCAAGACTTGCACTTGTAGAATCACAGAATCACTGAATTACTCAGGTTAGAAAAAACCTCTAAGGCTGTGGGGTCTAACTGTTCCCACAGCAGTGCCCAGGCCGCCACTGACCATGTCCCCAAGTGCCACATCCCCATGGCTTCTAAATCCCTCCAGGGATGGGACTCCAACACTGGCCTGGACACCCTTTCCATGAAGAAATGTTCCCTGATATCCAATCTTAGCCTCTGTTTAGAGGCTGTTCCCTCTTGTCCTCTTAGTTTCAGTCACATCCCTCTTCCTCTCCCTCACTTTTCTTGTACATCACATCCTCCAAAAAGGCCACTCAGCCACTGCTCTGCCTCCTGTGTGTCACGGACCACCACTTGCCACTTCCTTAAGGCTGTGCTGTCCCAAACCTGGATGAGAGCTGCTCTACTGGGATTTATTCAGGAGCAGGGACACCACAGCTGCCCTCCCAGCTGGCTCCAGAGCCCAGCACCTCCTGTTCTCCTACACCCTTCTCAAGTTGCTCAGTCTGAGGAGGGGAACAGTGTGAGCTTTTCTTGTCTCTCACAGGCGTTTTTTCCAGCCCTCAAGTAACTCTTGTGGCTCTTTTCTGCACCTCCTCCTGCTCCTTTCCCCCCATCCTGGCTTGGTGGCTGCCAGGTTTTCCTCTGCCACTGGAATACAGTAGGAACACTCTTGAACCTGTCTGCAAAAACATGCAGACCTCCAGCTTTTTAACCACAAGCTTTTTCCACACCTAAAAGCCAAATGAACTCAGAAGAACAACTCCTGCTCCTTCCCCAGGTCACAGACCTCTGTTTTCCCATTTATCCCTGTACTGCAGATCTTTTTCTCCCCATTCAGAGCTTAAAATCAAACTCGGGAAGGCAGGATGGAGGGTCAAGTAGTGGCAGATTGTTGCAACCACCCTCAGACACTTCTTGATCTGTGGGGCTGTTGTGTATCTGCACATTTTCCATCCTTCTGTGCAAAGGATTTATGATTGGATTTACTTTTGGACCCAATCCTGAGTAAAGTGCCCTAGGGCACCCTGCTGGAGCAGGGAGGTTGGACTTGGACTGCCCTGCATGGCAGTCCTGCCTAGAAAAATCCAATTTGGGAATGTGGGGACCACCCTGTCCCTCTGTGACCCCCTCATTTCCAGCTATGCCTGTCCCAGCACCTGAGAGCACTGGGGGGTCTGCACAGGGACCTGCAGCATCCTCTGGATAACTGGAAAGTTCCAAGTTCAAAGCCCTCAGCCCTCCCAGTACCACATCCCATATCCCATATCCCACATCCCATATCCCAGTTCCTTGATCCACTTTCTGACCAAAGGACATCATGGGTACCAGACTGTTCCATTCCATATCCCATATCCCTGTTCCTTGTTTCACTTTCTGACCAAAGGACATGGTGGGTACCAGACTGTCCCATCCCATATCCCATTATTTCCCATTTCTGAGACAGGAGGATCACACTCTGCTTTTCTCTCCTGAAGAGAGGGGTTGGCAGCATTAGGGGCAGGCAGGTCCCGGTTTTGGGGGCTTTTGGGGGCTGTGCTTCCTCAGGCTGCTGTGGGAAATAAAAGTGAGCCAGCTCAGAAGAATTTCCTTTTCCTTTCCTCCTGCTAATGAGATAATTACAGCCTTTTGTATTCTGGGAAACGACTTTCTCATTATGGGGGCCGCATCAGCTATTTACATAATAAGGCTGAAACAAAAGAGATGAGATGAAAGGACCCAGGCAGCTCCTTCAGGGAGCTCTGCTGAGCTGCCAAGGGACAGCCTGGGTGACAGATTCCTGCATCCCCAGAGCTCCTCTGGTCTGGAGTGGGTGGCAGCTCTTGATTCAGGATGTCCCCAGCATGGGATGCTCCTCACTCTCAGCTGTGAGGGTCCCCAGGGTCCCCCTTAAACCACTCACTGCAATCCCTGATGCCAGAGGGTTTGGGAGGGTGGCCACGAACCCAGACCCACATCCAGGAGAGTCCTGGCAGCATCTGTGGGGCTTACAGAGGCACCTGGAAATGAGTCCCACCACCAGAGGATGTTTGGTGCCAGACTGGCCTGTCCCTTGTCCCATCTGCCATGTCCCAGTTTCCTCCAGTTGTGGTCAAGGGACATTTGGGGTACCAGCCTGTCCCATATCCCATATCTCACATCCCATATCCCTGTTCCTTGTTTCACTTTCTGACCAAAGGACATGATGGGTACCAGACTGTCCCAACCCACATCCCACATCCAACATCCCATATCCCATATTCCTTTTTCTTGGTTCACTTTTGACCAAAGATGAGGTACGACTGTCATATCCCAATCCATATCATACCCTACCCTGTTCCATTTCTCACCAAAGATATGTATCGACTGTCCATCCCATCTGATCCCATATACCCCATATCCTATGTCCCTCTTCCCCTGTTTCACCTTCTGACCAAAGGACATGATGGGTATTAGACTGTCCCATACCCCATATCCCTGTTCCTTGTTTCACTTTCTGACCAAAGGACATTATGGGTACCAGACTGCTCCATCCCATATCCCATATCCCTGTTCCTTGCTCCACTTTCTGACCAAAGGACATGGTGGGTACCAGACTGTCCCAGCCCATTTCCCTGTCCCCCTAGCTGGCCAAGGGATGCATTGGTTACAAACCTGTCCCATCCCATTTCCCATTTCCATTTCCCATTATTTCCCCATCCCCCCAGCTGTACCAACCTGTCCCACCCCATGTCCCAGTTCCCTGTGCCCCAAAGCTGCCTAGGGGGACAGTGGCCACCACACTGTCCCATCCCACACGCCAGTGCCCTGTGCCCCAGCTGGCCAAGGAACTCTCTGAGCACCAAACTGTCCCTGCCAGCCTCACCACCTCTCTTCCCCAACAAAGGCCCCATTGTTCCTGGCACAGCCTGAACAGAGCAGCCTGCTCCACCTTCCCTGGCCTCCCTCCCACTCTGCTATCAGTTTTCCTCCCCCAGTTGCTCGCTGTGTTTAAGGGACCCAGTCCAGTGGCACCCTGTCCCCATCCCCCAGGACGTGGCAGGAGGGGGAATGGTGGCAAAGCACAGCCACAATCTGCACCGTGGCCTTGGCTCTGTGCCCTCCTGCCTGTCCCTCCTTCCCTCTCAGCTCCCTGAGGCTGTTCCTGGAATGGACACCCTGCCACAGCTTCCTGGAAACCTCTTTCTGACAGTAAAATAATCAGCAAATCAATCTGGGCATGGCTACTGCTCACCCTGAGCAAGCTGCTCCCCCTGTCCCAATCCCACCTCCTCCATCCCAGCTCCTCATCTCTGGGGGTTTTATCCCAGTTTTAACCCACAGGATTTTCTGGATCTGAAAAAGCAGGCAGAGTGGAATGAAAAGCCAAGCTCCTGGCAGGCCATGCCAGTCTTGAGCTGTTCCAGTAAGGGAAGAAATCAAAATTTTTCTGGAGGCTGCAGCAAGGTGGGCAAAGCCCCAGAGAAATGTCGGCAGGTGATGGGGAGGTGTGACAGGGCACATTTGTACAGTCCCAGGGAGGCTTTTCTGTCTCATCCTTGGAGGGTTTCAGGCCCTGAATGGACCAGGCAGGGCCCACCAGCAGCAGGATGGCCTGGAGAGCTCCTGGGATCCTTTCTACCAGGAATTATCCTGCCATGGAGTTTTTCACAAACCACACTGGATATCCACCAGCATTCCCCTGGCCAAAGTCCTCATCCTCAGGGAGATTTTCCCCCTTTTCCCCATCTGCTCTCAGAGTCCTGGGTTTGGATGCAGGCTGGCATCCTCCAGGATGCATCTGATGGCAGATGGAAGGATTTTCCTCCCTTAATCATCCCAAGGGGCAGCAGGACAGGATGGTTCCAAGCTCAGCCCAAACTGCCTTCCCAAATCCCATGTGTCCATCAGGAAGGGCTCATCCATGGCCTCATCTGTGACCCTTGTGACTGCCCCCAGAAGATACTCAGGGCCAGCTGTGTCATCGTCCCCAGTGAGGTCCTGATGGCCACCTCTGCCCAGAAAAGCACCAGCTTTGGTGGCACAGGGAAAACTCCCTGGATTCCCTCAGAACAGGACAAGGGCAGTTTGGTGGAGCAGCCTCAGTCTGGCTGCAGCCCTGAGGGTCTGGGATGCCCCATTCCATGGGCTGGACTGCTTGGGGTCATCCCAGCCCTGTGTGCCTCAGTTTCACCTTGCTAAGGGGCTGCCAGTGGGATCCAGGGTGAGATTTCCCCACCCTGAACAATCAATTTCTGTGCACCCCATCTCTGCTCTGATTCCCGGGTGCAAACAGAGCCCAGCAGGTACTTCCCATCCCTAAAAACCAACTGGAAAGGTTGGAGCAACTGGCACCAGCTCAGCCCTGCACTAATCCATTGAAGATCCTTTGGAAAGATCCCCTGGTGCAAACAGAGCCCAGCAGTCCCATCCCATTCCTAAAAATCACCTGGAAAGTCTCCCACCAGCTCAGCCCTGCACTAATCCACTGAAAATCCTTTGGAAAGATCCTCTGGTGCAAACACAGCCCAGCAGGCACATCCCATCCCTAAAAATCACCTGCAAAGTATCCCACCAGCTCAGCCCTGCACTAATCCACTGAAAATCCTTTGGAAAGATCCCCTGGTGCAAAAACAGCCCAGCAGGTACTTCCTATCCCTAAAAGTCACCTGGAAAGGGTCCCACCAGCTCAGCCCTGCACTAATCCACTGAAGACCCTTTGGAAATGTGGCTGGAGATGGGGTGATGCCAGCAGAGCCCGTGGGACTCCCCAGCACAGGGGATATGGGGTGACCGCTGAGAGTGTCTCAGCACGGAGCTACATCCCTTGCCTGGCTCCCAGCACCCTCCTGAGCACCCTCACACACTCCCACACCCCAAATCTCAGGGATCCCAATGTGATCCCCAGCTCCAAGGCCCCAAACACCAGGGGGACCCCCTTTTTGTCACCTGAAGACGGGGTGCTGTAAGGGGGGGGGGGACCCAATCCTGCCCTTTGGGATGGGCCATCACCCCCAGATCGGTTCCACGGAGCCTTGCCCGGCTCTGCCACCCCCAAACTTCACCCAAATCTCTGTCCCCGCAGGAAGGACAAAGTGGGGACCCCTCACCAGCCCGTCATTTATCATTAACTCGGCCCGAGAAATTCTTGGGCGCGGAGCCAGCCCTGGAATCTCTCGCTCCTCCCCGGACACCGCGCTTGGAGCAAACCCTTGAGACCACCGCTGAATTATCGCTGCTAAACCAGAGTGATGCCCTAAAATCCACCGGGGGGCAAAGTCTCGGTGCTGGGGGGTCCCTGCTGCATCCAGGGGGATTTATAGAGGGGAAAATCGCAATTTTCCCCACCCACCCCATCCCTGACCCGCGCAGGAGTGCAGCCCGGTTATAGGAATGTGGGTTTTGTTGACGGAGTGACAAAGCTGGTTTTTGTTTGGGGAAGTTTCTCTCCTCGATTAGGTGAAAAAGGCCTGCGAAACTTCACCTCAAATTTAAGGACAGCTTACGTTTGAGGTGCCCTTGGCTCGGTGGGATTAGACAGGAGCTGGGCAACTTCCTAGAAAAAGAAGTGAACAAAGAAACAAATCGCTTTTGTGAGGTGTTTTACCAGGAGCAATAACTTCTTGCACCTGGCTCGCTTTTTCTCTGTTTGTCTTTTATGAAACCTTTTTGTTTCCAACAGAAGCCATCCTGCTGATTTTATGCCTCCAAAGGTGGCTGAGCTTCCTTAAGCGTGAAATAGATCTCCAAGAGCTTATGAGACCTGGCTCAAAGAGACTCCTACCTATATCACAAGGTGTGCCCCCCAAAAAATCACCTGCGAAGCGTCCCGCCAGCTCAGCCCTGCCCTAATCCACCGCAAACCCTTCCCCAAACAAAGACACGCAGCCAGAGGGGGAAGGAGAGGAAAAGAAAAATCCCACAAAAATCCAGCACCCCCCGGGATTTACCTGGGCAGCCCAGGGGTGCATCCTGCTGCTCCCCATCCTCCTCCGAGCGCCAAATTCATTGTTTCCCTGCGTGGTATCCCGGGAAAATTCCAAAATAATACCTGAGGAGAGCAACCTGCTGCTGGGCTGGGGCCAAGGGCTGCCCTTGGCTCGGCGGGATTGGCCAGGGCGCCCGCAGGAGCTTTAATTAACTCTTTGTGTCCTGCTCCGGCTGGGTTTGGGGATGGCTCCCTCCTCCTCCCATTTGGGCTGAATTTAGCACAAATGGGAACTTTGGAGTCAGACGCTGGGTTTTCCAAAATAAGGATTTGGAGTTTGCCTTTTTCTGTTTTCAAATGGGGATTTTGGGGTCTGATGGCTTGTTTCTACACAAAAAGGGAATTGTGAATTTGGGAGGTTTTGGAGTTTGCTCAAAGAGAGATATGTGGATTTGGGGTTTGCTCAAATAGGGGTTTGTGGATTGGGAAGTTTTTGGGGTTTGCTCAAATTGAGACATATTGGTTTGCGAGGTTATGGGGTTTGCTCAAATAGGGGTTTGTTGATTTGGGAGGTTTTGGGGTTTGCTCAAATAAGGATTTGTGGGTTTGGAAGGTTTTGGGGTTTGCTCAAATACAGATTGTGGATTTTGAAGGTTTTGGGGTTTGCTCAAGTAGGGATTTGTGGATTTGGAACGTTCTGGGGTTTGCTCAAATAGAGATTTGTGGATTTGGGAGGTTTTGAGTTTCCCACAACCCTTGCCCACCTCTGGCTGGGGTTTGGGGAAGGGATGGCTCCGTCCTCCTCCAAGGGGAATTTGGGGCAGAATTTAGCAGAAATGGGAACTTTGGAGTCAGATGCTGGGTTTTCCAAAATAAGGATTTGGAGTTTGCCTTTTTCTGTTTTCTTATGGGGATTTTGGTGTCTGATACTTTGCTTCTGCACAAATGGGGATTTGTTGATTTGGAGGTTTCGGGGTTTGCTCAAATAGGGATGTGTGGATTTGGGAGGTTTGGGGTTTGGTCAAATAAGAGATTTGTGGATTTGGGAGGTTTTGGGGTTTGCTCAAATAGGGGTTAGTTGATTTGGGAGGTTTTGGGGTTTGCTCACATACACATATATGGATTTGGGAAGGTTTTGGTATTTGCTCAAATAGGGATTTGAGGGTTTGGAAAGTTTTGGTTTTGCTCAAATAGAGGTTTGTGGATTTGGGAAGTTTTGGGGTTTGCTTAAATAGAGATTTGTGGATTTGGAAGGTTTGGGGGGTTGCTCAAATAGGGATTTGTTGATTTGAGAGGTTTTTGGTGTTTGCTCAAACAGGGGTTTGTGGATTTGGAAGGTTTTGGGGTTTGCTCAAATACAGATATGTGGGTTTGTGTATTTGGAAGGGCTTTGGGGAAGGGATGGCTCCATCCTCCTCCAAGGGGAATTTGGGGCAGATGATTTGTTTTAGCAGAAATGGGAACTTTGGAGTCAGATGTTGAGTTTTCCAAAATGAGGATTTGGAGTTTGCCTTTTTCTGTTTTCAGATGCGGATTTTGGGGTCCAATGGCTTGGTTTTGATCAAATCAAGATTTTGGGATCAAGTAACTTATTTTGGCTAAAGGATTTTGGGGTCTAGCAGCTGGGTTTTCCTCAAATAGGGCTTTGGGGTCTGACTGCCTGTTTTGTTTTTTGTTTGTTTGTTTTTCAAAAGGGTTTTGATACAAATAGAGATTTGAGGTTCTAACACCTGAGCTTTTTTTTCAAATGGAATTTTGGGGTCTGACAAATTGGGCTTTTTTTCAAGTGGGGATTGCTCAAAGCCGCTCATTTTCACTCAAATACTAATTTTGGGACCTTTCTATCATGGGACCCTTCTCAACTTTCCCATCCTTCTGGGGATGCTTCCCAGCTGTGTGGCTGAAGTGAAAGGCTGTGAAGAGCTCTGAAAGAAGGGCAGAGAATTGGACAGATGGGATGAATGGGATGATGCATCCACAGAATGGTTTGGTTTGGAAAGGACCTTAAACCCCATCCCATGGGGGTCTCACACCCACTATCCCCGGCTGCCCCAAGCTCCATCCACCTGGCCAAAAGCTGGATGTGGATGCTGCCCTCTTTCTATTCCAGCATCCAGAGGATGGCCCAGAGCTCATTTTCCCACTTTCCCAGTGGCAGGAGAGCAATCAGCCTTCCCATGGGGGGCCATCCAGCCTCAGCGCTTACTCTGGATTATTTGCAGTCGTGGAGGGAGGGAAATAAAAGCCACACAAAGCTAACCACTTATTGAAACACATTTGCTGAGGTGAATTTTCTGTTGGCAGGATGTCTGGGGATCAAAGGAGCCGCCGGTCATGGGGCTGGTGTTGGTGGGCAAACAACAGTGAGAGCAGTAAAACAGCAATAATGCCAAAATAATCACATTTGAGTTAATGTGCATTTAAACCAGGGTAAAACACACTGCTGGGGTGCACAAGGAAGGTGTAAATTATACCAAAATGCATTCCTGTGGAGATTCAACCTTGCAATTTTGCCCTTAAGCTCCAGAAGCAGAGAATTCTGACAAATGGGTTGGTTTGGGGCTGTGTGTGCAGCTTGGAAGCAGCCACACAGACAGAGAGCCCTTTCCATCCCTGCTCTGGCAATGACCAGAGGTGGCTGAGGGGCTCTGCTGGGACAGGGACCCTTCCACAGGGATTTGGGGCAGCTGCCCCAGCACAGGAGGCTGTGGCTGCCCTGAGGGAGTTGCTGCAGTTTCAGGTCTCACAGGAGACAGGCACTTTCCTGACACGGCTCATGCTGCCTTTGGGAGCTGAGTTATATCTTAGCACTCCCCACAGATGAATAAATCATGAGAGGAGAGACTTTGGAGAAGGCTGGGAGATCCAGGATCACCCGTGCTCTGAGGTGGGGTGTAAACTATTGAACCCCCAACTCTCATTTCTGACCCAGGGTCGGGTGGCTGAGCCAGGAACCTCTCTGCTGTTGAAGATTGCAATGCAAGATGTTTTCCATTACCATCTGTATGGCAGATTACCTTTGTCAAGTGGGCAGTTTGCCTTATCTCTCTCTTTGAGTGACCACATTCACACCTCCCTCAGGAGGGGACATCTGCTGATAACAGCTATTGAATGTCACTGCATGGCTGATAAGAACTGCAGCATCCCATTGGGAGATGTGAGCCCAGAGGGAGGAGCCAAGCATTGCTACCCAGATATAATCCAGAGGTTTTGAGACATCAGCACGACTTTCTCCACAGAATTCCCCAGAGGAACAGCAGCTGTCTCTTCTTCCACTGGATCTTCAGAGGAAGAATACATCCTTCTCTACAGGATCCCTGCTCCAGCAGAACCACCCCTGATACTGCAGGAGGGCTGCAGCCACAATTCCAATGACACTGCCACCAACACCCTGACCCACAGGGTGCCAGGTTGAGTTCTGACTCTGTCAGTGTTGTTCTCGTGTACTGAATTGTTTATTTTATCCTTTTTTTTTCCTTCTTCCCTACTAAAGAACTGTTATTTCCTGCTCCCATATTTTTGCCTGAGAGTCCCTTAATTTAAAATTTATAGCAATTCAGAGGGGTGGGGAGGGTTTACATTCTCCATTTCAGGGGAGGCTCCTGCCTTCCTTAGCAGACTCCTGGCTTTCCAAACCAAGACATCTGCCCACCTCCAGCAGAGCCCCTCCATCACCTCTGGGAGCCAACAGAGACCCCCAGTTCTCACCCAGCACCCCTTTGTGCCAGTGCTCCTGCACAGCAGCTGCACCCAGGCCATGGTGCTTCCCTGTCCCCATGGGACACAGCCACCAGGACCTGGTCTCAGCCCTTTGTGGGGTTTGTCCTTCTCTGCTCTGCCCTTTTTGCGTGGCCATGGTCAAACTGTGTCACCCAGACCCAACCAGCTGAGGTGACCTCCAGGGTTGATTTACCCACCTAAAAACGTTCCCTACGCAGCCGTGATGGCCTTGCTCTGTCTTGGGCTGAGGCTTTGAACACCCACCCAATGCCTTCTTTTTAAAATTTACTCCTCCAAAATCCAAACTCTTTGTTCCCATGTCCTTCTGTTTTCTTTTCCCTTTTCCTGGCAGCCCCCTGGCTGGGTGATTCCCATTCCCTTGGAGCTGTTCCATTTCAAGATCCCCAAGCTCTCTGAGGTCCTTGGGGTGGTTGAGTATTCTTTGCACTGATCAGAGAAGGAGGAAAACATGAGCTCAGTGAGCTCTGAAGGAGCATCCATGGGTTAGGACATTCCCCAGGGAACAGGAGTGGAAAGCCTTGATGTGGGGGTGGAGATGGGAATGGGAGCAGAGACAGAGGCTCCCTGCACTGGGATTTCTTCCTGGAAACCTCTGGGGAGCTCCTTGCACTGAGATTTCTTCCTGGAAACCTCTGGGGAGCTCCTTTTCCGTACAAGACATCCCAATGTGAGCAAGAGCCTCCCTCCTCTCTTCACCCAGACTATTTATTTAGAGGGAAGAACATTTTCAAATTGAGAAGCAGAAAAAAACCCTAAATAAGGGTACCCTGGCTGCTGAACCCGCTTTGAGGCCATGAATGAAGTGGCATCTCCATCCCAGGGTGTCTCAGTGCCTTGGCTGGGCAATAGCAAGGTCTGGTGATGGGGATGGTTCTGAATTTGTGCTGGAAGCCTCCAGAGCTTCCCAACCAGCACCACAACAACCTAAACCCAGCTCAGACCTCAGCTGTGAACTGACAGTGCCTGTAAGTGCTTGACACCATCAGGCTGGGCACTGAAAGCAGAATTCCTGCAGCACCTCCCTGCCAGGCTCTGCTTGAAGCTCTTCTCCCCTCTCTATTGCTGAAACAGAGATTTCCAGCCCTGTTTTCAGAGGAAATCCCCTTTTTTTCTGTGACAGTCAATGGGTGTGAAACCTCCAAGGGCTTCCCTGTGTTTGTGGAGAGATTCTGCCTGGCCTGATTTGTTGTGAGTGATCTCAGGGACCACAGCCAAACGTGCAGGATGGGGCTGGTAGGGGAGCATGACTGTGCCATGCCAGGAAATCCAACCTTTCTGCTGGGAATGTTGATAAAATCCCAGCCTGGGCAGGCTCTGTGGTTGAGCTCCCAGAAGAAATGTGCAGCATGGCACCCAGAGTTTGTTTATCAGTTAACCAGAATAAACTGGTTGTGTTTCAAACAAACCTTTGTGCACCTGGGGGTTCACCAGCACAGGGACATCCCTCAGCTCTGCGAGTTAAAATGCTGGGAGAGGCTTTTCCTGCTCATGCAGTGGAATCATTTGAGCCTGTGTGAGACCTCCTCACACCCACACAGAGCTGGGGATGGGAGAGCACCTTCTCCAAGCTGCCACAGGGGGTCCTGAGGCTGGCTTGACCCCAAGAAGCTGGGCTGATGCCAGCTGCTGCACTGGGGGACACTTTCCATCTCCAATCCATGACATCTGCCTGCTCAGCTTGAGCCAGCACGAGCAAGCCAAAAGCCTCTGGTTCATGTCATCCAGAGGGATGGTTTCCTATTCTGGAATAAACATCCCTGCTGCTAGAAGCTGTCTCCTCCTGTACCAGCACAGAGCAGACAAAGCCTCACAGTGCTGGCAAGGCACAGCCTGGTGCATGGGCCAGCTCTTGCCATAAATCAGGAGAGGATCCAGCATCTCCCCCTGTGGGTGCTGAAAGCCCTGAGTGGGTGCTGGATGTCCTGGCCACGGGATTTGGGTCAGGTCTGAGGTGTCTGCAGGGAGGATGTGAATTCTCAGGTTTCCCAGATTATGTCTAGGCCAGAGAATTGTGGAGTCACAGAGTCATGGAATGGTTTGGATTGAAAGAGACCTTAAAGATCATCCAGTTCCAACACTCTGCCATGGGCAGGGACACCTTCCACTATCCCAGATTGCTCCAAACCCTCTCCAGCCTAGCCTTGAACACTTCCAGGGATCCAGGGGCAGCCACAGCTTCTCTGGGCACCTCCCTAGCCTCACAGGGAAAAATTCCTTCCTAATACTTAGTCTAAATCTCTCATCTTTTAGTTTAAAACCATTCCTTACACATGAGGTTGGATATTAGGAAGAAGTTTTTCACAGAAAGAGTGATAAAGTTCTGGAATTTTCTGCCTAGGGAGGTGGTGGAGTCCCCATCCCTGGGTGTATTTAACAAAGCCTCGATGTGGCACTGGGTGCCAGGGTTTAGTTGAGGTGTTTAGGGCATGGGTTTGACTTGATGATCTTGAAGGTCTCTTCCAACCTGGTCATTCATTCATTCATTCATCATTGGTGATTATCCAGAGTGAAGGAAACAAATCTCCCATTCACAGTCCCAAAGCATCAGGCCAGGCCTAGCAAAATTGAATTGGAGCAAAGCAGCTTGCAGCCAGGAGGGCCAGATTAACACTGAAACAACCAGGTGCTCAAGGATCCTGCTGGGAAGTGCCCTTCTGTCCATATCAGGAATTAGGGATTTGTCACAGCCCCCTTGGCTCAGCCTGGGAGGTGTTTTCCAGGAAGGAACATCAGGCTCAGGACGAAGTGGTGTGTGCTCATGTTGTCCCATCCATCTCCATCTATCTCCATGTCCATGTCCCTGTCCATGTTCATGTCCCATCTATCACCATCACCATCTCCATCTCCATCCATCTCCATAATCTCCAATCTCCATCTCCAGTCTCCATCTCCATACATCTCCATCTCCATCTCCATAATTTCCAATCTCCATTTCCAATCTCCATCTCCATCTGTCTCCATCTCCATCATCTCCATCTCCAATTTCCATCTCCATCTATCTCCATCACCATCTCCATCTCCAATCTCTAATCTCCATCATCTCCAATTTCCATCTCCATCTCCATCCATCTCCATCTCCATTTCCAATCTCCATTTCCATCTCCATCTCATCTCCATCATGGCCAGCCCCTGCTCTGGGGAGGAACTGGTGGCTGAGTGGCCTCAGCAGAAGCAGAGGGATGAGAATCCTCAAGTTTTGGGGAAGATCTCCTGGAGGGGCAGTGGAACACAGAGCAGGACGCCTGGAGCACCCTTATGGTGGCTCCCAGGCCTCTCTGGGTAGGACACAAGGTTGTCACAGTCCCTTTCCAGGCCACAAGGACCCAGCTGTCACAGCCCATGGAGCACAGGGAGGGATTGGGCTGAAATGCACCTGAAGGCCCTGGACTCCTGGGAGTTTGGAATTTGCAGTTAATGAATGACCTGAGTGCCACAAACACATCCCCCAGGTCCTGCCTCCCTGGCTCTTTGTCCTCAGAGGAATGTGGGCATTCCCAGCCCTGAGGACACATTCCTTGGCAGGCACTGGCACTGACCCGTGACTGGAAACCAGTTTCCCCAGTGGGTGAACCAGGATTTTGCCTTGAGTTCTGCTCCAGCCACCATTTCCCTGGCTTCCTTTCCTTTGGGCTGTGTGGCCAATTCCCCCATTTCCCAACTCTCTGAACTTCCCAGACACTGAGGGATTCAACCTTACTCATCTCCAGGCTGCTCCTCCTCAATCCATGCCCTGCCTCAGATGCCACGCAGAGAAAAAAAAGAAAGAAAAAGGAAGGAAAGAAAAAAAGAAGGAAAACTCTTCACAACTCAGATTTGCAACTTTGATGGCATCAGCATGTCACAGAACTCAGAATCACCCCTCTGCATCACATATTAATCCTTAAAAACAGCAAGGAAGGATCCAGTTTGGCCAGGAAAAGGGATGGAAGAGGGTAGGAGCACAGAGCCAAAATATGTGCTGCCTCTACAGGGTGATGCCTCCAAGCTGCTGACCAACCCTTTTTCCTGAATATTCTGAATATTTGTGGCCAAGGCAGGGTTTCACTGGTCATGCCAGGGGATTGTGTCCCCCCTGAGCAGCACTGGGGATGGGGGACACCTCTGTCCTGGAGATCCCCATGGCTTGGACCTCAGTGGGCAGTGGGGACAGAGAGACTTGGAAGTGACAAAATGGAAAAGCTCAGAAAGGATCCACAGGCAGAATGGAAAATCTTGGTAAGGATCCACAGGCAAAATGGAAAAGCTCAAAAAGGATCCGCAGGCAAAATGTAAAACCACAGAAAGGATCCACAAGCAAAAATAGAAAACCTCAGAAAGGATCCAGAGGCAAAATTCCCTCTTGTGTTGGAAGCATTTTTGGCTGTGATCATGCTGTGATTCCAGTCAGGAATTGCTTTGTGGATTACCTGGGAGATCCTCCTGCATTCTGGAGCAACCTCTGGAGCACCTCAAGTGTTTGTGCCCTACCAATCCTTCACCCTGCAGGGACAAACCAGCTTTCCTCTGCAGTTTTCTTGCATCCTCAGCATCCCCAGCCTGTTTTTGGGAGGGTTCTCCTCCTCATCAGGAGAATGGAGCAGTTGGCTCCTGGTCCAAGGCACAGGAGATGCCAGGGATGGGGCAAACCTGGCTCCAAAGTTTCCTTTTCCCAGCCCTGCCAATGCACAGCCATCAACTCCTGCTCCTTCACGAAGGGATGATGGATGGGGAAACCCAGGAATGGAATTTCTCTGGAGGTGGTGGAGCCACAGCTGCCCTGTGGCCCTCACCCATCACCTTCTGAAGGAACCACAGAGAATTTAGGGTGAGGAACAAAAAAAAGGAGTTGAGAGGATGGGCCAGGGAGGGAAAATTTCCATAGCTGCATAATAAAGGTGATTACATAAGGGCATCCTGCGTCATCTGCGGCTGGCATCTCCGGAGAAGTAATTACATCTGCACCACACATCTAAAGAAAATATTATCACATTGCCTTCCAAATTCTATAATTAGCTCCTGCAAGATGTGTGCCAGGGGCTTGATCACTCCGTGTACGTTGGCTTCAGAGCCAGGCACAGACACATGGAGGGTTTTTTTTTTTTTCATTTGCCAGCTAGGAAAATATTTGGAGTTTAGTGTGGCAGCTGACCTGAGTCCCCCTGGAAAGGGCAGCTCTGAGGGTTTGTAAAGAGTGAAATATTTTCCTGGTCTCCCTCAGTGCCTGCCAGGCCGTGGGGATCCAGCAGGAGGGCAGGAATGGCAAAGCCAGAGCTTGGCTTTCCCTCCTCCTTCAAATACTCTTTGATTTCTGCCCTAATGCTCTGAACCTTTTTTTCCCTCGCTAAATAAATGACCTGATTTGCAGGGAGGTGTTGCCCTCACAGGTTCCTGGGCTCTCTGCTCTGTCATATAAAACAAACCCCAGCTTTGGACTTCAGAACCAACTCTGGGCTTTGAACACTTCTCCCTTCCCTCCAGATCCTCAGCAAAAGGAAAAAAGAGGCTTTGAAATGGAAGCAGAGGCTGCAAAGCTCTTGGTTTGATGGAGGGCTTTTCATGTGGAGCTGGAGATGGCCACAGGACGAGCTGGCAGCACCAGGGACACAGCAAGGGCAGGGATGGATGGGAGGAGGAATTTGGTTTCCTTCTGTTTCCCATTTGCTCATAACCAGCCTGGAAAGCACCAGCAGCTCTGCTGCAAACAAAACAGTCAGGAGATTTCTCCACATCTCCTCAGCTGGGAAATGGAGCTGTGCACAACCAGGAGAGTGGGAGGGAGTGCCAAAATCCCAAGGGCTTGGTGAGAAAACGTTTGTGTTGTGTGTGAGAGAGAGTGTGAGTGTGAGAGAGCGTGTGTGCAGCTTGGATAAACCATCCTCAAGTGGGTAAACATCCTCTCTGTGCTGGCCTCGTGGGGTGGGGTGCAGACAGCTCCTCCCTGCTTCTCAGTTTGGTGTTGATTCCACTCAGGAGATGCAGAGAAGTGGAGGATGGGGAGAGAGGAGGAGTCCAAAGCTCAGCAGAGCCTTCATTAAGGCCAGACCTAATGAGAACTGTGAGGAATGAATAACCCAGGGGACACGAGGTGAGACCTGCCCAAAAGCACCTTTTGCTCCTGTTCATGACCAGTCCCAGCAGCTGCTGGATGTGTCAAGGATCAGAAATGATCTTCCCAGGAGAGGAAAACACAGAATCAGAAAGCAAGCATGGAAAAAAAATATCCATGATGTCTCTACTGAGATATCTGCAGCCTCTCTTGTGCTTTTCTCCAACACCCTGTGATTGATATCAAACCTTTCTCTGTGATTGATATCAAACCTTTCTCCATTGCCCCACTCAGCCTGAGGATCATCATCACAACTGAGTCACAGACTGGTTTGGGTTGGAAGGAACCTTAAAACTCATCCAGTCCGCCCCCTGCCATGGGCAGGGACACCTTCCACTATCCCAGATTGCTCCAAGCCCTGTCCAACCTGGCCTTGGACACTTCAGAGCCACAGCTTCCCTGAGTAACCTGTGCCAGGGCCTCCCCAGCCTAACAGGAAAGAATTTATTCCCAATATCCCATCTGACCCTGTTCTCTGGCAGTTTGGACCCATTCCCCCACATCCAAAGGAGGTTCTTTCCGAGCTCCACCATTCTTTGACTCGATATTTCCAAAGCAATGCAGCAATTCCTACTTGGGAAGGTCTTTTATTCCTTCTTCAAGCAATTCCTAGTTGGGAGTTCCAAGTCCATCCATGCTGAGCCAGCCCAGAACCTGTGGCCCAAACCCAGACAAAGATTCCTGGTTCTTTGTGCAAGGATTTTCCAGAGGAGGAGGCTGCAGCAGCACCTGCTCTCTGCACTCCTCAGCTTTCCTCTCATCCCTACCTTGAGCTGGGGGAAGCAGAATTCCTCAGGCATGCATGGAAAATGGGCAGCACTTGTGAAACAAGCTCCAGAGGAGCTTGGCACATGTTCCAGGCTTGCACTTCATCTATTTGGGACAGAACTCACCCTGGCACAGCATCCTCATTAATTTCTCTGAGCTGGGAGCAATCCCACACCGTTCATCTCACCTGTGCTGCTGACAGGGGCTGCCCTGGGATCTGCCTGTGCACACTCCAGGAGGATTCCCAGCCTTTTTCCTCGGTAGTTTTGGGGGTTTTTAAAAATGAATCAGTGCTGACAAATTGCTCAGACATTCCCAGGGGGCTCTGCAGGAACATCAGTGGCTTTGGGGCAGCATTTCATGACACACACAGATGTGGAGCTGTATCCTTTATTCGGATTTTTTAGCCTCAAAAAAAAAAAACATCAGGAAGAAGATGAAGGTAAAAATAAGGGAGAAAAGGAAGAACCCCCTTCCTCAGGCAGTGGTTGGTGGCCTGGAGATCTCCCTGCCATTTGATGTTCAGTGTTTGAGGGGAAACTTGACAAGTTCATGGACCAGAAATCCATCAGGATCTGCTGTAAATTGCACAGGAGGCAGATCTGGGAGTGTATTGAGGGAATATAAAGCAGGCTGTCAGTGACCCTTTTCCACCCATCCCTGCCCATTGCTGATGGAATTGTTGAGGTTGGGAAAGACCTCTGAGATCATCGACCCCAAAAATTCCTATTGATTCTCATCCCTAAACCATGAAGTGCCCCCATTGTGCCCCAGGAACTGAACAGACTGTGCAGAAAGAGCTGTGAAAATTCAAATTGTTGTAATGTGGAGGTGCTTGGGTTCATGATTCCATAAAAATCAAAACCAAAATCTAACAGAAACACCCAAATCAACCAATCAAACAAAAAAATAAAACAAAAACAAAACAAAACCAAAAAAAAACCAAAACAAACCCAAAAAACCCCAAAATAAAACACCCAAAAACCCCCCAAAAAACAAAAAAAACCCCCACCTCCCTAAAACCCAACAAAACACCCCAAATCCCCAAAAAAGCAACCAAACAAAAAACTAAAACAAAAAACAAAACAAAAACCAAAACCAAAATAAAAAACCCAAAAAATCCCCAAAATAAAACACCAAAAAACTCAAAAAGACCCAAAAACTCCCTCCACCCCCAAAACCCAACAAAACACCCTAAATCCCCCCAAAAACAACGAAACAAAAAACTAAAACAAAACCAAACCAAAACAAAAACGAAAGAAAACAAAACAAAACAAAAAAACCCACCCCAAAATAAAACACCAAAATACCCAAAAAACCAAAAATCTCCCCACCGCCCAAAAAACCCCCAAATAACAAAAACCAAAAAACCCCAAAAAACCAAGCCCCCCAACAATGCAAGCCACAGAAACCACCAAACACCTTCATATTTTGCTAAACTAAACAGAACCATGGAGATTTCCAGGCTGAGCATGGATCAGCTGTCACGAAAGCAGCAAAATCTGCACAGAAGGACAAGAAATTAATCTCCAGCAGGAAGGTGGGATGGTGGGGAGGGGAGATGGGGGCTGATTTTTTGGGCAGGCCGTGGGAGGGAAGAGGCTGCTCTTCCCATGAGGAGATGCTGAAGTCCTCAATTCCCTGGGAAGGCCAGGAGCAACAGCCTGGCGGATCCCAGGCCACCTAAATGTGATTTCCCTGGACACAGGGAGAGGAAATGCTGTCCCAGGGCTCAGCTGGAAGCTGGAGAAGTCCCCTGATGTCACTTTTGCAGGTGGAGGGGACATGGCCATCATGCTGTGCCCTTGGAGCCAGGAGGAAAGAAAACTCTGGAAAAGCTCTCCATGACTTGGTGAGGAGCTTTAAAACTTGATCCTTGTGCATTTAGAGAAGGAGGATCACCCTGGGGGCAGAGAGACCTCAGGGTGCTCAGAGAAGGAACAGGCAGAGCTTGGGAAAAATATCTGGAGGGGCTGGAGAGAATCCAGGGAAGGGAATGGAGCTGGAAAAAGGCTGGGGCTCCAGGAGCAGCTGAGGGAGCTGGGAAGGGGCTCAGCCTGGAGAAAAGGAGGATCAGGGGGGACCTTGTGGCTCTGCACGAGGGGACAGCCAGGGAACAGGGACAGGATGAGAGGGAACAGCCTCAGGCTCTGCCAGGAGAGGTATAAATTGGATATTTGGGAAATTTTCCACTCCAGAAGAGTGGTCGAGCATTGGCACAGCTGCCCAGGCAGTGGTGGAGTCCCCATCCCTGGAGGGATTTAATGTGGGTGTTGTCACAGACATATTTTATGAAAAATCCTTTCCTTAGGATTTTTTCTCCTGAGAAGCTGAGAGGCCTCAGGAACAAAATGTAAGCAATGGTTATCTGCTGCTGTGGGATGCAACAGGTGCATCTGTGATTGGTCTCATGTGATTGTTTTTAATTAATGGCCAATCAAAGTCCAGCTGTCTCGGACTCCCTGTCAGTCACAAGACTCCTTTTCCTTTTCCTTTTCCTTTTCCTTTTCCTTTTCCTTTTCCTTTTCCTTTTCCTTTCTTCTATTCTTTTAGTATAGTTTTAATATATAATTTTCTTTTAATATAATATATCTCATAAAATAATAAATCAGCCTTCTGAAACATGGAGTCAAGATTCTCATCTCTCCCCTCGTCCTGGGACCCCTGTGAACACCTCCACAGGATGTGACTCTTGGGGACATGGTTCAGTGGTGGCCTTGGCAGTGCTGGGGGAATGGTTGGACTGGATTATTCTGTTTTCCAAGCTAAACAATTCTGGGATTCTCTCTGGGCATGGCTTCTTGCTTTGTCTCTGTGGCTCTTGGCAGCCTCGTGCTGGTCCCTGTGATCCTGCTTCCCTCATCTCCTCATCCCAGGGAGCTCCACCCTGTGAGGCTGGCACCTGTTTGCTTTGGAAAATGTCTTTTATTCCTTCTTCAGCCAAGGCACTGCTGAGGCCTCTGGGGGAGGAGGGAGAAGGGTTAAACCCCCCCAAAAATGTCAGTGGTCCTAAAATAGCCAGGCTTTTCCTGCTCCCACTGACTCACCCTCACAGACCACAAACCCCTGAGTCACAGCAGGGCTCTGGGGGGAATCATCCTTCCCTGCCCTGCTCCAAACAGAGCTTGGCTGTGTCCAGAGTGACCCAGGGACAGCCCTGCCCTCCTGCAGGGACAAGAGCTGTCCCCTCTGCAGCACCCAGATCCTCGTGATCCTAACCCAACATTCATGATCCTCATCCAACATTCATGATCCTCACCCAGCATTCATGATCCTCACCCAGCATTCATGATCCTCACCCACCATTCATGATCCTCACCCAACATTCATGATCCTCACCCACCATTCATGATCCTCACCCAACATTCATGATCTCCAACCCAATTCATGATCCCAGCCCAGCATTCATAATCCAACCAGCATTCATGATCCTAACCCACATTCATGATCCTCACCCACCATTCATGATCCCAACCCAGCATTCATGATCCTCACCCACCATTCATGATCCTCACCCACCATTCATGATCCCAACCCAGCATTCATGATCCTAACCCACATTCATGATCCTCACCCAACATTCATGATCCTCACCCACCATTCATGATCCTCACCCAACATTCATGACCCAGCCCAGCATTCATGATCCTCACCCAACATTCATGATCCTCACCCAACATTCATGATCCTCACCCACCATTCATGATCCTCACCCACCATTCATGATCCTAACCCACCATTCATGATCCCAACCCAGCATTCATGATCCTCACCCAACATTCATGATCCTAACCTAACATTCATGATCCTAACCAAACATTCCCGATCCTAACCCAACATTCCCAAAACTCTGCCCTTTGGTCACCTCCCAGCAAGAGGAATGTGCAGAAGGATCTGCTCACACCTGCCCTGCTCAGTCCCATCAGAGCAGAGACCCCCATCCCACAGCTGGGCTCAGAGGAAAGGTTCTCACTGATATTTCCTCTCCCATCCCTTCCCATGTGCCAGAGCTTTAATCTCACATAGGAACAATTCAAAATATCTCTCAGAAAGCCTCACTCAATGCTCCCAGCTAAAAAACAGAAATTAAAGGAAAAAACCCAAATTATTCTGGAGGTGTTGGAACTGGGGGTGTGTCCAACTGCCTCTGGGGTCACAGCCAGGAGCAACACAACCTCTGAAAGCCACCAGGAATCCTCACAGCCACCAGGTGAGCACAGGAAATGGGGGAGAGGAGGGGTCCGTGTTCCTTTGGTGCCAGCCAACTTCCTTCTCCCTGCAGGACACATCCCACCAAGAGCTGTCCTTTCTCCAGCACCCAGATCCTCATGATTCTCACCCAGAATTCATGACCCTCACCCAGCATTCCCAAAACTCTACACTTTGGTCGCCTCCCACCAAGAGGAAGGTGCAGAAGGATCTGCTCACACCTGCCCTGCTCAGTCCCACCAGAGCAGAGACTCCCATCCCACAGCTGGGCTCAAAGGAAAAGTTCTCACTGGTATTTTGGGAGCTGTTTCCTTCCCCTGCCCTCCTCCAGAATAGCTTTTTGTCTTTGGGTTTATTTTCTTTGTTGCCTCATAAAGGTTTGACCCTGGCGTGTTTTGAATGGGCCCGGAGGCAGCATTGAATTCCTCCTGGGATGTGGCTGCCTCGGGCAGGGGAGGGAGGAGGGAATTTCATTGTGTCCAACCTTGCAGACCTCCGGGGGAGGGGGAAAAGCAGCAAGTTCTGAATTCTCCTTCTCCTGCCGTGTCCCCAGCCACCCCCACTCGTGTCACTTGTCACCCTCGCTGGGTGACAGCTCCACCAGCACAGCTCCTGTGTAGTGGGAAATTGGGATATCCACGCCCTGGCCAGGTCTGACCCAGCCCCTTCACCCCTCTGATCAAAGTCACCACAAAATCCCCACATGGACCCCACAGATGAAGCCAGCTGCTTCTTGTGTGTTTGCAATGTCTTAAAGTAAAGAATAAAATAAAATAGGACAAAATAAAATAAAATAAAATAAAATAAAATAAAATAAAATAAAATAAAATAAAAATGATTTTAAAATAAAAATAAAATTAAAAATAAAATAAATAAAATAAAATAAATTTTAAAAATAAATAAAATTAAATAAAATAAATAAAATAAATAAACAAATAAAAATAAACTAAATTAAAATAATAAAATAAAATAAAATAAAATAAAATAAAATAAAATAAAATAAAGTAAAATAAAATCTGTGGTTGATCACAGAATTCACAGAATGACCAGGTTGGAAGAGACCTTCAAGATCATCCAGTCCAAACCAGCCCCAACAGCTCAACTCAACCCTGGCACCCAGTGCCACATCCAGGCTTTGTTAAACACACCCAGGGATGGGGACTCCACCACCTCCCCGGGCAGAACATTCCAGTACTTTACCACTCTTTCCATAAAAAGCTCAATAAAGCTGTGGAATTTACTCCATAATTCAGTTTGCAGTTGACCATACCAGGTCTCTCCTGGATGTTCACAGACAGCAGGGAGGAAGTGATTTTTAATTTGATTTTACAAAATTAAGAGCAGCAAAATAACAGCAGCAGCATTGCCTATCCTCAAACTGGGGATCAGAAAATCACTGATAACAATGAAAGGAGAAAAAAAAAGCGCTCAATAATTTCTGTTCTGGCTTTGGAAAAAGCAGGCTGATGTTCTCATATTGCACAGGGACAAGGAAGTGCTTTCTAGTCCATTAGTAACCCAGGAAGACACTAAATGGCATGGCCTGAGGAGAAACATTTTTAAACAGCAGGTTCAGATTAATTTGCTCCCAAGAGCCCCTGGAAACAGGACAAGGAGACCTCTGGGCTGTGCTCATCCTCTCTAAGAAGTTCTGGGATTTCTCTCAGATCCCAGAAGGGTGGAAAGATGATAATTACAGGGCAATATTAAAAAAAAAACAAGGGGTGGGGATTGAAGAATTGGGATGATGCAGCTTAGCCTGGTAGAAAGGGATGCAGGATTAGAGGGTGGAGCGTGGGAAGCTGTCAATATAAATAGATGGCTCATAAAAAACAGAATTTCACAGACTCCTTCAGCCTCACCAGGGGCAGGTCGGGATCAGGGGACCCCAGCAGCAGCACAGATGGAAACGTGCCCCTGTGAGGAGCTTTGGTTTGGGGTGTTGTTTATAAATGAGTTATTCCAGAAACATGGAATGGTTTGGGTGGGAAGGGACCTTAAATCTTATCCCCTTTCCAACCCCCTGCCTTGGGCAGGGACACCTTCCACCATCCCAGGTTGCTCCAAGCCCTGTCCAACTTGGCCTTGTGCACTTCCAGGGATCCAGGGGCAGCCACAGCTTCTCTGGGCACCTGTGCCAGGGCTCAGCACCCTCACAGGGAAGAATTCCTTCCCAATATTTAAAGTAAATCTGTCCTCTGGCAGTTTAAAGCCATTCCCCTTGTCCTGTCACTCCCTACCTGCCCTTGCTGTCCCTCTCCGTTTGTCACTGAATTTCACAACGGGGAATGTTGGATCCTGACTGGATCCCAGGGACTGGGATGATCCTCCCTCCTCCCTGTGTAGCTGCTGCTTGGAGGAAAAGGGGCTGGGAAGATGAGAATCTCACTGATCCCATCCCAGAGCTTTTCAGGGGTGCCTCCCACCCAAAGCTGTCTTTGGATCCCCCCAAGGTTTGCTGCCATCACAGCACACTGTCCCTGATGCTGCCTGCTCCCCCCTCGCTCACTCTAATGCTGTTTCATCCTCCATGAATTTGCGGCAGGGAATTTCCAGAAGGGAATTATGACCTCTGAGAAAAGCTGCTTCACTCGGTTTGTCTTTAACCCAGCGTTTGAGTCATCTCCAGTTGCATTTTGAGGCAGAGTGGAGTCACATCCTCATCCCTTCGCTCCAGGAACAGGAACTTTAACCCATTTTAGCTACTCTGGACATTTTGGCGGCTCTGAGGCACTCCAGGAGTTAAAAACCCCTGCACCAGGCTGTGGTTCCCCTCCAGAAATTCCTCTGCAGCTCCAGGAATCCCCGGGATACCTGCAAAAGGTGTTTCTGGAGCAGGAATCACCTCCCTGATGCCATTCCCACCTTTTTGGGGCTGGCCACTGGCCACTCCCAGCAAGGCAGAATCCCCCAAGGTAATGCATGCCAATTACTGCAATCAGCTAATTAGCAAACAAGATCGATTCAAATGAAGTTGTGGTGTCAACAGCTATTATGCAAGCTTGTGTTTGCCGGAGGAAAGGTATCCTGAGAGTCAAAAAGCCCTGGCGGGTGGGAATTGAGGAGACCTAAAAGGGATGTGGGCGGGAGCAGGGAAATTAAGGGGGAGAAAACGCCAATGCTGAGACAAATTAAGGAGGAAAAGTGTTGGGAATGGAAAGTGAGGCAGTAATTAATGACTTGTGAACACAAAAGGGGTGACGGAGAGAGGTGATTCCCACCAGCCAGGCTGGGATGAGAAGTCACATTTTCACTGGGGAATTACCCGGGCTCCTCTCTAGGGATCCCCCAAAGGTTGGAAAGAGGGGAGCTTCTCCCTCCTGGAAAATTCCAGGGTGAAACACCCTGTGACCGTGTTCACAGGGGTCTTGGGATGAGGGAAGAGACGAGGATCTGACTCCATGTTTCAGAAGGCTTGATTTATTATTTTATGATATATATTATATTAAAACTATATTAAAAGAATAAAAGAAAGGATTTCCTCAAAAGGCTGGCTAAGAATAGAATAGCAAAGAATGATAACAAAGGCTTGTGGCTCGGACTCTCTGTCCAAGCCAGCTGACTGTGATTGGCCATTAATTAGAAACAACCAACATGGGCTAATCAAAGATCTAATTGTTGCATCCCACAGCAGCAGATAACCATTGTTTACATTTTATTTTTGAAGCTTCTCAGCTTCTCAGCAGGGAAAAACCTAAGGAAAGGACTTTTCATAAAAGATGTCTGTGACAACACCCTGGGAAGAGCTCTGTGCCACAGGACACCCACCAGAACCAGCTCTGTGGTGAAAATCGATGGCAAATTTTGGGAACCAGTGACCAGCCTGGGCTTGCCTGGGATGCAGCGATGTCCCGAGGGCAATTCCAGCCAGGCTGGCTCCATCCATCATTTCTCCTCCGGGAAGCCTGAAGCTGGATGAGGGTGGGACACCCTGGTGTAAAGCCTGCAGAGACATCTGCTAATCCTCCCCTAAGCCCCTGGGATGGATTTAAAGGGTGTTTTTGTCGCTCGCCCCCGGGATCAAGATCCTTAGAGGATAAAGCGTCCGAAGGAAATGAAGGGATTCTTGTCCCCCAGCGGGGCATGAAAGGGAGACCCTGCTCCCGCTGGGATGTCCCCAGGAGGGGCGGGTGTCACCTCCCCCGTGCTGCCCCTCGGATGCTGCACCAAGGGAAATACAGGTTGGATAGCAGGGAAAAGTTTTTCACAGAGAGAGTGATAAAGTTCTGCCATGTTCTGCTTGGGGAGGTGGTGGAGTCCCCATTCCTGGGTGTGTTTAACAAAGCCTGGATGTGCCAGGGTTTAGTTGAGGTGTTGGGGCTGGGTTGGACTGGATGATCTTGAAGGTTTCTTTCAACCTGGTCATTCTGTGAATTCTGTAAGTTCTGTGATTCTGTAAATTCTATGATTTTGTGATTCTGTGGATTCTGTGAATTCTGATTCTCTCATTCTGTGAATTCTGTGATTCTGTAAATTCTGTGATTCTGTAAATACTGTGAATTCTATTATTCTGTGAATTCTATTATTCTGTGATTCGGTGAATTCTGTGATTCTGTGATTTCTATGATTCTGTGAATTCTGTGATTCCCTTATTCTGTGATTATGTGAATTTGGTAATTCTATGATTCTGTGAATTCTGTGAGTCTCTGAATTCTCTGGATTCTGTGAATTTTGTGATTCTGTGCATTCTATGATCCTGTGGATTATGTGATTCTGAGAATTCTGTGAGTTCTGTGGATTCTGTGAATCCTGTGAATTCTGTGATTCTGCCAATTCAGTGAATTCAGTGAATTCTGTGAATTTTGTGAATTCTGTGATTCTGAGGCCATGCTGGAATTCAGGCAGGAGCTCAGCTGCCCGGCTCAGGAGCTGCCAGATGCCCTGGTTTTATCCCAGCAGCTGGCCCAGAGAAACATTATCCAGCAGCCCAAATCTCTGCCTGCCTTTTAAACCCTGGAGGGGTGCAAAGTTGCTTTGCACTCCAAAGGCAAGGATGGAGAGCTGGAGGAAAGGGTTTTCCCTGCTTTTTATCCTGGTCAAAGCTGGGGTTGGGGCTGTAACATCGTGTCCTGCCTGTCCTCAGCTTCTCTTCTGAGGACGAGAGGGAAAGACAACAATGGATTCATGGAAAACTTTATTATGGAAAAATCAAGTTTTCCAGCTGTGAGGAATAACCTGAGTGGTGGATGCATCCACACAAAGGCTGGGATGGCTGTGCCAGGAACGTGGGCACTCAGGGATCGCTGGGGTGACTTGCAGGGCTCGTTTTTAAAACAAACAGATCCCTTTTATCGCCTGAAACGCCTCACCTCCGCCAGGAGGAAACGTGTGGAACAAAGAAACGCCACCATTAATCAGCTCTGGAGCTCGGGGCTTGGCTCAGGGAGCTCTTCCCAAAGCCAGGTGCCCACCTCCCACAGTGCCTGGAGCCTGGCTGGCTGCTCCTGCTCACCCTGACATGGCACAGAGAGGGAAAGAATGGAATAATGGAATAATGGCTCCTTTCTTTTCCAGCTATCAGGAATGCACCACACCTGGTGCCCCTCGGGGAGTGTTTGCTGTCCCGGCGGGCGCCAAGGCCGGATTGTTTGCACGGGGATTTATTTATTTAATATTTTTTTTTCTAATGAAATATTATTATTAAAAGCTAATTTGGGCCCCTGAGAGCGTGGAGGGGAAGGCAAAGCTCTTGGCTGGCACTGAGGAATGTCAACAGGCTGGGTTTGGCTCTTCCCAAAGCCCTTCTGAGCTGCAGGAGATGAGTTTGTCTGGGCTCTGCTGGGAAACACACAGGGGGATTTACCCACCCCAAACACCTGCAGCCACAAGGTCTGGTTTGGAAATACCTCATCCTCGTCCCCAGATTAGCCCCCAATCTGTACAACCCCTTGGGAGGCTGCAGAGGGAAACTGAGGTTGAGGAATGGGCCAAGGACGGCGCTGAGCGCCAGTAGCAGGGAAAAAAAAAACCAGATTAAAAACTTTCCACTTGGAATTCAACAGCACTGAAACCACTCCTGTGTGTTGGGGACACCCTGATCCCCAAAGAGATTGAGCCCTGGGGTTTGGGAAAGCACCAGGAGGGAGGAAGAGCAGATGGGAGGAAGGAGAGGAATAAAGTCCTGCTGTGCAGGGGCTGGCTGGGCACCAGCTGGGCAGCAGTGATTTATTTACATTGCTGGAGGAGCTGGGAGAGCATCAGGGCCTCCCTGAGCCTGGCACTGTGCTCAGCCTGCCCCTGCACACGGGTGTTTGTGTCCTTGCTGAGCTGCACAGGGTGGAGATGTGGGTTTTCCTAGCAGAGACCTTTTGGGAAATGTGTTTGTTGGAGGAGGGAGAGATTTGAGCCAAGAACAGATCCTGGTCTTTTCCTGGACCACCAGGGACCCTCTCCCCTGGGCAGGAGAGCCTTGGGGTGCAGAGGCCTGTGGGGATGCAGCTCTGCCCATCTCATCCCAGCATCCCTGATGATTTTGGAGATGTTTCCATCCTCTCCTTTCTGCCCTGGTGTCTCTGAGCCACCTTGAGAAGCCATCCCAGCCACTCCCCATAATGGGAACAGCATTTCCTGTCTTCCCACCCCACACTTTGGTGCACAGGAATGTTTCCATTCCTACAGACAAAAATAAAACTTTTTCAAATCATATTATTTTCTCCTCTTTCCTTTTAGATATATAGAAAGGGTGAGATATAGGAATGTGCCTCCTGTTGATGGAGTGACAAAACTGTCCTTTGTCCCCATAAAAAGGAAAAAAGCCCAGAAGTTTCTCTCCTCAATTAAGTGAAAAGATATCTCATAGGACTTTGGGGACTTCACCTCAAACTTAAGGATGGCCAATTGGACAGAAGGCAAAAAGTCCCACCTGAGTAATTTACTAGAAAAAGAAGAGAACAAAAGGAAATAATCACTTTTGTGAGGTGTTTTACCAAGAGCAAGTAGACCTCTTGCACCTGGCTTGGTTTTTCCTGTAAACAGTTTTGTTATTTTGCTTTTTATTAAAACTTTTCTGTTTCCAACACTACCACAGCAGCCATCCTGCTGATTTTATGCCTTCTAAGGTAGCTGAGCTATCTTGGGTGTGAAATAGATCTCCAAGAGCTTGTGAAACCTGGCTCAAAGAGACCCATATTTCACCTGTCCCTTGTCCCCTGTCCCCTTGCCATTCCTGGCAGTGCTGGAGGCAGGGACTGCACTGCAGGAGAACACCTGAGGTGAGGCAGCCACTCCTGCCATGCCAGCATCTCCTCTGGGATGCCTTGGCTGCTCCTCCAAGAGCTTGCCAAGGGCACAGCCAGGGATGGAATGAAGGCAGCAGCCCGTGGGGAGTGAAGGAGCCTGTGCTAGATCAGCTGATATAATTAGAAAGCAGGGACAAGGAGATGAGCTCCTGTGCCCAAAAGCTGGGCTGATTTTCCCAGCTCCAGCAGTTGAGCTAAGAAAAGCTCTGACCTCCTCCCCTTGTGCTTGGGGGCACTGCCATGGTTTGGGGGACAGGGAGGAGCTCCCACATCCCAGATTTTCCAGGGATGGGGCATCTACAGCTGCTCTGGGTGGTGAAACCCACCACCATCACCTCAGCCAGTCAGGGTCATCTCACCCCCTCAGCTGGGCCTATCAGGACTGGGCCCAGACAGGCCCACCAAGGCTGGGCCTAGCTGGGCCCACCAGCACTGGGCAGTGTCTGCCCCGCAAAACCACTCTCCAAGTTGACTTTGCCAACCAGCTCCATGTCCAAATTGTGTCTCCTCATGTTTTGGTTCAGGCAAGAACCCCCAAATTTCCCCCAAATGGGCCCAAATGGCCCCCAAATGATCCCAAATGGGCCCAAAATGACACCGCAAATGGACCCAAAATGACACCAAATGGGCACAAAATGACCCCAAATGGGTCCAAAATTATAATCTACTTGCAAAACCCTCAGGCCAAGCCCTGTGGTGGTGGTGGGGAGATGGTGGATTTGTATCTTCTGGGAACATCTCCAGAAGATGAGGCGACAGAGTGGGAGAGCTGGGGATGTTCAGCTTGGAGAAGACTCTGGGGAGATCTTCCAGCACCTTCCAATAGATAAAGGGCCTCCAACAGAGCTGGAGAGGGACTCAGATGGGATATTAGGGGAAGATTCCTCCCTGTGAGGTGGTGAGGCCCTGGCACAGGGTGCCCAGAGAAGCCCCTGGATCTCTGGAAGTGTCCAAGACCAGGTTGGACAGGACTTGGAGCAACCTGGGATGGTGGGAGGTTTCCCTGCCCATGGCAGGGGTTGGAATGAGATGGTTTTAAGGTCCACACTATGAAATCCCATCCCCACAAGTCAGAGTTTCCCCATGGAAGAAGGAACTGGATGAGAGATCTCCATCCATCTGCAAACCCACCTGGTCTCCTCTGGCAGCACTGACCCCCCAAAAAAACCCCAAAACCTCCAAACTGACCTCACAACAAGGATTTAATAGGATTTAGCATCAGGGGAACCAAGCTTGGCTGTCTGGGCAGTGCAGAACACACCTGGGCAGGCTGGGGAATGTCAGCAGGGTGAGTTTGGCTGGTCCCAAAGCCTCCTGAGCTGCAGGAGATGAGATTGTCTGGGCTCTGCTGGGAAACACACAGGGGGAATTGCCCACCCCAATGTTCCTGCTGGATTTCTGGGACATTCCCAACTGGTTAGGAGAGGAAGGGATGGACTTTTCTCACGGCTGGAGGGAACATGGAGAACAGCAACGAGGATGTAGAAACAACCTTGTACAACAAGAAATCCTGAGCCTACAGAGAAGATGAGTCCTGTGGGTGTTCAGGAGAGGCACAGGGTGCAGGATGAGACCCAGCCTGGTGCACTGGGCTTGTTCTCACCTCCCCTCCTAAATAAAGCCCCCCATCCCATCCTGCTCCCAACTTTTAGCATCATTCCCCAGACTTTCCCAGCAGGAATTCCCTCCAGTGCTGGACAGACAGACAGTCACTGCTTATCCCAGGTTTTCATTCCTGCTTTGGATCATTCTTTTTATTCCTGATCATTATTTTCCTCCTTCCAGAGGAAAGCAGCTCTTTGGGCCACACACCAAGGGATTTGGTTAATTCCTCACCCACAGAAGCACAGATATTTATTTAAAAGCTCCTCTTGTTATGTTACTTGGCAACTTGTGAGCCCGTGTGTTTCTCCAGCTGATAAATATTTGTGAGGTTGGTTGTGTGAAGAGCAGCATGTGTTAATGATCTGATTGCCTTTTTCCTGCAAAGGGAACGGGCTCTGTTGCCCATTGGTGCCACAGGAGCTGGAGGTGCTGAGGCTGGACACCAGCCCAGGTGTGCTCAGGTGGGCAGGAGGCCAATGGCGCCTGGAATTTTTCAGAATTTGTGTGGCAGCAGGGCCAGGGCAGTGCCTGTCCCCTGTGCTGGCACTGCTGGGGCACCTCCAGTGCTGGGGAAACTTCTGGGCCCCTCACAAGAAGAAAGATCTGGAGGGGCTGGAGAGAATCCAGAGAAGGGAACAGAGCTGGGGAAGGGTCTGGAGCCCCAGGAGAGGCTGAGGGGGCTGGGAAGGGGCTCAGCCTGGAGAAAAGGGGGATCAGGGGGGACCTTGTGGCTCTGCACAGCTCCTGACAGGAGGGGACAGCCAGGGAACGGGGACAGGAGGAGAGGGAACGGCCTCAGGGTGGACCAGGGGAGGTTTAGATTGGATATTTGGGAAAGTTTTTTTCATGGGAAGGGTTGCTAAGCATTGGAAAGGGCTTTCTGGAGAGGTGGTGGGGTCACAGTCCCTGGAATTACCCAAGGAGTGAGTGGATGAGGCACTCAGAGCTCTGGTTTCATTGGGGTGGTGGTGCTTGGTCAAAGGTTGGTACTTGGTGATCCCAGAGGTGTTTTCCAGCCTGAGTGAGTCTGGGAGTCTGGGATTACACCTGTCTAACCCTGGAGCATCCTGCTGGCTCTGGAGCTTCTCACTGGCCTGTGATCAGGATTTGGCCCTGAAGGAAAGAGAGGCTCATAATGGGCTCAGACAAAGCTCATCCTTCTGCCTCAGGAACCAGAAAAAGCCAACAGGACTCACACCTTCATGGCAAAACCCCATTTTTGTGAGCTGGAAACTCAGCCACCATCCCTGAGAACCTGATCCCCAGCCTTGCAGCCCTGCAGAAACTCCTGCAGCTCCTGCATTGCTCAAGGGGACTTTGAGCTCCCTCTGCCAGGACAGCCCTTGGCTCCAGCCCAGATCACAAGGCACGAACCATCCCAATTTCCTGATGGCTGCCTTACAGTGACCTTTGCTTTCCTTGCTCTTCAGGGAGCTCCTTGGACCTTCCTCCCACCCATGGTGGGGCTCAGCCTGGTCCTTTCCCCCATGGAGGTGCCTGGGGCTGTGGGGTGACGGAAGAGCTGAGTTTTGGGTGCTTTGGGGAAGCACCTGGATTACTGCAGGATCTCAAGGTGTTTGGTCCACCACCACCTCCAGGATGGAGCATCCCAGCCTGCCTATGGCTCCTGGTGCCACCTTGTCCTGCTGGAACCCTGGAATGATTTGGGATGGGAAGGACCAGGGATACCACTCCCTAGACCTTGGAAAGAGGTCCCACAACCAGAGGGTGAATCCAGGGACTTTACCCAGCATGGAGCAGGGGTGTGGGGGAACCACAGGGGCTGGGGGATCCCTGCCTGCTCCCCAGTCCCAGGGACAAGGATGACTGGGCTCCTGGCCTCGTATGCCTCCATTTCACTTTCAGATCCCTCAAATAATAACCGTGTTTGCCAGCTCCTGTGACAGGAATGACTAATGGGAAAGATCCTCTGAGAAGGGAAACAAGAAATCTCCTCGTTTCACCCTTTGTTTGCTGGGTTTCTCTGACAGCCCCGGGAGAAAGCAGATTTTAAACCCTTCACCAGCTCCAGCAACACCCTCTTAACTCTTAACCTTCCCTGTCGGGATAGAACTCCATTCAGAAACTTTTTTTGCAGCCAGTTTATCCACATTCCTGCTCCATCCACATGGAGCTCCGACAGCTGATGCAACGTGGTTTTCACAGTGCATGTGTGGAAAACACCCTCCCCATCTGCCTGGTGTGTTTTTGCAAGTCAGGGGACCTGTCTTTCTCTCTCTTTTCCCTTTTTTTCCCGGGATGGGTGATCAAAGGTGCTCTTTTCACGGTGATGGAAGCAGCAGGGGATGCCCGGGGCTGATGCTGCAGCCCCTAGGGATGGAGGGCTCTCCAATCCCATTTATTTTAGGACAAGCTGCTGCTCTCTCCCAGATACCCACAGGCACATGCGGGACTTTCAGATGCTCCTTTTCCATCTAAGGGGACTGGGAGTTGATCCCTGGGGATTCCAGCAAGGAGGAGTTGGAGGAGGAGGGGATCCCTGCATGAAGAACTGAAGCCACACAGGCACCGCGCTGTGTTTAAATGCCCAGCGAGCCAGCAGGGCCAATTTGAGCCCCTCCGCCACCCCTCCTGTGCCCTGTTGCCATCACAAAGGCGACACTGGGGACAAGGTGCCCGCTGCCCTTGCAGCCAGGGCACCATCGCACGGCTCCGGCATTTCCACGCCTGTTCCCAGCCCGTTCGCCTCGCAGCCTTTGCAGAAAATAAATTCCCCAGCCAGGCTGAACTCGGATGACAGCATCGCTGCTATATTTAGCCACGCCAGATCGCCGCTCCAACCAGGGCCACACATAAACAAACCGAGCCCGGCCGGAGAGGGCACGGCCGGGGGATGCAGCGGCCTCCCGCTCCTGCCTGCCCCAAATTTGGGGTGCCCTGCGCTCCCCCGTCATGCCAGCACCTCCCTGGAGGGCTTGGCTGGCACAATCCTCTGCCTGAGCAGCTTTGAGGATGAAGGATGTGCCGGAGGGTGTTGGGAACGGAGGGAGATGCCAAAGGTTATCCTGCGGGGCAAGCGGCATCCCCCGGCTGCCATTGCACCTCTGGCTCCCAGCTGGAATTCAGGGAGCTGTCGGCATGCCCCCTTCTCCTGTGGGGCAGAAAATGCCAGAAATGCCCCGCTAGAGCCGTGCCCGCCCTTCCCACCTCCACTGCTCATCTCCCTTCAGCTTTCCTGCCTGATCCTCTCCCTGTCCGAGCCTCTGCCATGGAGCACGGAGCTGCCCCGGGATCCACGGAGCTGCTCGGGGATCCACGGAGCTGCCCGGGCATCCATGGAGCTGCCCTGGGGTTCATGGAACTGTCTGGGCACCCACGGAGCTGCCCTGGGGTCCACGGGGTGTGAAGCAGAGGGAAGAGGTTGTGGATGGGCAGCAGGGTCTGTACCTGGCTCACTGGCAGGGCCTTGTGCTCCTTCTCCAGCTCCACATGTGGGGAGGGGGATGGGGATGCTCAGGAGGTGCTCCAGGGGTACTCAGGGGATGCCTAGGGGATGCTGAGGGGGTGCTCAGGCAGTGTTCAAGGGGATACTCAGGGGGTGCTCAGGGGATGCTCAGGGGGTGCTCAGAGGATGCTCAGCGGATGCTCAGGGAATATTCAAGGTGATGCCTAGGGGGCAATGTCCAGGGGGTACTCAGGGAATGTTCAGGGGGTACTCAGGGGATGCTCAGGGGGTACTCCGGGGGTGTTCAGGGGGTACTCAAGGGGGGGAAGCTCAGGAGGTACTCAGAGGATGATCAGGGGATGTTCAAGGGAGTGCTCAGAGGGTACTCAGAGGGTGCTCAGGGGATGGCCAGGGGATGCTCAGGAGGGATGCGCAGGGAGTACTCAGGGGATGTTCAAGGGGATGCTCAAAGGGGGATGCTCAGGGGGTACTCAGAGAATGCTCAGGAGATGCTCAGGGGGTAGGTACTCAGGGGATGCCCAGGGGATGCTCAGGGTGTGTTCAGGGGATACTCAAGGAATGCCCAGGGGGATGCCCAGGAGGATGTGGAGCATCCAGCAGCCCAAGACCCTCCTCTGAAGCAGAGGACCAATCTGGCCCGGGGGGCCGCTGGCAGCCACAGGTCCCCAGGCTCTCGGGTCGGCTCCGAGGAGGGGACAGGGTGGCAAAGAGGGTCCCTGCTCCCCCCGGGCACACCCAGGGGCGCGGATGGGGCTCTGTGCTGCAGTGCAGCAGCTCCAGCCCCGCTGTCTGCCGGGGTGGGAGGCGGCAGAGGGGCTGCCCACCTTCACCTGTGCCTGCTCCGAGCGGGATGAGCCATCGGGAGCGGCCACAACGCGGGGATGGAGCCCGGGACCCCCAGGAGCAGCGGGGTGGGCGTGCACCCCTGGCCTGGGGGCCGCTGTTCCATCCCTGCCCAGCCTCCTGGGGGGATGTCCCAAGCGGGGATGGGGAGGAACGCTGCGTGCCCACCGAGCCGGGGTGAAGCCTCAGGCGGGGACCCCCCTGCCATGACGTGCTCCCTCCCTCCGTCCCTCCCCACCGCCGCTGCTAGGCGAGGGCCACCCAGCACCGAGGCAATGACATAATTCCCAGCAACTGCACGTTAATCACCCGGCCGCCAGCAAGCCCTGCGTGCCTCCGATCCGACCCCCAGCCCCAGGCAGCGCTCCCCTCCCCGACATCAAAGAAATAAATGAGAGAAGGCGAGGGAAAGGTGACGAAGGGGAATAACCCGGCCCTGGCACTGGCACACGAGTCTGCCCCCCCTCCCCTCGCCGCTCCTCCCCGCCTCGCACTCTATTTTTGGGTGCTGTCACATCCCGATGGCCCCGCGGGGCCAAATCCAGGCAGCTGCGACTTTAGGCACAAACACGGCTCCCTCCCCTCCATCACACCCGAAATCGGCGCTGCCAGCCCATCCTCCACCCCACCCCCTCCCCAAAATCCTCCTCCCCTCCCCCCTCCCCAAATCACATCTGGGTGGGTGGTTCGGGCGCGCCAAGCTCCAGCATCAGGTCCCCAAATAATAATCAGATCAAACCTCTCCCTCCGTGCACCCCACCCCCGGGAGACCCCCCCTCACCATCACCCCCATCCCCATCCCACCTCCCCCCTCTCCCAGTTGCTCCCAGTCGCTTCCCAGCCTTACTCTTGGCGGGGATGCCGGGCAGCAGCGATGGGGCCGCGATCAGGGCTGGTGGCAGCCGGGCGGCCGCTCCCGTCCGAGGGGTCTCATTATCTCATTTTGTCCTGTGTCACCAACACTCACACTCACACACACACACACACACTCACATTCACTCGCAGCCACGTTTCCCCCCCCTTCTTGCGGCAAACGGCGGCCAGCCCCGACCCCACCCCCTGTCACAGCAGCAGCCTAACAGCGAGCACCGGCAGGATGGAGGAGGATCTGCTCGCCTTCCCTTTAACTCTTGCCTCGCCACCCCCCAGGACAGGGCTCTGTCCCCGCCGACCTGGCTGAGGATGCTGGGGTGATGCTCGCACCTCCCTCGCCTTGCCGCCGTCCCCCCAACAGGGCTCCGGGATGTTTGGGATGTGCGGGTGCCCTGGTTCTGTCCCCTGCAGCCTCATCACCCCCAAAAAAGAGCCCCCGAATAGAGCTGAGCCCTGGCAGTGGGGCAGGGGGGGTCTGGCTGGGCTTGGAGGGGCTCGGGCAGCCCCGGCGTGGGACCCAACTCTGCCAGCCTGGATCCACCATGAAAATCCCATTTTGGTCCCTGTTTGCCCCCCATTTCCCTTTGGGGTGGAGGGGGCACAGCCTGAACCCCTGATGGGGATGTAAGGTCAGTGTGGGGGAGGAAACAACTTCTCCCATCCTACGGAGAATCCAAGGACCTGAGCTGGCAGGGGGTGGGGAAAAACTCCCCAGATTCCCTCTGACACGGATGAGCTGAGAAAGGGACATCCAAATGGGCAATGGCTGAAGGCAGGGCAGCTCTGACTGTGACACTGCACTGATTGTCTTCTCCAAGGAGAAATGAGAGGTCCGAAAGGGAAAGGGAAAGGAAAAAGAATAAAGGAAAGGGAAAGAGAAAGGGAAAGGGAAAAGGAAAAAGGAAAGGGAAAGGGAAAGGGAAAGGGAAAAGGGAAAAGGGGAAAGGGAAAGGGAAAGGGAAAGGGAAAGGGAAAGGGAAAGCTCATGGTGCTGCCCATGTAGGGGTTGGTGGCACAACGCTCCCAGTTCAGGTCCTGCAGCACACTCTGCTCTCCCCTCAGCCTTTCCATGGATAGATGGAGGTTGCACCCCTCCTGCTCATCTGTCAGGAGTCCCAGGAGGGAGGAAAGAGGCAGGACTTGCTGCTACTGAATTCTGCAGCTTTCCAGTGAAACAGCAGAGCAGGTAATTAATTGTTGCTGCTAATGGTGCTGGCCAGGCCCTCGGCTGCTCCCCCAGAACCTCAGGCTGTGAGAATCTCCCTGCACAGGTTGTTGCTGACAGAGCTCCAGGGGCTGTGTGTGATCCTGCTTGGATGGAAAGGGCAGCTGAGGCTCCCTGATTTGCTTACAGCCTCTGAGGACCAGGATTAGACTGGCTGGGCAAAGCCACCTCTGCTGTGGGTGGGACTCTGCTGCTTCCCACCAGCGCTGCCAAGCTGTGGAGCAATTCAAATCCTGCATGGAAAACCTGGAGGGGTCTGTCCTGGCCTTCCTGGGCAGCCTGGTGTGCTCTGAGCCTGGCAGTGCTGCCTCTTTTGGGGAACATGCAAGGGTAGGAGGTGTCCTACAGGAAGCTCATGGAGATTTTTGTGCTGCTTCAGATGAGCCCTGCTCCAGCTGTCACCCCAGCACACACATCCAGGACTGAGCACCAGCCTGATGGGAGATGAGCCCCAGCTGCCCTCTGCAAGGGACACTGGAGTGCTCCTGGACACCCTGAGGGAGCCTGCATGTGTTCCCCTACCCAAAATGGGTCATGCCTAGGCTGGGGCAGGTCCAGTTTTGTAGCTGAGAATCAGAATCACAGAATCATTTAGGTTGGAAAAGGCCCCTAAGATCACTGAGTCCAAAAGTTAACCCAGCCCTGCTAAGAGGAGATGCTCTGACGGAGTTACAGCTCCACCAGGCCAGCCCAGCCCAGCATTCTGTCCCCAGCTGCAGCTGTCATTGGACACCCAAGGAAGACCAAAACAGGTCAATATTTCCTCTTGGCAGTCTCCAGCACCTCCAAGGAAGAAGTTTTTGCCAGGTCCAGACATCCCTGGGAGCTGAGAACCTTCAGTGTGCTGTGAGTCCATCCCCTGCAAGGTGCTGCCTCCTTGGGTGGGTTGAAGCCCAGAGCCTGTAGGACACCCCCATTCCCTCCCATTCCAATCACTGAGCCTTTGATAAGGATTATCCTGGGACCAGCACTGGGGCTGCAGGAGCTTCACTCTCCTCCTCTATACCAATCCCTCTCCAAGTGCTGGCAGATGCAGAAAACCTGTGGCAGGCTGGGATGAGATCTCTCCCCAGGGAACAGCACTCTGCCCCCACTCCTCATCCTCATCCTCATCCTCATCCTCATCCTCATCCTCATCCTCATCCTCATCCTCATCCTCATCCTCATCCTGGCTCTGCTACAATCCTGAGTGGACTTTGTTTTCCCTTATTTGCTGAGTGTTTTGTGTGCAGGATTTTCACTCTCCCCCTCAACACCAACCCTCCTCCATTCATTGCAGATGCAGATTCCCTATGGCAGGGTGGGATGAGCTCTCTCCCTGGGGGACAGCACTCTGCCCCCACTCCACATCCTCATCCTCATCTTCATCCTGGCCCTACTCAAATCCTGAGTGGACTTTGTTTTCCCTTATTTGCTGAGTGTTTTATGTGCAGGATTTTCACTCTCCTCCTTTACTCCAATCCCTCCAAGTGCTTGCAGATTCCCTGTGGTGGGTTGGGATGAGCTGTCTCCCAAGGGGACAGCTGTCTTCCCCCACTCCTCATCCTCATCCTGGCCCTTCTAAAACCCCAAATTTGGACTTTGTTTTCCCTTATTTGCTGAGTGTTTTGTGTGCAGGATTTTCACTCTCCCCCTCAACACCAATCCCCCTCCATTCATTGCAGATTCCCTGTGGCAGGTTGGGATGAACTCTCTCCCCAGGGGACAGCACTCTGCCCCCACTCCTCATCCTCATCCTGGCCCTGCCAAAACCCCGAGTGGACTCTGTTTTCCCTTATTTGCTGAGTGTTTTGTGTGCCTTGCTGTGGTGATCATGCTCCAGCCGTCAGCTTGCAGCGAGTCCTCGGGAGAAGGTGCCAACTTTAACATATGCCTGAACAGTTCTTTTCAGACATATACAAACTGGAACAAAGCCTCGCTGGGAATATGCTTGTTGGTGCAATTTGCCAACTGTGGCTTCAGATCTGCTCTTTTCAGCACGCACCAACTATTTGTAGACGGTGCAAAAGCCGGGATCGCTGCGTGCGGATGGATGGGGTCTCTTCTGGAAGGATCTCTCCAGGCAAGCAGGAACCAGCAGGGAGGAGAATTCAGGGCTGGGCAAAGACCTCTGAGTATCACAAATAATAATCAGATCAAACATTTGGCTTCTGAGAACCTCAGAAGCAAAAAGTCCTTTTTTCCCTCTGCTCTGATCTCTGCACTCCCTGAACCATGAACTCGTTCTCACCTTGTGCAAGCAGGACTTTGCTCAGCTCACCCCATTTCCTGGGTTCACACATCTCCCAGTGCTTCCTCCATCACTGGTGCTCACCTTCCAGGTAGAACATCATCAGGACGTGACTCTGGTGCCACTCAGGGTGTCACCACTCTGTCACACCCTTGGAAAAAAGGGCTGCCCAACCTTGGCTGGGCATTCCCTAACTTCGTCCCATGGGTAGACACCACGGCAATGTTTGAAGGAAATCTGGGAAGATGATTACAAAGTGGGGCTGGGGTTGTGTCCAGGCTTTCCAAGTGGGCAGTGAAGGCACAGTGGTGATGAGGAGGAGGAGGAGGAATTTTTCCCCCTTCACTGATGAGGACCCAGCTCTGCCCTTGCCCACGTGCCAGCCTTCATCTTGCAAATTCCCAGGGCAGGGATCACTGTGTCCTGTTCCTTGCCCGTGGCACAATGGATGTGGAGGGCAGTGCTGAACTGCCTGTTCCCCATGGAGCACTGCCAAAGGCAGAAGAGTTTGAGACAGCAAATCATCAAGGGACCATTGTTCAGAGCAGCCTTGGTGGAAATATTTGTGTGTGTGTGTGTGTGTGTGTGTGTGTGTGTGTGTGCTGGCATCCAATTTGGCAATGGTTACTCAGCACAAGTGGGCGGCCTGTCCCTTTCTCTCAGCTGGAGCCTCCTCCTCCTCACAGGGACCCAGAAGAGGGATGAAAGGAGAGCAGATGGTTTGGGGGTGCTCAGAAATACCAGTGCCAAGGGCTGTCTCATCATGGCAGGCTGAACATGCTCAGGAGCAAGGAGGTCTCTCCAAGTATTGGGGAGAAGCAGGAGGTCTTTCTTGGGGATATTGATGGTTTTGCTGGATTTTGAGGAGAAGGACCAGAAATTGAGATGTTTGGGGAGTAATGCAAAGAAGGAGAGATCTATGGGTTATGGGGTTCTGTAAAGTTCTCTTTAATTCTTCTTCTCCAAAGGAATTTGAAGAACTGATGTTGGAGATGGGCTTTGGGCAAGGGAGTGACAGAACAAGGGGAATGACTTCCCACTGCCAGAGGGCAGGGTTGGATGGGATATTGGGAAGGAATTGTTCCCTGTGAGGGTGGGAAGGCCCTGGCAGGTTTTTGTGAGTTGGTGTTGAACAACAACTTGTTCTGGTACCCAGAGTAGCTGTGGCTGCCCCTGGATCCCTGGCAGTGCTCAAGGCCAGGCTGGATGGGTCTTGGAGCCACCTGGGCTGGTGGAAGGTGTCCCAGCCCATGGCAGCAGTGGGATTAAATGACCTTTAAAAGACTTTTGTAACCGAAACCAATCTGTGATTTTATGCTCAGGGGACACTGCTGGCTTTGCTGGGAATAACCTCAGGGCTTCCTCCAGGTGAGGGTGCAGGGCTGTGAGCCTGGTGAGCTGGCCAAGGCAGGCAGGCTGCAGGTTATCTCCTCTTTCAGCACCACACCAGATCTCTCACAGTCCTTTCATGGAAAAATTCCCATTGAAAGCTTCACTGCTGCTCTCTCATCCCTGCAAAAGTGAATGGGGAGATTTGTCCTGACCTCCATCCCCCTCCACAGCTCCTGGCATTTTGCTTTTCTCCAAAGCAACGCTCTGCTGCTAGAATCAGCTGAGATGAAACCGAGCTGGCTCCTACACACCTTGGAGCTCAGGCAGGGCTGCTTCCCACACAGTGTCTTTCACCCAAATTAAACAGCTCCCAGCTGAGCCCTGCCATCCATCATGCCAGGCTGCAGGCACAGCTCGGGTTTGGCAGCTTTTACACCTCTCTGGGTTCATGTTTAGTGGGGAATGAGCAAGGAACCTTTTCTTTGGGAGTGTGTTCCAAGGGGTGTGCAGCCCTGGAGGCTGCAGGGCATCTTGGGATCATGCTGGAGTCAGTGGGAGCTGATTGTTGTTAACGATAGCAAAGATTGGGCACTGAGGGCTGCTCCTTTGGGAAGGAATCCTTCCCTGTGAGGGTGGTGAGGCCCTGGCACAGGGTGCCCAGAGAAGCTGTGGCTGCCCCTGGATCCCTGGAAATGCCCAAGGCCAGGTTGGACAGGGCTTGGAGCCACCTGGGATGGTGGAAGGTGGAAAGCCCCAGGTTGGAACTAGATGGTCTTTAAGGTCCCTTCCAGCTGTGACTCTGTGATTCCCTAATGTCCCAGATTGCAAGGCAAGGTGTGTGTTCTATCATTATCTGTCAGGTGGGGCAGTTGTCTTCTGTTCATTGGGCAGTTTTCTTTATCTCTTCCACAGCCAATCCTCCCTCCAGGAGATCTCTGCTGTTCATGGGCCATTAATTATTAATTATCTTCTGTCCATGGCCAGTGAGTGTCCCTGCAGGGCTGATCCAATTCCATCATCCCATGGGGAGATGCTCCGTCCAGGGGAGGAGCCAAGCATTCCTACCTGGATCTAATCTGAGGTTTGGGACAGTACAGCAGCCTTTGCCCCCTGCATTCCCAGAGGAGCAGCTTTCTGCTGCCCTGCATTGCCAGAGGGAGCCCAGGCCCATCTGCAGCAGCCCTGGAGCTGCAGAGGAAAACTCCCCCCTTGTGCAGGATCCCTGCTGCAGCAGAGCCACAGCTGGCACTGCAGGAGGGCTGAGCCCCCATGGGATGGGGCTGGGACACCGCCCTGACACACAGGGGGCAGGGCATGGTCTGACTCTGGCAGTGCTGTTTTGATTTATTACATTGTTAATTTTATTTTTATTTTCTTCCCTAATAAAGAACTGTTATTCCTATTCCCATATCTTTGCCTGAGAGCCCCTTAATTTCAAATTTATAACAATGCAGAGGGAGGGGGTTTACATTTTCCATTTCAGGGAAGGCTCCTGCCTTCCTTAGCACTTCCTCGGTGTCTTTCCAAACCAAGCCCCTGATTTTCAGGCTGCAGTGCTGGACACTCCTGGGTACAGACTGCCACTCCTGGGGCTGTCACTCCTCAAGGACATTGTGCTGACCACACCTTGGTGTCCACACCAGTGCCAGGGAGCAGCAATCCCGACTCCTTGTCTGTGTTGATCTGAGCTCATTTCAGTTTTCCAAGGGGTGTCCAAGGGCTCTGTAGGTGTCCCAGAATATCTGAGGCACCTACAAGGAGGAGGCAGACATGGAATGGGATCTCCATTGGCATCACCTATGGTGGAGATCCTTGCTGGAGATAACACTGCATGTTTTGAGGCTGAGGTCAAAACCTCACTGAGTTGAGGTTTTTGTTGGATATTAGGAAAATCTCCTCTCTGAGAGAGTGGTCAATTATTGGAACAGGCTCCTCAGGAAGTGGTGGAGTTGCCATCCCTGGAAGTGTTCAAAAAATGAGATGTGGGGCTGTGTCTTGGTGGGAGTCGTGGCAGTCAGTCAAAGGCTGGGCTTGATTTGGGAGCTCTTTTCCAACCTGAATAATTCTGTGGGTCTAGGACAAGTCTAGGACAAGTGTTTCTATCTATTTGAGATGGGAGATGGAGTTTGGGCCACCTCAGCTCCCTGTGCCCATATCCACACTCATGCCAGAGAGCCACAGCCAGTTTTCATGTGGACTTCCCTGCAGAGAGGATTTCTGGGGTCATTTTAGCCCCTCTCCCCACACATCTGAGTGGCTGAAGAAATCTTCCAGCTCCTCTTAGTGTAGGCTCTGGGCTCTCCAGATCAGCCACTCCAGCAAGGTGGAAATCTCTGCCTCTTTGCCACAAAAAGGCTTCAGGGCCTTCAGTCCAAATATTTTGGTCCATTTGGGCTTTTGGTCCATCAACATTTTAGTCCAAAACCTAATCTTTACCCTGTTTCTCTGCAACATCTGTGTGTCAATTGTCACTCATCTCTACTAACATTGCTCAAACACTGTCAGATTTTATAAAGTTCTGGGTTTTAATTTCTGCCAATTTTTAGATAAACTCTGATAAATCCAAACTGATTTCAAGTTACAAAGATGATTCAAACTTTGAAAGCACTCTAAAACACACCGCAACAAATAATTCCAACATCTTTATCCTGATTTCTACCTTTTATTTTTGGGAATCTGCTTCCTTGGCTGGCAGATCCTCCAGCCCCTCACAGTCTGCTTGCTGGAGAGCAGCCTGGGGGAATGACCTTGGCCTCAAATTCCACCAGGAAAGGTCCTTGTAGAACAAGGCTGTTCTCAGAGTCACCGTTTACAGGCATCCTAGGCAACCGCCTTGGGCTTTTTCCAGTCCTCCAGGGAGAAGCACAGCCCCAGAAATCAATAACTGAGCTCTTCTGAAAGTCGGCAGGGCTCTAGGGGGATCCAAACCACTCTCTCTGCTGAAGGCAAAGGAGGGGTCCCTCCTTTGTGAGAGCCCTGGGCTGGAGCAGCCCTGGTCCCTTGTGCCATCCCCAGGGGTTGGTTTGCTCAGTGCCCACTGTGTCCCATCCTTCTGGGCACTTCTCCCTCCAGAATGGAGCCAGGCAAGGGGAGCCAAGCAGGCTTTGAGGGAAAAAAACCTTCATTTTTTAGTGGAAACAGCGCCCCTGAAGCAGGGAAAGCCAATCCTTCCCTGTGAGCCCCCAAAACTCATTTCACCTTCAGATATTCTCCCTCACTCTCTTTAAAACTGGGATTTATTTCCTGACTCCAACTGCTCCTTATTCAACATGCAATAACCACCCAGACCCTCCCACCTCTGTGTTTTCCCCTCCCCAAATCACACCCACAACTTGTTTTATATCAATTTAATTTTATTAATTTTATTTTATTTTCTTATTAATTTTATACTTTCATATTAATTTAATTTTAATTTATATTAATTTTATATTTTTATATAAATTTTATTGTATTCATTTTAATTTATTTATTTTTTTTTTTAAATTTTATTTTAATTCCTCTCCGAGCAGCACTTTCTCCACATACCTGGAACTACAAGGCTTCAATTACTGACTTAGAAAGTCTCGTTCTCCTGCCTCATTCCCATCCTGCATTTCCCAAAAAAACCACCGTAAACCTGCAGCTGAGGACATCCCTTGGTGCAAAGGCAGCTCCTGATGCTGGGACACCACAAAGTCAGAGCTTGGGCTGACACATTCTCCTGCCCAAGGAGAGGAGCTGGGCTTGGAGCCCAGAGAAGATGTTCCCCTCCCATTAATGGGATGAATTAATGCAGAATTATGTGGAATGCACCTTGTGAATGAAGGCAACCAAGAGGCTGATGCACCATCACAAGAGCCTTACATCCTACCAAAATTCACTCCTGCATCCCCTCCTGTGCCTGTGCTTCTGAGGGAACAAAGAAAACCTGGGAGAAGCTCAGGGAAAGGCCACATTTTTAATGAAAGAGAGAAAGCTGACTCGTGGCCAGAGAGGCAGAGAGGTCAGATGGGTTTGTGCAATAGGGGGGAAAGGGTGAGTGGCTCAAGGACTGACCCCACTTGTGCTGTGAAGAACTTTTGGGGGGTTCATGGCACTGCCAAAGGAGCTGGGAAAAGGCACAGGGAGAGAGGCAGGGATGGGGAGATGGAGCTGCCTCAATTCCCAAGTTCACCCGTTATTTTAGCAGTGAGGGTGTTTTACCAGCTGGACAACTTACAATTGGATCCTCTCCCAGTCTTTAAACTGAGCCCATCTGTGTTTTTAAATACTAAGTTTAACCCCAGAAATGATGATACAGACAGAAAAAACCCAGCCTATTAGCCACTTTCTGGAAAGGTCTGGATCCCTTGCACTCCATGACCCCTTGGAAAACACAAGGAACCTCTGCACCTCTCAGAAACAAACCCCAGGATGTTTGAAAATCTGTTTGTGCTGCGTCCAGAGCTGGGCAGCAACAGCTGAAGGTCACAAGCAGTGTATAAATAGAAAGGAGGTTTTGTTGTGACATGTCCATCCGGAGCCATTGCTCCTGGGGATGCCATCTGGGATGGGAGCAGGAGCCTGTGCATCCCCACTGCAGGAAGGAGGAAGGGATTCTGTCCTTGCAAGGATGATACCATGGAAAGGGGGGTGAGAAATACGAGGTGGTAACTTGGCTCTTTATTTTACTGATTTTGGAGAAAAATCAGGGGTGTGATGGACCTTTGGAATGCAAATTCCTCCTGTGGGGTTTCAATCATGCACCCAAGCAGGGAGAAGGAAGTTTTTACCCATGGAGAGCATTTTCTGCCTGGGGAGTGATTTGCAGTGATTGTCCCCTCATTTGGGGACCTCAGTGTCCCCACACAGAAAGGGTAAGAGGGGCTCTCTGGTGCTGATAGGATTTTATTTCAAGCTCTAACCATGTGCTCAAGATCTTTTCTGGCCAAAATCCTGCTTGATTCCATTTTCCTGTTCCATCCATCAGCTCCCTGTGCCTGACATTTGCCTGATATGGGTGATAAATTCTTCACAGTCTGGAGCTTGGTGCAGAACAAAACCACCAGGATGTTGCCTGAAGCCCCAGGTCATGGTGGCTCCAGAAACACCTGTGGATGTCAGGAAAGAAGGGCAGAAAGCCATGGGGGAGAAACCTCTGGAATCTTGGTAAAACCAGAGGGAATGAGGCACTGGGATGGAAGAGCTTGAGCCGAGGAATGTGGCTGGGCAGGTGAAGGTGTTGCTGATGCTGTTCCTGCAGCTCTTGAGGCAGTGAGAGAGAAGATTTTGGCTTTCAGCACTCAGAGGTAACCCCTGGTGTTTCAGGAGGGACACAGACTGTGAAGTTCAGACATCATGGCTGGATGGTGGCCAGAGGGTGTCTCAGCTCTGCTCTGAGGCTCATCCCGTCGGGGAAGGAGCAGTGTCCTGTCCTGCCCCAGCACAGGTGAACCCCAGTGAGACCCAGGCTGGGGACCAGAGAGCTGTGAGTGCTCGGTGAGGGCCCTTTTTGGGGAACCTGACCCTTTTTGGGGAACCGGACCCTCTCTTGGGAGCAGCTCCTCTGACAGCTGCCCAATGCTGGCTCCTCCTGCTCCATGATCCCACTCTTGGGAGGTCTCTTTTAGCCTCAAATACAGACCAGGAGCATCACTCTGCCCCAGGACTCCCCTTTCCCAAGATCCAGGTTGTGTACACCTCTTTGAGCAGGAAAAATGAGGATAACTCCCCAAATTACCAACTCCTGCTGCTGCTGGGTGGAAGGAATTTGCAGATCCAAGGAAGAGCCGAAGGTCAGGAATGTCAGAGCCATGGCAGGGTAAATCCAGGGCTTCAGCAGCACAGATGTGCTCCAGCTTCTCCCACTTCAACACAGGCTTGCTGGGTCCACTGTTATCTTCCCACAGGATTATTTTTACCAGGTGATAAGGATGGGATCTGGAAGTCTATTGAAGCACCTAAAGGTGGCTTGTTGGAAACCCATGGGAATAAAAGGAGGAGAATCCCAGCTTTCCTTCTCACCTTGGAGAAGGAATGGCTGCTTCTCCCACTCCTTGAAGGACAGCTGGGTGTGTGGCATTGTGACCACAGAGAGGAAAATCTTTTCTGTCCTGCCCTCAGTGCTGCTCTGGTATTGGATTGTGTGATGGGTCACTCCTATTGATCACAGCAGGCTAAAAAAGACACAGCCCATAAATAACTCTTGACGTCCCCAGCTGGGCCAGAAATCCTGAGCAAAGGCCTCCTGGGAGAGCTGGTGTTGGTATTTCTCTGTCCTTCTCCTCTGGGAAATGCTGGGGACAGGTTTGGCTTGAGCCAAAATGGGCTCAGAGCAGTGTTTGTGCAGGAATTTTCTTATCATGGTATCTTGGTTTGGAATGCCAGGTGTGTGCCAAGGAAGGCAGGAGCCTCCCCTGAAAGGGAGAATGTAAACCTCCCCACCCAATTCCCAAATTGCTGTAAATTTTAAATTAAGAGGCTCTTAGGCAAAAATATGGGAGCAGGAAATAACAGTTCTTTAGTAGGGAAGAAAATAAAAGGATAAAATAAACAACGCAGTAAATCAAAACAACACTGACAGAGTCAGAACCCAACCTGACACCCTGTGGGTCAGGGTGTTGGTGGCAGTGCCATTGGAATTGTGGCTGCAGCCCTCCTGCAGTGTCAGGGGTGGTTCTGTTGGAGCAGGGATCCTGTAGAAAAGGGTGTAGGCTTCCTCTTGTGAGAAACAACTGCTCATTTTGAAAATTGAAAAAGGTTTATTAAACCTTAACAAAAATACAACAAAGGATTACATAAGGAAAAATTCGCAGCACTGGGAACTGCCCTCATGGATATCACATGGTCGGTTCATCTTCAAGATGGATGCTCAGTCCTTTATACTCCTGGGGTTGCATCAGCCAGCCCTGGCCCCTCCCAGAGTCTGTCATTCAGCTCTTCTGTGCCATTTATCAGTGCAAACTGCTTTCTTGTCACTGGATTGGGGGTCAGGTGTTGCCCTGCCTTGCCCCCTCAGCACCCCCAGGCTTTTCCATTCCCACTGCCCCATGCCAGGGACACCTGTGCAGCTTCTTTGTACCTGTCCTGGACAGCCCAGGCTGTGTGATGGCAACAGTACAGGGAGAAAGGGAACTGTGGGGAGAGCAGAGGGCATCTAAACCACAATAACATAACCATACATCACTAAAGCTTTTCTTAATGTTCACACAATAGTCATCCCTTAACTGTGAGAGCCAATCATCTCATTATCCATCTACAACAAACTGAAGATCCAGTGGAAGAAAGAGACAGCTGTTGTTCCTCTGGGGAATCCAGTGGAGAAACTGTGCTGGTGTCCCAGGATCTCCAGATTATATCCAGGTAGGAATGCTTGGCTCCTCCCCCTGGGCTCACATCTCCCAATGGGATGCTGTCATTCTTATCAGCCATGCAGTGACATTCAATAGCCTGTTATCAGCAGATATCTCCCTGGAGGGAGGATTGGGTGTGGAAGAGATAAGGAAAACTGCCCCATGAACAGAAGACAGCTGCCATGCAGTTGCCAGAATACAAATAAAAACAGAATATAAAATATAATACAATTTGCTTGGCAATCCAGGACACAGAGGTTGGGTTGTCTCAGTCCCTGACCCAGCCCTGCCTGGCAGAGCCTCAGCAGCCAGGCTGGGATGGGGCACTGCTGCTGCCAGCCCTGGGTTAAGGCAGGAAGGCAAAGGTGGCTCTGGGCTGCTCTGCCTCCCCAAAGTGAGTCATTGTGAAATAGAGATTTTTGGAGTTCACTTGAGTTAGCAATAGGAATTAAGCATTTCAAGCTCAGCTTGTAGAATTACGTGAATTTTAACTTTTTTACCTAAGAAACTTCTGCTGTGGTACAAAGGACACAGGAAAATGCAAATTTCTGAAGCTTCTTGCATAAAGGAGAAGACTAAAGGATGCAAGGAACTCAGATCAAGGGGCTCTTTTGTGCTCAGCCTGCCTACTGGACCCATGGAATGCACAATTTTGGCACAAGGGGCTGTAAGAAATACCCAGCAGGGAGCCCAGAGTGGGGGGATCAGATTGTGCCCCCTCAGGGAAACAGCCCCAGATGGTTCTGGGGTGGACGAGCACAGCCTGGTCCCACACAAAATCCAGGCCAGGACAGCAGCAACCCCTCCTTAAAGCTCTCCCTGATGCTCCACCAGGTCCCAAGTGCTCTGTGTGGCCTGAGCACGGTGAGGGACACGTGAGGAGGGGAGAAGACACGGCCTGGCACCGTCCCTCTCCCTCCTCCCCCGCTTCCCTTGTTTTTACACTGCTGAAAAACAAAATAAAGCATTCCCCACGTAATGATGGTTCGGCCAGCAGGTCAAGCCAAGCATGACAGAGCTCATTCTGGAGCTGGGGTCAGGCAGAAAATTCCCTGAGTGCCAGTCCAGTGAGGCCCCCCAGCATCCTCTGGCTGCTCACACCCTCCATGCCCTGGGTTTTGGGGGCTGTGGGGGGATCCAGCCACTGCAAAAGAGATTTTGCAGTGCATCCCCGTGCATCCCCGTGCTGGTAACTCCCAGCCTTGGGGGCATTTCCCACTTTATCAGAGCCCATGGCAACATTTCTGCCTGATCCAAGAGTTTTCTCAGCTTGCAGCATTTTGCAGGGCACGCTGTGTCCTGCATTTCCCTGGCAGTGAGGAGGAGGAGGAGGAGGCTGGAGATGACTCTGCTGGAGCAGGAGAGCTCCAGGGGCAGCCAGGAGCTGCAGGTGCCTTGCAGGGGAGCCAGGCTGGGGCTGAGGAAGCTCCAGAGGCCTGATGCAGAGCCCAGGGAATGAAACCCATCCCGTTGCAGGGAGATGGAGAGCCAGGCAGGGAGGGGAAGGTTTATTTAGAGAAAGAGCCGTGGGCTGGCAGCCCACAGCAGGCTTTGAGCTGCTGATCTGCACGTGCCACGCTCGGGGGCGGCTGGGGGAAGGAGTCCACTATTAAAAGCCTGGCAGGAGCTCTGCTGAATCCTGCTGGAGCTCGGGGAGGGCCTGATCCAGCAGGATCCCACCTCCAGAGTCACCTCATCTGACCCTGGGGCCAAAGCAGAGACAAATCCAAGATCGTCCTCTTTTCTTCCAGGGGTGCACCTGGCGCTGGTGGGTAGCACAAGCCATTCCTGAGTTCTTTAAAGGATTAAAGTGCAAGATTTAAAGGTTTAGAATGTGCCCAGAGATCCACATAAAGCCCGAGCCTCTCCTGGGAAAGGCTGTGCTGAAGGGAGGGATGCTCTGGAGAGGATGGAGCTGTGCAGATTCCCACCCTCCTGAGCCGGGTGCACCTGGCACTTATGGGGAACACCAGCAATTCCCGAGTTCTTTAAAAGATTATTCAAGATTTAAAATGTGCCCAGAGATCCCCATAAGCCCTGAGCATCTCCTGGGAAAGGCTGTGCTGAAGGGCTCTGGAGAGGACGGAGCTGTGCAGATTCCCACCCTCCTGAGCCAGGTGCAGCCTGGAACACCAATGATCCTGGGCATTAATGGTGATCCGGGCACTGAAACCATCCCCTTTCCACTCCTCATCCCTCCAGACACCTCCCAGCACAGGATAATCCATCTCCTTCCCTCTCCATTAACCAAGCCCTGCTCCAGGGAGGGCTCTGTCCGCAGTCATTAAGGTGGAAATTCCTCCTGCAGCCAAGGGCAATTCCCGGGTCATTAACACCCGGCAGGAGGGAGGGAGGGCACGGGAAAATCATGCTGGGTGTACCTGGGGGTGCCATGGATGGGGACACGGATGGAGGCACTGTGCTCAGAGCATTTGGGATCTCAGGGTTCGTGTTTTGGGGTCAACCCCATCTGTTTGCTTTGGAACCGGGAGGAATCAGCTCAGAATAATGGATTGGTCACCCTAAAGGACTTCTGGTTCTGCCATGGGAAGGGAACATTCTCTGATGCCTTGTGAAGGCTGACCTAGAGCAGAGACTGGACAGAGCTAAAGAATAAAGCAGGGATTTATTAGGAGGCCTCAATGGATGCACCTTGGGCAGCACAAGGGCCCAGCCAGGGCTGCACCCAAGATGAACCAAAATGATCACAAAATGGACCCAAGATGAACCCAAAATGGTCATAAAATGAACCCAAAATGGCCCCAAAATGAACCCAAGATGAATCTAAAATGGTCACAAAAATGGACACCAGTCATTGGGTCTCACACTTTTATAAGTTCTGCTCCATTTGCATATTGGAGTTAATTGTCCAATTCCAGCTTTAGCCCATGCAGTCCCATCCTTCTTGTTTTCCTCTCTCCAGCCCACGGTGTTTGTGCTCTTGGGCTGAGATTTGGATCATTTGTCCTTGGTGCCCAGCTGGAGCAGGAATTGTTTTGTCTCCCTGCTCTGTGCACAGAGCTCACCATCCCCTCATATGAAACCCAGACCCACACACTAAAGCAGCACAGAATGTGAAAAATAGAAAAGCCAAAACCTGAGGCATCACCCTTATACCAGATATTTGCTCCAAGCCCTGTCCAACCTGGCCTTGGGAAGCAAGATGAGATGTGAGGAAGGAATTAACACCACCAGGAATGAACAGCAGGGCCAGATGGGCTGCAGCAGGACCAGAGCAGGAGCCCACCTGAGCACATCAGCCTCCCCTGGACAAGGAAATTCTGACACAGCTCAGAAGAAAGTGGCCATTTCTTGCCCCAGGCCCTCACCTGGCACCTGCAAAACCCATCCCAGATGTGCAGAAGCAGGGAGTGCTGCTGTCAGTGGGATCAGGCAGCTCCAGGGCTGTGGTTTTGTGTCTCTGGGACCTGCTCCTCCTTTCTCCTCATAGCTCAGGTATTGTATTGTGGGGTGCCTGATGGCAGGAAGGAATAACGAATCTGACTCCATGTTCTCAGAAGGCTAATTTATTATTTTATGATACTATATTATATTAAAGAATACTATACTAAACTATACTAAAGAATACAGAAAGGATACTTACAGAAGGCTAAAAAGATAATAATGAAAACTTGTGACACAGCTTGGCCCCAGTTGCCAAAGAGTGAAAACAACTCACAGCAGAGTCCAATGAAACAATCTCCAAACACATTGCACATGAGAGCACAACACAGGAGAAGCAAATGAGATAAGAATTGTTTTCCTTTTTCTCTGAGGTTTTTCAGCTTCCCAGGAGAAGAATCCTGGGCAAAGGGATTTTTCCAGAAAATGTGGCACTCATGAGCTGGGGGGAGGATGCTGAAGGACCTGCCAGCCTCACCCCTTGGGGCTCTCTGAATCCAGCAAGCAATTAATTAATACAGCTTGCCACAACCTTTCCTTCTCAATAAGGGTACAGGTGCTTTTCTTACTCCAAGTTTACCTGCAAGAGGTGACAAAAAGACCCAAATTTGTGGTGTTTACCCTGAAAACACAAGCCCTAGTGCAAACCCCACATTCTGGATGGTCATTCCTATATCCACTCCACCAAAGAGCAAAGCTGCTCCTCCAGCAGGGACTCAACCCCAGAATCTCAGATTTTTCTGGCTTGGAAGGGACCTTACAGCCCATGCAGTGCCACAGGCAGGGACCATCCCTCTGCTCCTGCCTCTCTCCCAAGGATGTGCTGTGCCATAACCTCCCAGCAGCCACCTGGGATGGAGGAGGGGAATGCAGGGCCATTAGTGCACAGAGGAATGAGGCCAGGAGGGCTTTCATGCCTCAGCATCTTGATTGAAATGGGTTTCCCATCCTCCTCCCCCTGCTCCCAAGCCCAGGCTCCTTCAAGGGCATCTCCTGGCTTGGTGCTGTGCGCTCTGCATCCCCCGTGAACCACTCACATCTCTTTAATTAAATGTCAAGATATTCAGGTTGTTTTTTTTTACCTTTTAAGTGCCCTCTGCTCAGAAAGATTCATGGAGAGCTCAGCTACGGTGTGGGTGGGAAAATTGTGGGGAAAGTGTGATCACAGCCAGGCAGGATCCCTGAAATCCTTTGGGGTGGTTATTTGAAAGGCTGGATATCAGGGAAAGGTTCTTCCCCCAGGGAATGGGCACAGCCTGAGGCTGCCAGAGCTCCAGGAGGGTTTGGACACCACTCACAGGGACAGGGTGGGGTTGTTGGGGTGTCTGTGCAGGGCCAGGAGCTGGCCTGGAGGATCCTTCCAGCTCCATGGTTCTGTGATGTACCAAACACAGCCTGAGGTGCAGCTCCTCCACCTCCAAAGCCAGGGCTGGTCCTGGGGCATCACCCCTGGGGGAAGCCAGCGCTGTCCTGCACCAGTGTGGGACATCCTGAAGGACCCAATCTGCTTCCCTGCCACAAAGGGACCCTCCAGGGGTCTGGGGACATCATGGATTCCCAGAATCCCAGACTGGTTTGAGGTGGAAACAATCTTGAAGTTCATCCCATTCCACACCCTGCCATGAGCAGGGACACCCTCCATCATCCCAGGTTGCTCCAAACTCTGTTCAGCCTGGCCTTGGACATTTCCAGGGATGGGAATTGCACAGCTGAGGCATTTTCAGCCTTTTTTGTCCCCACACTGAGTCCCCTGGAGTCTCCTCCTCCCCTGTGGTGTTTCCCTGTTCAGATCTCCCTGGGGGATGCCAGTGCCGTCCTGCACCAGTGTGGGACATCCTGAAGGACCAAATCTGCTTCCCTGCAGCCAAGGTCAGCCTGGCATGGCCCTCCAGGGGTCTGGGGGCATCATGGATTCCTGGAATCCCCAAATCTCAGAATCCCAGACTGGTTTGAGGTGGAAACAACCTTGAAGCTCATCTCATTCCACCCCCTGTCATGGGCAGAGACACCTTCCACAGTCCCAGGTTGCTCCAAGCTCTGTCCAGCCTGACCTTGAGCACTTCCAGGGATGGGAATTGCACAGCTGAGGTGCTTCCAGCCTTTTTTGTCTCCACACTGAGTCTCCTGTGTGCTTCCCTGTTCAGGTCTCCCTGGGAAAGGCGCAGTGTCCGACATGGAGAGCTGCCAGGTGCTCTTTTTGCGGCTGATGGAGGGCTGCATGCCGAGTGCTGGCACTCCCAGAGGATGTTTCTGTACAGTTTGTCCTCCCAAGGAGAGCTGGAGATGAACCAGGAGAGGAGGGAGCAGGGCTGGAAGCTGCAGGCAGGACACATTCATCACCTCCATCCTCCTTGTCCAAAAACCTAAAAACAGCTCCTGTCCCAAGCCACCCACATCCTGACCCACCCTGCTCCAGGTCCCTGCCCCAGCCTCAGACCTGGCCAGGGTCAGTGTTTCACCTGGGAAAAGCCTTTTTTAATCTTGATAAAATTTTAAATCTCAGTGTAAATCCTGCAGAGATGACAGCAGAGGGGATTTGGGATGAGATGTGGTTTTGTCACCTTCTGGGGAGCCCACAGTGGGAGCCAGCTTCATATCAGAGAAATTTAGTGCTCCAAACCAACCATAATTTCTGCTGGAAAGCAATCAGGGAGGTTTCTCTGGTGGTGATTGAGGAAGGCAATGAGGCTGGAGAGGGGCTGGGAACACAAACCCTGTGAGGAACAATGGGGGAGCTGGGGGTGCTCAGCCTGGAGAAAAGGAGACTCAGGGCTGCCCCCATCGCTCTGCACAGCTCCTGAAAGGTGCCTGTGCTCAGCTGGGGCTGGGCTCTGTCTGCAGCAGCACTGACACAGCCAGAGCACACAGCCTCGAGCTGCACCAAGGGAAATACAGGTTGGATAGCAGGGAAATGTTTTTTACATAAGGAGTGATAAAGTTCTGGAATGGCTGCCCGGGGAGGAGGTGGAGTCCCCATCCCTGGGTGTGTTTAACAAAGCCTGGATGTGGCACTGGGTGCCAGGGTTTAGTTGAGGTGTTGGGGCTTGGACTGGATGATCTTGAAGGTTTTTTCCAACCTGTGATTCTGTGAATTCTGTGATTATGAGCAGGCAGCTGACTCCAGCCTGGACTCCCATCCATATCCATATCCATATCCATATCCATATCCATATCCATGTCCATGTCCATAGGCTGTAGTGGGATCTGACACATTCCATGTGCACAAACACCAGAATTCAGGTGAGGAGAGACCAAAATAAGGAGAAGAAATGGTGCCTGTGTCTGGCTGGGAGGCTCAAGGCCCAGGGAGAAGGAGCCTGGAGGGAAACACCTCCCATCTTTGGTGTCTTCAAAATGTCCAAATGCTTGAAGAGAAAAGTTTCAGATTCTAGAAACTGCTTAGGTGGGCTGCCAAAAGGGCATGAGCAGTGTCTGGACTCCCAAAACTGGAGTGTTGGTGTCACGCCAGTGGGAACCACGAGCTCGCCTGGGATGCTCACCCTTGGTGGGGCTGCTCCTTCTCCCCAGTGCACTTTGGGGCCTGGGTTGTCTGGGAGGCATCACAGCTCCTCTGGTGGTGGGATCTCATTATGTGATGAGCTGAACATCTGGATTAAAATAGATCAAATAGTCACTAAATCCTAAATAAGCCTGGGAGCTCAGCGGCAGCCATATGCTTCCTACTGACAAGCTCAAAAAAACCCATCTCTCCTTGCCATTACCTCACACTGCAGCAGTGTTCTATCCTCCTCCAAGCCAGCTCAGAGCAGACCTCCCTGCTCTGGCCATCCTCTGGACCAGCAGCCTGAGGCTCTTTCAGGAACTAATGCCTGGAAATGGGAATTTGCCCCACTGTGCAAAAGGTCTGGTAATGGGAATGAAAGGAATAATATTCAAAGGAAATGAAAAAAAAAAGGAAGAAAACCAGAACTTAGTTGTTCAGTATTCAAAGGATGCTAAATGTCCCTTAATGTTTGTGGTTTTAGGAAAATCCCATAGGAACACAGTGAATTTTGATGTTTTGTTGTCTGCACCCTTCTGGGGCCAAGAGGAAAGTGGAGGTCAAGTGGCTTCCAAGAGCTGGATGGAGAGGATGGAGGGTGGGGTGGACCCAGGGGTGCTGCAGGAGGATGCAGGACTCATGGAATGGCTTTTGTTGGAAAGGATCTTAAATCCCATCCCACCCCCTGCCATGGCAGGGACACCTTCCACTGTCCCAGATTGCTCCAAGACCCATCCAACCAGGCCTTGGACACTTCCAGGGATCCAGGGGCAGCCACATCAAATCTGGGCAACCCAGGGCCTCCCCACCCTCACAGAGAAGAATTTATTCCCATTTATTCCCATCTAAATCTCCCCTTTTCAGGGCAGACTTGAGGGAGGACTCAGGGGTAACAAATCACAGCACTGCCTTCACCCCCTGGGAGCACAAAAACAAGGGGAGGCCACTGCCTTTAGGTCATGCTCCTCACTCAGCTAAGCAAGACAAGGGCTAAGGTCCTGGAAGGCCTTGGCAGGCTTGTCCTGGAGCTTTTTTTAGCCCTTTTCAGCTGATTTTAGCTGAAACAGCACATTGCCCAATGGTCAGATGAGCATTGCTGTGGCATTCACATTCCCTAAACGTGATTTCTTCACCCAGGGTTTTCTCCTGGGAAGCTGAAAGGCAGCAAGTGAGGCCTCAGAGAAAAGGAAAACAATTCTTATCTCATTTGCTTCTCCTGTGTTGTGCTCATGTGGAATGCGTTTGGAGATTGTTCACCCACAGGTGATTGTTCCATTGGACTCTGCTGTGAGTTGTTTTCACTCTTTGGCCAACCAGGGCCAGGCTGTGTCAGGACTCTGGAGAGAGTCAGGAGTTTTCATTGTTATCCTCTTAGCATTCTGTCTGTCTCCTTTCTGTATTCTTTAGTATAGTTTAGTTTAGTATTATTTAATATAATATAGTATCATAAAGTAATAAATTAGCCTTCTGAGAACATGGAGTCAAATATTTCTCTGTCTGCTCTGGGGTGCCCTGGCCCCCAGGGTAGCACTGACTTTGACCCTCATTCATGGAGAAAATTTCCCAGACATCAAGATAGACCAGAATCCACAAAAGTGTGAAAAAGATTATAGAGAGCAGTGTAGGTGTATCACTTGGTGAGAAATTGAGGTTTTGGGATTTTTAGTATGTTGTGGATGGCAGCAAGATGGAGGGCACAGGGTGTCATCCTGGGTTTTTTCTTCATGCTTCTTCTTCCTTCTTCTTCATGGGTTTGGGTGGCATTCTGTAATTGGGCAGCAAAGTCCTCATTGTGGGGTCTGTGGGATCAGTTATTGGGTTAAAAGGGAAAATCATCTAGGTGTCAGTCCTTAACTGGATAGTTTAGTCTTAAAAGACCTTGGAACAAGAGCTTGTTGGCCATTTTGTGCCTTGCTAAAGAAAAGGCTGCCGAACTCATGGCTGTGAGATCATGGTTTCTTTGGTTTTTTTTTTTGGTGGTTTTTGTTTGTTTGTTTTGAGTTTGTTTTTTAATTTTTTTTTAATTTTTAAAATTTTTTAAATTTTTGTTTTGTTTTGTTTTGGTTTTTTCTTTTTGTTTTTCTGTGGAAGGGGCTGGCTGTTTTACTGTTAAGAAGTAATAAACACTTGAGTCTGAAATGAAATATTGTCTCAAGTGCCTTCAATCCTGACCCAGAGAAAGACAGGACTGGCACCCCCACAGCTGGTTACTTGCTGTGCTGACTCCTGAGCACAGGAGATGCTCAGAGGCCTATGTGCACCCACCATAATTGCATTATTGATGGGAATTAGCAGTAATTGGATAATTGGGGAGCTGAGTGTTGGATTTGTTCCAGCAAACCCCGACAGAAACGTCGCCGCTCGTTGTGGTTTGCTGGTTAATGAGACCAAGCTCAAACTCCCTGCCCTCTGCACCAGGGCTCTGCTGCCTTTTTGCCCTCTAAATTGTAACACTTCAAATATAATCATCTGGAAATGGCAGGGAAAAATCAGGGCAGGCCCGTGACCTGAGTTAGCTGGATGTTAAAGATTGCAACGCAAGATGTTTTCCATTACCATCTGTATGGCAGATTATCTTTGGTCAAGTGGGCAGTTTGCCTTATCTCTCTCTTTGAGTGACCACATTCACACCTCCCTCGGGAGGGGACATCTGCTGATAACAGCTATTGAATGTCACTGCATGGCTGATAAGAACTGCAGCATCCCACTGGGAGATGCTCCGCCCATTGGGAGGAGCCAAGCATTCCTACCCAGATATAATCCAGAGGTTTTGAGACACCAGCACGGCTTTTCCACTGGATTCCCCAGAGGAACAGCAGCTGTCTCTTCTTCTACTGGATCTTCAGAGGAAGAATCCATCCTTCTCTACAGGATCCTGCTCCAGCAGAACCACCCCTGACACTGCAGGAGGGCTGCAGCCACAATTCCAATGGCACTGCCACCAACAGCCTGACCCACAGGGTGTCAGGTTGGGTTCTGACTCTGTCAGTGTTGTTCTAGTGTACTGCATTGTTTATCTTATCCTTTATTTTTTTTCCTTTTCCCTATTAAAGAACTGTTATTTCCTGTTCCCATATTTTTGCCTGAGAGCCCCTTAATTTAAAATTTATAGCAATTTGGAGGAGTGGGAAGGGTTTACACTCTCCATTTCAGGGGAGGCTCCTGCCTTCCTTAGCAGACTCCTGTCTTTCCCAACCGAGACACTGTAGAAATTCTCCTCCTTCCTCTGGTCGGAGGGAGAGGAGGGTGCTGGTGGCTGGGCTGGATCAACCTTTGATTATTGATTGATAATGAGATTAAATCGGAGCACAGAGGTTCTCCCTGGTGTCCCCTTCTCTCCATCACCCTCTGCTGTGCCTGGGTGACTGAGGCAGCCCAGGGGCAATGATTCACAGAGGACAAATCCTGCTGGGAAAGGTCCAAGGGCCCAGTTTGAGCTCCTCGGTGCCTCCCAGCAGAGAGAAGGACCAGACTGGCACCTCTGGGATGCACAGCCTGAAGGAACCAGCTCTGTATTTGCGGACACATGTCCCCAGATTCCTGGTTTTTCCTCTAAAAAGTGTTGTGGGGTTTTTTTGTTTTGTTTTTGTTTTGTTTTTGGTGGGGTTTTTGTGGTTTTGTTTTTTTTTCTTTTTTTTTCTTTTTTGGTGTGTGGGTTTTTTGTGTGGTTTTTTTATTTTGGTTTTTTTTTGGTGGGTTTTTTTGTTTGACTTTTTGGAGAGGGATTTGGTTTTTTTGGTTTTTTCTTTGTTTTTATTTTTTGCTTGTTTGGGGTTTTTTAGGTTTTTTTTGGGGTTTTGGGTTTTTTATTTTGTTTTGTGGGTTTTATGGGGGGTTTCTTTTTGTAGTTTCTTTTGGTTTTGTTCTTATTTTTGGTGGGGGTATTTTTTGTTTGGTTGGTTTTTTGTGGTTTTGTTGTTGTTTTTTGTTTGTTTGTTTTGGGGTTTGTTTTTAGGCTTTTTTGTGGAAGGGGCTGTCTGTACCACGGCAATGTGTGATCCACACCCTCCTTCTCCCTTCTCGCCAACACCTCGTGATTTTGCACCTGATATCTCCCACTTCTTCCAGAAGGGAAACGAGTGGCCAGGAGCAGAAATCACACCCCCAGGAGGAAAACCACTCACCAAACAACCTCCTCGGGCTTTACTCCAGCTGTGACACCCCTCCCTCCCCATTCTCCTGCCTCCTTTCCTCCCCGCATCCCGGGAAAAGCGGGAATTTGGGGCTGGGGGCAGGGATGCTCCTCCCGCATCCCTCCCGCCGGTGGCGATCCGAGCCATGCTGGGTGACAATGATGCACAGCGACACTCGGCCGTGTGAGCGGGGACACGGCGGCCCCCGCTGCCCCTCCCGCAGCCACAGCCCCCGGGAGAGGCCCCAGCAGCGCCCGGTGCCCCCATCCAGCCCCCCAGCTTGAGGGAGGGGTAAATGGGCTGGGGAAAGGCTCCAGGGGCTTGCTGGGGGAGAATTCACCATACCCAGCCTCTATTTCTCCATCCCCATCTTCCCTTTCTTCACCTCCAGTCTCCTTTATTCATCCCCAGCCTCCCCTTCTCCATCCCCATCCTCCTTTTCCCCATTCCCATGTTCCATTATCCACTTCCATTCTCAATTTCTCCACACCCAGCCTCCATTTTTCTATCCCCATCCTCCTTTTCCCCATTCCCATGTTCCATTATCCACTTCCATTCTCAATTTCTCCACACCCAGCCTCCATTTTTCTATCTCCATCCTCCCTTTCCCCATTCCCATCTTCTTTAATCCTCTCACATCCTCTTTCTCCATACCCAGCCCCTATTTCTCCATCTTCCCTTTCCCCATTCCCATCCTCTCCCACCCTCTGTTTCTCCATATCCAGCCTCTACTTTTCCATCCCTGTCCTTCCTTTCCCCATTCCCATCTTCCTTTATCCACTTCCATCCTCTTTTTCTCCATACCCAGCCTCTATTTCTCCATCCCCAGCTTCCCTTTCTTCACCTCCTGCCTCCCATATTCATCCCCAGCCTCCCCCTCTCCATCCAATTCTCCATTTCCCCATTCCCATCCTTTTTCATCCTCTTTTTCTCCATACCCAGCCTCTATTTCTCCATCCCCAGCTTCCCTTTCCCCATTCCCATCTTCCTTTATCCACTCCCATCCTCTTTTACTCCATCTCCATCCTTTCTTTCTCCATATCCAGCCTCTATTTCTCCATCCCCGGCCTCTCCTCATCCATCCTCATCCTCCCAGTTCCTTCTGCTCACCCTGAACTTGCCCCTGGCTGCCCTGGGATTGACCAAGTTAATAATAATAATAATAATAATAATAATAATAATAATAATAATAATAATAATAATAATAATAATAATAATAATAATAATAATAATATCATCATCATCATCATCTTATAATAAATATTTAATAATAACAATAACAATAAATCCCAGCCCTAAAAACCCAAGCCTCAGGAGCATCCCTCTGCTTCAAAGCCAGGAGCAGGATGAGGGGAGCCAAGTCCAATCCTCTCCTTCTCCATCCCCAGCCTCTCTTTATCCATCCTCATCCTCCCAGCTCCTTCTGCTCACCCCGAGCTTGCCCCTGGGATTGACCGGGTTAAAAAAAAAGTAATAATAACAATATAATAATAAATATAATAATATATAATAAGAAAATATTAAAAATGTAATAATAACATTAATATAAATATAATAAATATAATAATAAATAAAACACAATAGTAATTATTATTATTATTATTATTATTATTATTATTATTATTATTATTATTATTATTATTATTATTATTTTTAATAATAATAATAATAATAATAATAATAATAATAATAATAATAATAATAATAATAATAATAATAGTCCCAGCCCTAAACACCCAAGCCTCAGGAGCATCCCTGTGCCCCAAAGCCTGGAGCAGGACGTGGACAGCCAAGTGCAGGGCCCAGGGAAGCTCAGAGCAGAGTGAGAGCACAGCCCTGATTTCTCACCCCGGCTCAGGCAGGCACAGGGACATGACCCAGTTATTTGACGGCAGCGTTTAACATTTCCCCTGCAAGGCAAAGCCAGCCCGGCTTCCTCTCCCTGCCTCCCTCCCTGTTCGCAGCCAGGCAGCCCGGCCTGGATCGCCGCCTTCCCGGCGCTTAAGAGCTCTGTGGGGCTGGGATGGAGGGGAAAATGTGACGGTGCAGCCCCGGCAGGAGCCCAGATGTGCGGCTGATTCATCCCAGGATTGCGCAACCCCGGCGGCAGCAACGCTCCAGCCGGGAAGCAGCTGCTCCCCCCAGGCTGTGCCATGGAAAGGGGGCGTGAGGGGACACCGCAGAGCGCTCAGGGTGGGGGGCAGCGCCCCAAAAACTCCCCAGAGAGGTGAAGGAGCTGGGAGAGACAGCACTGTCATGGTGGGAAGGAGGTGAGCAGGTCCAGTGTAGCCATGATATTTTCTGAAAAATCCTTTCCTTAGGATTTTTCCTCCTGAGAAGCTGCGAGGCCTCAGGAACAAAATGTAAACAATGGTTATCTGCTGCTGTGGAATGCAACAGGTGCATCTGTGATTGGTCTCATAGAGTTGTTTGTAATTAATGGCCAATCACAGTCAGCTGTCTCAGATTCTCTGTCCAAGACACAAGCTTTTGTTATCATTCCATTCTTTTTCTACTCTTAGCTAGCCTTCTGATGAGATCCTTTCTTCTATTCTTTTAGTTTAGTTTTAATGTAATATATATCATAATAAATCAAGCCTTCTGAAACATGGAGTCAGATCCTCGTCTCTTCCCTCATCCTAAGACCCCTGTGAACACGGTCACAGTCCAGGAGTGCTCAAAAAGGTTGGCCCAAGGTGGCCAAATCATCTCTCCCATCTCTCCCATCTCTTTGTTCAATGTCTTGAGGGTGCTTAGCCTCTCTGAGATCCAGTGTCCCTCCTGAAGGGACAAAGGACAAATCTCTGGGATGCTCTCCATGTAAAGCAGGTTAGCATATTCAGGAGTGCTAATAAAAGGTACCCCAAGGTGGCCACATCAGCCCTCCCATCTCCCTGTTCAATGTCCTGAGGGTGTTTGGCCTCTCTGAGATCCAGTGTCCCTCCTGAAGGGACAAAGGACAAATCCCTCTGGGGTGCTCTCCATGTAATTGTGTGGATATAATTTGATTATCCCTTCCTGGATGTTTAGCATCACAAAGGGAAAAGCTGCCTCGGGCTGAGCCATTGGAGCCACCACTCTGGGACTGGTCTGGGGGAGGAAGAGTTTGAAACTGGGCTGGAGGAGCTGCAGAATTTGGGAAGGCTGTAAAAATGTCCTATCCCAGTCCCAGCTCCTGGCTGTGCCTGTGCTCAAGAGGCATTTGGACAATTCTGTCAGACACGTGTTTTGATTTTTGGGATTGTCCTGTGCAGGGCCAGGAGTTGGAGTGATGATCCTTGTGGGTCCCTTCCAGCTCAGGAGATTCCATGATTCTCCCAGCAGCAAACTGGTTGGGCTCTTCTGGAGACGATGCAAAGCTTTTGTTCCAGGGCCCACAAAAATTTGTTTACTTTCCAAAAAAGACACAAGCATAGATAAAAAAGACCTGGATGGACCAGGGCTTCTACACAGTCACCCTGCAGAGCAAAGAGGTTTCAGTGAGGCCCCAAAACTCCTGATCTGCCTTAGCAAGGGGGGTTTAGCAGGTGGGATTTCACAGAAAATGTGTGTGTATGTGTCCATCTGCTGAGTGTGTTTGCACACAAATAACACAACAGAGGTTTTGGAGGACAATGTTGCACAAAGCAAGAGCAGAACACGTTGTGTTTTATGAAAAATCCCCTGGCAAGGTGAAACTAAGTCAGAAAAACATCCAGGGCTTTGTACAGGACTTCAGTGCCTCCTGCACACCCATTCCCACACCCAGCCTGTGCTGCCTCTGCAAGTTTGGGATTTATTTTGGGGGGGAGATTTGGCAGGCTGGTGTTTCTGAGGACGACCAAGGCCTTGGGCAGCACTTTGAGAAGTTCACCTGAGCATGATCTCATGGGCAGCATGTCCCAAATCAGAGTCACCACACAGGGGAGAAACCACGAATATCCTGAATCTGGTAAAACAAGAGGGGATAAAACCCGTCAGTGCCAGAGGTGGTGGGTGAGCACATGGAGGAGGGGGTGGTGGAGCCAGTGTCATCCTTTGGGGTGCTGGGAGGAAGGGGGAGGCTTTTTCTTGCAAGGAAAGTGCTCAGTGAGTCAGCAGGAGCAGAGCAGAGCCTGGCTGAGCTGGGGTTTAGCGCCGTCCTAAGCGGCTTCAGGGAGGAGCACGCACGAAATAAAAGTGGGGAAAGAAAAACAAACAGAGCCAGTGGTTATGTAAGGGATCAGAGGCTGCCAACGAGGTCCCTGGGGTCCTCCAGCCCCCCCTCTGAATGCTCTGATGGGTTTGGGTTCATCCTGATAACCCCTGTTAGGAATTTTGGGGAGGATTTGTAGAGTTTCGTATTTGCAGGGAAGCCCTGATGAAGGCAGGAATAACGAATCTGACTCCATGTTCTCAAAAGGCTAATTTATTATTTTATGATACTATATTATATTAAACAATACTATACTAAACAATACAGAAAGGATACTTACAGAAGGCTAAAAAGATAATAATGAAAAATTGTGACTCTTTCCAAAGGCCTGACACAGGTTGGCCCTGATTGGCCAAAGAGTTTAAGCAGCTCAGCAGAAATCCAATGGAACAATCACCTGTGGGTAACAATCTCCAAACATTCCACATGAGCACAACACAGGAGAAGCAAATGAGATAAGAATTGTTTTATTTTTTCTTTGAGGTTTCTCAGCTTCCCAGGAGAAAAATCCTGGGCGAAGGGATTTTTCCAGAAAATGTGAATGCCACAGTGGAGGAGTGAGGGAAGGTGCAGAGATGTGATAGCTCCTGTTGGAGGGGTGACCAAGGAGGATTTGAATTGGATTGAAACGAATTAAAAACATTAAGGGTGGCTGGGAAAAGGATGTGGACAATTCCTTCCTGGCTCCTCTGTCAGGACACAGAACTGGGGACAAAAGAGCAATCAAGTGACACTTGGGTAGGACAGATCAGACAGAACAGAGACCTGCTCTCCATCACCTGCACAGCCAAACAAGGAATTACTGCTGTGGGATGCTGCAAAGATAAAATACCTACATGGATCCCAAAAGTTTAGCACCTGATAATCCCAAAAGGCTCTTCCAAAGATTCAACTTCTGGCTTGTGAGAAAGAAGGAGAGCAACTTTTTACATGGGCAAGGACAAGAGGGAATGGACATAAACTGACGGAGGACAGGGTTAGATGGGATATTGGGCAGGAATTGTTCCCTCTGAGGGTGCTGAGCCCTGGCACAGGGTGCCCAGAGCAGCTTTGGCTGCTCCTGGATCCCTGAAAGTGTCCAAAGCCAGGCTGGACAGGGCTTGGAGCCACCTGGGATTGTGGAAAATGTCCCTGCCCATGGCAGGGGTAGGACTTGATGAGCTTTAAGGTTCTTTCCAACTGAAACCATCCCATGGTTCTGTGGGATTTTGTTCAACAGCATCAACCCCACCCTGAAACGGATCAGAGTCAACACCCTCTGCATCTTGACTAAAAACATACCTGAATGTTCTGATTCTGGGGATGGATACATGGCGTGGATGCTAATGGTTTTCAGGGTTTTTTTTTTTTCCAAGAGAGAGGCTTCCTGGCAATATTTGGCCAGCTCTGCTCACTCACCTCCCCACCAGCATCCAAAATGTGCAGATGTGAACAATCCTGGATTTGGGAGAGCCTGGAAAAGCTGCCTCCAGCCTGGCCAATAGCAGCTGGAGCTGGGGAATACTCCTGGGGTGCAGAGTGACCCCAGGCTGCCCTCACTGCCACCAATTCCAGCAGCATCCCCAGCTGGGAGCCCATTCCCAGCCCCAGGGGCTGCTCCAGTGCAGGAGAGCGGGGAAAGCTCTGCTCAGGGCACAGATACCCAGGGCTGCAGGGGACACGGGGACACCGCGGGTTCCCATGGCAACCAGGCCAGGTGTCACCGATGCAGGGATGCAGGGGGGGATGCTGCAGTGCCAGGGATCTGCATCCCCCAGGGAATGGCAGCTCTGGGGTGGGAATCTCCTCTGGGAAATGCCAGCAGAGCTGGGGACGGCCTCGTGTCATGATAGGACATGAAATGAGTGACATTCACACGCTGAGATGTCCAAGGCTGTGGCATTTGCTGGGTCCCCAGGATGAAGGAGGAAATGATGAATCTGACTCCATGTTCTTAGAAGGCTGATTTATTATTTTATATTCTACATTATATTAAAGACTACTATACTACACTAAAGAATACAGGAAGGATTCTACTAAATGCTAAAAAGATAATAATGAAAACTCATGACTCTTCCCAGAGGTTCGCCCTGATTGGCCAAAGAGTGAAAACAACTCCCAGCAGAATCCAATGAAACAATCACCTGTGTGTAAACAATCTCCAAACACATTCCACATGAGCACAACACAGGAGAATGATGAATCTGCCTCCATGTTCTCAGAAGGCTAATTTGTTATTTTATGTTCTATACTATATAAAGAATACTAAACTAAACTACAGCAAAGAATACAGACAGAAGGCTAAAAAAATAATAATGAAAACTCCTGACTCTCTCCAGAGTCCCAACACAGATTGGCCCCAATTGGCCAAAAAGCAAAAATAACTCACATGAAATCCATCAAACAGTCACCTGTTGTTTAAACAATCTCCAACCACATTCCAAAGCAGCAAAACACTGGAGAAGCAAATGAGTTAAGAATTGTTTTCCTTTTTCTCTGAGGCTTCTCAGCTTCCCAGGAGAAGAATCCTGGGCAAAGGGATTTTTCCAGAGAGTGTGAATGCCTCAGTGAAGCTCCTCAGAGATCAGAAGTGAAGCTCAGGCTGCTTTGGGCAGCAGGCTGGATGATTTTCCTGGCATAATCAACCTTCCAGCAGAGAACACCAAGGTCCTTTGCAAACATCCCTAGTGCTTTGTGCTGTCTGCACAAGCAGTTTGCTTTGCATTCTGGCTTCATTCTACTCCATTTCAATTTACCCAAAATATCTTGGCATGCTGGTGAGTGGCAGCTCTCTGGGATGAGTGTGCATGTGAATGTACTTCTGCTAAGTCAGTGTGAATCCTTCCTGCCAGTCAGGCAAATAATGACAGCAGGGAAAATCAGCAAGGGGAAAAAGCAGACAGAGACATGCAGCATCTCTCCAGCAGCCCAGGAGAGCTGAGCTGTGCCTTTCCCACTCTCCTTGAGTGGGTTCTGTGGAGCTGGGCAGCTCAGCTGAGCTCCCTGTCCTGGCCCTGTGCCATCCTCCTCCTCCTCTCCTGGCTCCCCAGACCGTGGGGCATGGCCTGGGACAGTGCAGCTCACCCAGAGCTGAGCTGCTGAAAGCTGCAGCCCTTCAGAGCTGCTCACATTCTGAAATAAGTCAGGATCTGTCCAGGGAAATTGTCGCAGACACCTTTTGATGAAAAATCCTTTCCTTAGGATTTTTCCTCCTGAGAAGCTGCGAGGCCTCAGGAACAAAATGTAAACAATGATTATCTGCTGCTGTGGAATGCAACAGGTGCATCTGTGATTGGTCTCATGTGGTTGTTTCTAATTAATGGCCAATCACAGCCAGCTGGTTTACAGACCCCTTGAGCACAAACCTTTGTTATCATTCTTTCTTATTCTATTCTTAGCCAGCCTTCTGATGAAATCCTTTCTTCTATTCTTTTAGTATAGTTTTAATCTAATATATATAATTAAATAATAAATCAAGCCTTCTGAAACATGGAGTCAGATCCTCATCTCTTCCCTCATCCAAGAACCCTGTGAACACCATCACAGGAAATTCCCATGAAAAACAGGTGGAGTCCTTCTAGAGAAGAAACCTGAAACTGCACAAGTGCAGATTGCTCAGGATCCCAAAGGCATGATGATGATGATGATGATGATGATGATGTGTGTTTTTCTGTGTGTATCTACTGTGTCAGTCCCTCTCTGGTCAGCAGGGCTGGAACAGCAGCAGGGCAGTGTCTGTTTGTGCTGTGTCAGGCCCAGCAGGGTGACACCAGCACTGTCAGCACCTCTGGCTGGAGCTGAATGCCAGAGGGAAAGATGGAGCAGCTGGAAAGCAGCCCCAGGACAGGGCCTGTGCTGTTCCTGCTCTCTGCTGGGGATGAACCAGCTCCAGGGCTTGAGACAACAGGAGAACAAATCAGGGGGGCTGGGTGATCCCCCCAGTGCTTGGGTGGGGTTGGAGGGGATCTTAAATCCCATTTCATTCCAGGGACAACTTTCACTGTCCCAGATTGCTCCAACCTGGTCTTGGACACTTCCAGGGATGAAAGCATCAGATTGAGCAGGCAAAAGGAATTTATTGACTTAACAGAGAAGTCTTGAGAACTTGAAACAACCAAACACGGTCCTTGCCCTCCTTGAGCAGCACTTGGAGCTGTGTCCTGACTCCAGGGAAGGATGCTGAAAGTGGGAATGGCTGCCACTGCCAGAGGGCAGGGATGGATGGGAGATTGGGCAGGAATTCTTCCCTGTGAGGGTGGGCAGGCCCTGGCACAGGGTGCCCAGAGAAGCTGTGGCTGCCCCTGGATCCCTGGCAGTGTCCAAGGCCAGGTTGGATGGGGCTTGGAGCCACCTGGGATAGTGGGAGGTGTCCCTGCCATGGCAGAGGATAGAATGAGATGATCTTCAAGGTTCTTTCCCCCCAGATTCTGTAATTCTATGGGAAACCCTTCCCTGGAGCTCTCCAGCACAGCCCTGAGCTGCATCCCAGAGCTCTCCACCTCCCAGGATCCCAGAGCTCATCAGCTGCCCTGCTGGGAGTGGCATTGGCCACAGGTGGAGGGACACATCCCCAGGGACAGCTCAGTGTAATGCCACACCTGATTGCCAAAAGCTCTCTGTGCAAACCCGCGGGGTGCTCTCTGCTCTCGAGGCTCATTAACAAACACTAATGAGCTCTCAGCATCACACCCCTGTGCTAAGCAGCTTCCCCTGTTGGGAGGCTGGAACAGCCCTTCCCAAACCCTCTGGAGCCTCTGCCCAGCAGCAGCAGCATCTAAACCTGTCACTGCCATATTTTCTGGAAAAATCTCTTTGCCAGGATTTCTCTCCTGGGAAGCTGAGAAGCCTCAGAGAAAAAGGAAAACAACATTGTATCATTTGCTTCTCCTGTGTTTTGCTGCTTTGGAATGTGGTTGGAGATTGTTTAAGCAACAGGTGATTGTTTGATTGCTTTCATGTGAATTGTTTTTACCTTTTGGCCAGTCAGGGCCAAGCTGTGTTAAGGCTCTGGAAAGAATCACAAGTTTTCATTATTATATTTTTAGCCTTCTGTCTGTATCCTTTCTGTATTCTTTAGTATAGTTTAATATAGCATTTTTTATATATTATAGTGTCATAAAATAATAAATTAGCCTTCTGAGAGCATGGAGTCAGATTCATCATTCCTTTCTTTGTCTGGGAACCCCACAAATACAAGATAAACCCTCAAAGAATTCCCTGCTCCTGGCCTGCTCTGATGATGCTGCACAGCTTTTGTGGCAATCCTGCCCTTTTCAGTGCATCCAGGAGCGGTGTCATTCCTCCCATGGCTTTTCCATCTTGATAAAAGAGGTAAAACTCAGAAATTTTGGTTAATTTAACCCCAATATCCCAGTTATCACCTCAATGTCTCAATGCTGGGTGAGAAGCAGAGCCCCCAGCCCTGCTGAGCCCTGAGAAGCTGGAACAGGGGCTGAGACGTGTTGGGAAGGATGAAAGTTTGACAAGAAAGTCTCACAGATATGTGTGCTTAGCAGAAAAATTTTTGAATGTAGAATCTGAAGAAGGAATAGAGATGGAAGCAAGTTTTGATATAGAAGAAAAGAATTGCTGAGCCAGTCTTGCTGGATAACCAAGGAGGCAAAGGGTGTGTTAGTTAGAAGGGGTTTTTATGGCTCAGAGCAAAGGATAAACCCACCCCAAACAAGAAGATGTTTTTGCCAAGCAGAAAGAGAGCACAGGCAAACAAGTCAGCAAAGGGTGCAAGTAGAAAAAAAGTCTCAGAATTTTCCACTGCAAGAAAACTGAAAAACAACTTCTAGCTTAAACTGTAATGCACTGACTTTTAGTGATTGGAGAACAGTAACATGAATATGGTAATTACAGTAGTTATGATAGGCTAGAGATAAAAGTTAAGGTATAGATTGGTTCTACTGTATGAAGATGCTCAGCAAAAGAAAGTATAGAATGCATTGTGAGCAAAAGAAAAGTCTATAATGCATTGTGACCTAAACTCAGGGTCTGCAGGCCTGCCTGCAGCTGGAGCTGACAGCTGTAGGCACAGCTCTGTCACCCATGATCCTGGATACAATAAACTGCATTTTGGAGAACCCCACGAGTCCCTCATCCCTCATTCGGGCCCTTACAGAGATGGTGAGATGTCCCCAGCTTTGTGATCGCCTCTCCAAGCTCTGGGGATGCTCCGGGGGATGCTTGGCTGCCGTTGCCATGGAAACGTGTGCAGGAGGGGGATGCGAGAGCTGCTGCTGCCACCTCCTGGAGCAGCCGGGATGGCGAGGGGGGCCGGAGGAGCGCGGGTGAATCGGGGATGTCCCGGGGATGTCCCGGGCAGAGCTCAGCGCACACCCGGGCAGGGACATTGGGACCCAGCGGGGCCACGGGAGGCTGGCAGAATGTCAGCCTGAATCTGCAGGGTCCCCCAAAAATACACTAACAATTCCAATTAACGGCCATGATCCCAAATCATGGAGTCATTAAAGTTGGAAAAGCCCTCTGAGATCATCCAGTGTAATCATGAACCCAGCACTGCCAAGGACACCACTGACCGTGTCCCCAAGTGCCACATCCACACAATTCTAAAGTCCTTCAAGGGATGGGGACTCCACTATTGCCCTGGATGGAGTCCCTTCAACCCTTTCCGTGAAGAATTTTTCTGAAATATCCAATCTAAAGCTCCCCTGGCCCAGCCTGAGGCCGTTCCCTCTTCTCCTGTCCCTGTTCCCTGGCTGTCCCCTCCTGTCAGGAGCTGTGCAGAGCCACAAGGTCCCCCTGAGCCTCCTTTTCTCCAGGCTGAGCCCCTTCCCAGCCCCCTCAGCTCCTCCTGGTGCTCCAGACCCTTCCCCAGCCCCCAAAACCACCCCCAGCACTGGAGGTGCCCCAGCAGTGCCAGCTCAGTGCCCTGGTGCTGCTGCCACCCCAATGCTGGGACACACCAGGATCATGCTCATGTTGTATTTTGGGAGCTTTGGGCGCATCCAGTGCTGGACTGGCCTCCCTGGGAGCACCCTGCAGATCTGCTGAGCTCAGCCCCAGGATGGAGAGCGGCTCAGAGGTGGCTGCTGCAGCAAGAGCCCCCCTGTCAGAACCCAGGACATCCCTCTGGCTGCTCTGGAGGACTCCAGACCCTGGCAGGGGCTCAGACACCTTGGCACGGAGTCACAAACACCTGTGCCTTTGATCTTAGCCCATGGAAACAATTACCAACCTTGCATGAGGATTCACAAGCCACAAATAAGTAGAATAATAGTTTATCACAGGGTGAAATGTAGAATTTTGGAGGTTTTAGAATGGGGGTTCAGGAGGCAAGATGGAGGAATCGGGGTGTGTCCTGTCTTTCTTCTTCTTCTTCTTGTTCTCCATCTTCTGCTGTGATGGTGGCACTTTTGGATTGGTTTAGAGTAGAGACAAACTGTCTAACATAGGTGATAGGTATTGGAAAATTATTGTAAATAAAGTACAGATAGTTTTTAGTATAAAAGATAACATGGCCCAGAGGGTGTCAGTGTGCCAAACCCAACCTGCTGGACAGATCTCAGCAGGTCAGAAAAATAATGTTACAGATAACAGCAAATAAACAACTTGAAAACCAGAACAGAAGAATCCTGACTCCTTCTTTGGTTGCCAGGCTGGGAAAAAGGACTCTCTAACAAATCTCAGGGTCATCATGAGCACAGAGACCCCCGGGACACCCTCAAGGAGTTAATGCCACACTCAGTGCCCTGATGGAAGCGGCAGCAGGGAGAAAACGTGGCAGCACAGGGTGCAGATGGCAGAGGGTGGCTGGGAGCCTCCTCTGCCTGTGCGGAGGCACCACAGGGAGCGTGGGACGAGCTGGAGCTGCAGCTCAGCCTCGTTCCTCAGGGCTACAAACAAGAGCTGCAGCTTCGCATCCATCCCATCACCTTCCCTTCCCTTCCCTTCCCTTCCCTTCCCTTCCCTTCCCTTCCCTTCCCTTCCCTTCCCTTCCCTTCCCTTCCCTTCCCTTCCCTTCCCTTCCCTTCCCTTCCCTCCCTCCCTCCCTCCCTCCCTTCCCTCCTTCCCTTCCCTTCCCTTCCCTTCCTCCCTTCCCTCTCCCTCCCTCCCTTCCCTTCCCATCCCATCCCATCCCATCCCATCCCATCCCATCCCATGGATCCCAGGTGTGGGGTTTTATCCCAGTTGCCCCAAAACCAGGCCCAGGCAGCAGCTGATGCCACTCTTTGTTCCACCTTGTCCCCAGGGATAGAAAATGTCATGTTTGATGGATGCAGAGAGATCATAAATGTTCTTCATAAAATGTTCTTCTGTCTTCAGGGCAGGAAGGAGACATTTCCCCCTCCTTTGTTTTACTTTTTCTTTTGTATCAAAGAAGATGAAAAGAATTAAAGTGCCATCCCTGCAGTGCTGCAGGCACAAGACTTCCCTGGGTATCAGGTTTTTTATTTTTCAGGGATCCCTGCAGCCACAGATTGGTATTAATGATCTGGATTTGCTTTTGGGGTTAAAAAGAAAGAAATCAGCGAATGCAGAACGTGGCTGTTCCTGTGCAGAGGGGAATACTGCAGCTTTGTAATTCACTGCCATCTTGTGATATTTAACATTTTCCTCAAATGATGAACATGAATTAGAACAGAACCCCAAACAAGGAAAAAAACCCCCAAATCTGTTCCTAGTATCCATAGTTACAGAGGAAACTCAGACCCCGAGGGTGATGGGTAGTTCTTTTCTATCACAAAGAAATAAAATGAAAAGTTGTGACATTTTGTTGCTTTTATTTTTTAACCTGTAAATTCTTTGCATAAACTCCATTATTCCACCAGACAAGAAGCTGGAGTTTTCCTTGATGAGATCTCACCTTGTGTGCTCTGTAGACAAAGGTTTTCAATATCTTTTTAATTTTTTTTTTGCCCTTTGCCTTTGGGTGGAATGGCAAAATTAGGACAAGTTTGCTCCAATGAGCTCATTGTAATAATAATAATAATAATAATAATAATAATAATAATAATAATAATAGCAATAATAGAATAATTTTTATTACTATATTTATTAGCCTATATAAAAATATTATATAAATATAATACAATAATAATTTTATCATTGCATTTATTAGTAGATATAGAATTATTATTGTTATTGTTATTATTACTACTACTATGAGCTTATTGGAGCAAACTTGTCCTAATTTTGCCATTCCACCCAAAGGCAAAGGGCAGGGGAAAAAAAAGATATTGGAGTATAATAATAATAATAATAATAATAATAATACAAGCTCACTGGCGCAAACTTGTCCTAATTTTGCCATTCCACTAAAAAGCAAAGGGCAGGGAAAAAATACTGGAAATTTTATATTATTATTATTATTATTATTATTATTATTATTATTATTATTATTATTATTATTATTTCCTCCTTCCATGTACAATCAGAGTACCTGGGAGTCCTGTGCTACTTCAGAGGGAAAACATGCTGCATAAAGCATGGAAAAGTTTAACACAAAATGGGGATTTTTTTGGAAAGTCAGATAATGGGGGAAGTTCAACCTTTTTAAAACTGATGAACGTAGATTGGACAAATCAGCAAAAAGCAAAATATGACCCCAATTCTGTCTCTTGCAGGAGAGGCAATGGGAGGAGCTGCCCTTGCCCATGGCTGATTTTGATGAGTGATTTGCACATGGATCATCCCAAAGTGGGGAGCCCAAAATGTGCTGGTCAGAATTTTGCTGTATTTACCATTTTCCCAGTGTTTTGCTGCTCTGTATTTGGTGCTGACTGTGCCAGGCTGGCAGGGCTTGGCCCCAGCTGAGTCCCACAGAAGCACAGGCTCATCCCAGGGAACGGGATAAGGAGGGAATTGGGGGTAAAGTGAGAAAAGTCATGGCTTGATAGCACTGAATGATGGAAGGGTTTGGAAGAGACCTTAAATCCCATCCAGTGCCACCCCAACCATGGGCAGGGACACCTCCCACTGTCCCAGGCTGCTCCAAGCCACATCCAACCTGGCCTTGGGCATTCCAGGGATCCAGGGGCAGCCCCAGCTGCTCTGGGCACCCTGTGCCAGGGCTCAGCACCCTCACAGGGCAGGATTTCTCCCCAGTATCCCAAACTCTGTCAGTTTAGGTCCATTCCCTGTGTCCTGTCCCTCCATCCCTTGTCCCCAGTCCCTCTCCAGCTCTCCTGGAGCCTCAGGCCCTGGAAGGCTGGAGGGAGATGAAGTTTAGCACCCAAACCTGGGGTTTATTAGGAGAGGAGAGCACCCCCTGCTTGCTCCACCTCTCCTCCAGTGTGGAGAGCCTGGTTCAAACATGGCTTAAAGAAAGAGGCCATGAAGGTATTCAGCTAAGGGAAAAGCAGCCTTTCCCAGGCTTGATCCTGTAAATAATTAAGGTTCTCAGCCACCTTTTATATAAACAACAAGATTCTCAGACCGTTTCCTCAAAAACAAGCAATATTCTGTCCTTGGCTGCTCCGGGAACAGATGGCCATTCTGAGAACAGATATAAAGGTTTTGAGACTTTTCATATCATGGTGAGAACACTGATCTTGGTTTCAGTAAACTAACTTCAGGTACTGTAAACAAAAGGAGGAGCTGAAGTTTTCTCTACAGCCTATCGAGAGCTCAGGTTTTGCAATATGCATGAAGTGAATTAACACTGTTATAAAAAGTGCCTGGTTGATCAATAAATCAGAGTCAGATGCTGAACCAACAAAGGTGGGTCGCTCCCTTCACTTCAACACTCCAGCACCCTCAGCCACCAATCCTCACCCAGGACATTGGGGACAACTCCCAAGTGAGCCAGGACACCCAGGGGTGTCCCTGTCCCAGTGCCAGCAGGGAGGGAACAACTCTCTTCCCATCTGGTGTCTCTCTGGGATATTATTGAAGATGGAGGGAGAGACCCAACTTCCTTGTTCAGCATCTGACTCCGGTTTATTCATCAATCAGTCACTTTTTATAACCGTGTTAATTAAGTTCATGCATATTGCAAAATCTGAGCTCACAATAGGTCAGAGATAACACACCAACTTCTCCTTATGTTTCCAATACCAAGATTTGGATTCTCAAAATTATTTTTGCTTTCCCAAAACAGCCAAAGATAGAATATCTACTTGTTATGAGAAAGCTGCCTGAGAACTCTGGTATGCAAGGTTCTCAAGGCCTTCATGTTTGTCACTTTTACTTTTAATTAAAAACAACCTGAGAACCTCTGCTGTTTACAGAAACCGGCTGTGAGAACCTGTCCCCCACAGCTGCCTTCCAAGCCATCCCTGAAAAAATCTCCAACAGGATATATTAAACTTGTGCTCTGAATTCAGCCAGTGAAGTCATTTTGGGGACACAGCCCTGAATTCTTCCCCCTCCACTTCCACAGACACAGACTGAAAGAGCAGCTTAGATTTGAACTGCCTCATTTATAACCCATCCCAACAAATGGCCTGAAGCAATTGTGTTCCAGACTTTCAGCTGGGACTCCTGGGACTTGGGATGTGAATTCCTAGAAAACACCAAAACATTCCTTTAACAGAAAGCAGAGCTGCAGTTTTTAGTGGTGGCTGTTCCCCAGGGTCAGAGCACCAACAACACCCAGCTGTCCTCAGCTCCTGCAGCCACTCAGGAATCTCACAGAGGTGCAACAATTCCTTGAAGGCACACCAGAGCTTGTTCCACAGGAGTTTTCAGCAGAGATAGAAACCCCACTCGTGTTTTTTGTTACCTATTTTCTCCTGGCTCATGTAAATCCTCACAATTCACATGCAGCAGAGCACCCCCAAAATGAGAGGAAAATGAGTTTTCCTGAGTGCTGGGTGAAAAGAACAGGAATGGAAATGGAGGGAGAGGATGAGGAGGGCAGAGCAGCTGCTGGCAGAGCTCACAGTCATGTCCTGCCCGTTTCTAACAAACCTTTCAAACCTCTGCAATTCTTTCAATATCGTCAATTTTATTACAAGAACAGTTTAAGACAGAACAAAAAATAATGGCAAACCCAAATATTTTTTAAAAATTTAATGTGCAATCCTTAAGAAAGAGACTTTACAAGTGTCAAATGTTAAATAACCTCTTTTCTGGCTGTGGTTGCAGAGCACTCAGGATGTGCTGATCTTTCACAGCACGTGGTGCCGGTGGAACTCCACTCTCCTGCACTCTGACACCCAGCAGCAGTGCAGAGATGAAAAGGAAATGTTTCCTTCCATTGTTTTATTGCTGTCTCATCCCACTGATAAGGTGGCTTTTAGTCTGCACAAGTTACCTCTAAATTTGGCAGGGACAAAACCTCTTGTCCTCCCCAGTTACTGTTCATCCACATAAATTCTGCTGACTTCAGAAAGGAGAATAAATGAATGATTGAAAAAAATATTTTTATGCAGGAAATACACTGACCCATACAATTAACACATTAATAATCATCAACTTGGAACATTAATTGCATGACTCAGAGTGCCTGAAGTTTTTATTTAAAAGCCCCCAGACCTGCAGCACACAGAGGCCAAATGGGTGGGGGTGTCTGAGGCCTTCAGACACTCTGAGCTGGCTCTGACTTCAAAGGATGAATCACCAGGATCTGGTTGGTATCAGCAGCACTGGCCTGCACAATAAATAAATAAATGAGCCCACTCAGCCCTTCCCTGGAGGGGTTTCTGTCTCTTGGCCACGGGGAAATGATGCAGCTTGTCTGCAAGCAAACTTCTCATGTTACATAAACCAAGGAAAACATATTTGTATAGCAAAGGGTTCCTGAAATAGCCCCTGGAATTTTGAACAGAGCATCCATTCTTTCCAGGGTTTCAGGATGTATTTCAGCAAGAACAAAGACACACTTTTTGTATTTTGTTTTTTTTACTCTTTTCTTCCAATCTGGGTAAAGCAGCAAATGCTGTGTCCACCACAAAGTTAAACAGCTCCACAGTGCAGAGCAAGCCTGGAGAATCCTGAATGCAAACAACCCCAAATAATTTGATACAGACATCAGAATCTGCAAACAACAATAAATTTGTTTATAGCAACATGAGACTGGCTGCCAGGGGATAAATTACTGATCTTGTTGGCTACAGGTGCACCAGTGTTTGAGCTCCTGGCCAGCCTCTTGTACAATCAATTTTTACCATTTAACAGCAGTTCTAACAGAAGGAAAAGCAAAACCTTTTAGTTTGCAGCTGGTGCTTCAGAAGAGCATCATCCTACCTTCAGGCACCCCCAACGGCCCTGGGAACTTCTCATTTGCCTTTAATTATGTGCTTTACTCATTAAGAGCTTCAACTCCTGCAGAGTGTGTGTCTCAGGCCAGGGTGGGAGCCACAGCTCTGCTGTCAGGCTGCAGGTTGATGAGGGAGTTGCTGGCCTGGGCCAGCTCTGCAATGGACACTCGGCCTCGCTGCCTGATGTACTGGGCCACGGCTGCCATCTCCTCTGCTGTGATGTAGATGAACTTTCCCCGGTCATCAATCACACCTGCAGGGCAAACACAGCACTGAGAGGCTCCCCTCACCTCCCCAGGCATCACTCACTGCCTTGGGAGGGGGTGTTCCAGCTGCTGAGGCAACAGGAACATCCCATTCAGCTGCCTAGGCCAGGCAGGATTTTATTTTCTGGCCACTGCTGGGAGCTGGAAGAGCAGCCCAGAGCCCTGGGAATGCTCCTCTTGCACCAAGGAACACATCCTGGCACTGGGAACAGCTGGCTGGGAGCTCCACAGCAGCTGCTCCAGGGATCCCAGAGTGTCCTGAGCTGGATGGGACTCACCAGGATCACTGATCCAGCTCCTGGTCCTGCACAGACACCCCAAAAATCCCTGAGCATCCCTGGGAGTGTGGTGTTGTAGTGTGTGGTTTGAGTTTTTTGTATTGCTCCCCCATTTTACGTATTGAATCCCCCCTTTTATATGAAATGGTTCTGCCCTTCCCAGTTTTCCCGCCACACGCCCGGCTGCAGTGTGGTCCAGACTCTCCTGGAGCTTTGGCTGATTTGGGGTAGTGCCCATTCCCTGGGGAGCCTGGGCAGTGCCCAGCACCCTCTGGGGAAAGAACCTTCCCTGATCTCCATAAATCCCCCTGACCCAGCTCCAGCCATTCCCTGGGTCCTGTCCCTGTCACAGAGAGCAGAGCTCAGAGCTGCCCCTGCGGATGAAGCTGCAGAATTTGATGAATCTCCCCTCACGCCAAGTGCCCTGAGCTGCTCCTCACATGGATTCCTCTCCACACCCTTCCCCATCCCAACCCTGTTTTTCTGGTGCTCATGCTCCCAGCTCAGAGCTGGTGGAGAAAGGCAGAGCAGGAGGGTCCTTGTGGGGCCCAGCTCAGCTTTTCCAGCTTCCCCTCTGAAGGGAATGCAGCTCAGTTCCCATATTCCTGTGGCTCCAGCCAGACTGAGAACAGAGCTCTGGTTTTATGTATTCCCCTGAGGCAGAGCCTCCCTGCCCTTGGACAGCACATATCCTTCTCCCTGCGTTCCGAGCATCTTTAGGGCATTTGAAAGGGTTTCCACAGCTTGGAAACCACCCCAAACCATCCCAGTGACCCTCTCAAATTCACATTTCAGAAGGCCCCATTTGGCTGCTCACCAACACCAAAAGGCCTTCAGCAGATGGGTAAATAACTAAAATATAAAATATAAATCTAGCTAGCAGGTCCTACTAGATCCTTAGAACTAGATCCTTATAAATAGATTAAACTAGATAGATTAAACTTATAAAACTATATCCTACTAGATCCTTATAAATAAAATATAAAATATAAAAACCCATTTGCAGCTGGCTGCTCAGCAACTCCAAAAGGCCTTCAGCAGATGGGTAGGAAAAAAAAAAAAATCTAGCTATCAGATCCTACTAGATCCTTAGAACTAGATTCTTATAAATAGATTAAATTAGATAGATTAAACTTATAGATAAAAATATAAATAGATGAAATATATATATAAATTATTAAATTTAAATAATTAAAAATTAAAACATATAGATTAAAGTTATAAATAGATTAAGACTAGATAGATTAAAATAGATTAAACTTCTAAAACTAGATCCTATTAGATCCTTATAAATAAAATAAATATAAAATATAAAAACCCATTTGCAGCTGACTGCTCAGCAAGCCCAAAAGGCCTTCAGCAGATGGGTAAATAACTAAAATATAAATATCTAGCTATCAAGTCCTACTAGATCCTTAGAACTAGATCCTTATAAATAGATTAAACTAGATAGATTAAAATAGATTAAACTTATAAAATTAGATCCTACTAGATCCTTATAAATAAAATATAAAAACCCATTTGCAGCTGGCTGCTCATCAACACCAAAAGGCCTTCACAGATGGGTAAATAAATAAAATATAAAACATAAATCTAGCTATCAGGTCTTACTATACTAGATCCTTAGAACTAGATCCTTATAAATAGATTAAACTAGACAAACTTAGATTAAATATATAGATTTAATAGTTTAAATTTACATTTAAATTATTAAAATTAAAAATATATAGATTAAAATTATAAATTATAAAACTAGATAGATTAAAATACATTAAACTTATAGATTAAAGTATAAATACATTAAATATATATTAAAATTATTAATTTTAAAGTATTAATATATATTCAAATTATAAACAGATTAAACTAGATTAAACTTTTAAAACTAGATCCTACTAGATCCTTATAAATAAAATATAAAATATAAAAACCCATTTGCAGCTGGCTGCTCAGCAAGCCCAAAAGGCCTTCAGCAGATGGGTAAATAACTAAAATATAAAATATAAATCTAGCTATCAAGTCCTACTAGATCCTTAGAACTAGATCCTTATAAATAGATTAAACTAGATACATTAAAATAGATTAAATTTATAAAACTAGATCCTAATAAATAAAATATAAAAACCCATTTGCAGCTGGCTGCTCAGCAAGCCCAAAAGGCCTTCAGCAGACGGGTAAATAAATAAAATATAAATATCTAGCTATCAAGTCCTACTAGATCCTCAGAAGGGGAATGGCACTGGAATTCTGTCTCTGCCCCAGGAAGGATTTTCTGCACCAGCAGCCACAGAAGATCCCCTCTGTGCTTTGGCTGTCACCTGTCAGGGTGCCATCTGCCATCAGGTCCTGGATTCTGTTAATTGCATCCTGTGCAGAAGAGAAAAAGGAGTAACAGACTGATCAGAAGGGAAGCAAAAACCATTTCACACGTTCAGATCAACTCCAGAGGTTTATTTACCTTGAAATCCCTCAGGGTTAAGGAATTCAGTACTCCCACACAGAGAGATGGAATCAGCCCTTTGGTCTTAGAGGGGTGATTTTCTTTTGTATTTTGGGACGTTCCAGTTAAATTCCCTACCTCTTAAAAGAGATTTTTATTGCCATTACTTGGCTGTTTCAAGGAGCAGGGGGTTACAGGAATCTTCCCATGGAAAGGCTGTGCAGAGCCATGAAGTTCCATGCAGCACTGAGGTCCTTCTCCAAGGTCCTTGCTCAAAAATTCCCTATTTTTTGTATCTTTTCCTGCTCCTTTTAGGAGCAAACCTCTCCTAGCAACCCAAAGCAACAACTTGTTGAATTTATGGCTGGGTTTACTCCACAGTTACTCCAAGCATGCAGTTCCACTGCACATTAACTGTTGGTTTCTACACCTCTGCCTCTCTTTCTTGTTGTTATATGACTGCAGAAGGCAATTATAATTTAGATTTTAACTAGATAAATTCCTATAATAACCCACAACATTTAAATAGAGTTCTGGTTTAAGAGGGAGACAAAATTTAGCAAAATTAGTATTTCCACCGCAAAAGTCAAGTTTTGTTTGTTTTTTTTTACCTGTGTTCTTAAACCCAGATGTGAAGCCATGTCCTCCAGCTGGATAACTTTTGTTTTCTGTGGAAACAAACAAGAGTTAAGCTGATGAATGAGAAAGCTGGGATTTTTTTATTTTTTTCCATTCCAATAAAAAAATGCATTAACCAGACGAAGCAGAACCTGTTCCTTGGAGTAACTTTTCCTAGTAAGCACTTTCCTGTGATGAAAAACTCTGAGGTTACCTAAAGCAGGGAGCTCTGTGGAAAGACTGAGTGCTCTGACCCACATCTGCCAGCCTTGATTGATCCTGGACTTTTCCTCACACTGGGATGAGCACAAGGACTCTGCTCCTGCACCTCCTGAGTTTCTCAGCTTCTCCCTTAAATTTCCAGAGTGTTTTATCAACATCCCTTTATTCTTTCAGGGATGTTTCAAAGCACCTTTTAAAACATCACTGGTGTGTATCAGCACTTCCATAAAAGCCAGGCAAGACTGGCAGCATGAAGTGCTTTAGTTCTGTTTTACTGATGCCATGTGTTTTAATGCCATAATAATCTTCCTAAGCAAGCCAACACCTTATTAAAATTGTCAGTGCTGGAAGTGCACATTGTCATTTTGCTTTCTGACAGATTTTTCCTGCAGCTTTTCTCAGTCAAGGCACAGCCACCACTGCTCCCATCTGGTTTTGTGCTTCTCTGTAGCTCCAGAGAAAACACCTGCAGGGCTTGTCTGCAGCTACCTGGGTCCTGTTTTCTTCTCTGCCAAAGTTTTAGGAACTCATCTGTTTAGCTGCAAAAGGATGCAGTGTTTGTAAGGAGCTTGGGAAAGACAAAAGTGTTGGAAAGCTCAGTTAATATTCAGGTTTACATTCCTAAAATCCATTTATGTACAGCCACAGGAGCTGCATCTCCAGTAACAAATTAAAATACTTCAAACAATGAAATCCTTTGTTTCTGGTCTTGAGAGCACACTGGGAGGCCACTGAAGAAATCAAGAGAGGCTGAAATAGATGAATCTTTTTCATTAATGAAACCAGACCCAAAAGGAAGGCACACACAGATTTAGCAGCTGTGAAGTTTGATGCAGCCAAGCTAGAGAACTGAATACCATGGACTGAACACATGGAACTGGAACCAGTCCATGGAATTCAGTTCTCAGAGCTGGGAACTGCCAACATTCGTCACATCTTCTTTTAAAGGGACTGGGGGGGGGTGGTGCAAAGGCACATCAACAGGAGAAACAGGACTTAAACCTTCCCTTAAAGATATTTCCCTCAATGACCAAGTTTAGTGGAAGTTTTCCAAGACAGGTCCTGCTGGGAATGAGAGCCCAAGGGGGTGGGGTGAGGGTGCACCCCCCACACTCTGGAATACAACAATTGAGGTCCCAAGGGAATAAAACACTTCTCCACATGCATCATGTTCTAGAGACAGGCTTAGCAACAAAAAAAAAAAAAATCCATATTTTCCTGAATTAATTTCATTTTAGGAGTGATGCTGCTGCTGTCCTCAGCAAGAGGCTGCATTTTGCTCCCAACACCCTTAAGAATAAAGCACAGGGTGAGCAATCTCCAGTCAATGATACCAGCATAAGAAATTATTCAGCAGAAGAGCTAAATTCAATTTTACTTAAAAAAAAAAGCCAATTCCTCTTAATTTATACATTTTTTTCCTGACAGCTACGAGCAGCTCAGCACTGCTTCCTGTCAATGGCTTCTGTGAACAGAACAGAAATACATAATCTATACACTAAGCACAATCTCAAGATTAAAGAAAAATATTTAAAACTTGAGAAAGAAAGCAATGCCCCAGTTCTGCAGCTCAGCTCTGCAGAGGAAATCAGGTGTCGAATATTCAGACTTGGGTTTCCAGCCCAACTTTAATTTCTCTGACGTCAAGATGAAGTGACTGATAGAGAATTTTGTGCTGAAACACTCAACTGGGAGTTTGTGACTAATCTGGTCCATCCACCACAACCCCAGGGCCAATGGGCAGAGTCTGTGTCATCCCCTGGAAAGCTCCCAGTGCTTGTGGAAGATCCCAAGGGACACTGGAATTTCCTTTTTTGACCTACAGCAGAGTTTTGCAGGGCTCTGCTCTGAGCTCCTGTCCAGAACTTCCAAAGGACTCCCCAAGGAGAATTATCCATGAGGCAAATCTCTAACTCCAGGAGATAAATCTGCTGTAAATTCACGGTTTTGCTGGGATAATGGACGTGCAAAATGTGAGATTTTGGGATATAAATTGGTCAGCAGCTCACTGAGTATCAAGTGATACAGCAGCAAGTGATTTGTTTGCTGGAGAAGCCTTTCACCCAGGTCACACATCCTGATAGTTCAGATTCCAGTAAAAGAACAAAGGGATTCATTAGGAAAAAAGATTTGCATGCCAGTGTTGGAGTGAGAGGAGAAAAATGCATCTGACCTTTGATACAGCAATTTGCCCTCACAGATCAAAAGCACACATGAGCACAGCCCAGGTTTTAAACACCCAGCCACACAATGGGAGGGAAGGGAGACTGACACACCCTGGTTAAAACAAGGCAGCTGCTTCTCAAAGTGCTCTCCTGAACATTAAAAAACCATGTAGGATAGAAAAAAACTGAAGGAATCACAAGAAAAGTTGGGATTGAGCTTTCCAGTGCCAGTGTTGGAGGCTCAAAAACACCCTCCAGGTACAGCAGCAATCCTTCCTGTTTTTAAAATGCTTTTAAATCAGTGGCTGATGCTCACAAACAAAAAATCCCAAATGCCCCAAAAAATCCCAATCCACAGCAAACATTGCTTCCACAAACTCTGAGGGAGATCCACCAGGCCACATCCTGCCCCAAAAGCCAGGATCCAGCTGGAATTAAATTATTTTAGATAATTGTGTTTGTGCTGGTTCAGTAAATAACAATTACCGAAGGGATCACTTTTGTTACTTGTTGAATATTTAAATAAATGAAAGAGGAAGTAAAGATTGTGACAGAAGGTATTTCACACCATCTAAGGAGAAAAACCAAAGGCACCTTACCTTGACATATTCCAGGAATTCCATGAGAAAGCTGCGAGACTGGAGACAGCAAGGAAAACAATTTTAATTTTGGATTTATAAGCATTAAATGCATCAAAAACTTCTGAGTATAAATACTTTAAAAGTTTTTAAATTGCATAATTCTTTAGTTTTAACTACACACATTGAGATATTGAACTGGGAAGAAAAATAATCTAGATTTAATCTTCACAAGGGATTTCTGACAGGTATTTTTTGAGACAATGCGGCTCAGGTACAATTCAAGTACTTCATGAGCATTAAATGCATCAAAAACTTGCTGAGGAAAAATACTATAAAAGTGTTCAGATTGCATAATTCCTAAATTTTAACTACACACACTGAGATATTGAACTGGGAAGAAAAGTAATCTAGATTTAATCTTTACAAGGGGCTCAGGTACAATTCAAGTACTTCATGAGCATTAAATGCATCAAAAACTTGCTGAGGAAAAATACTATAGAAGTCTTTAGATTGCATAATTCTTTAGTTTTAGCTACACACACTGAGATATTGAACTGGGAAGTAAAATAATCTAGATTTAATCTTCACAAGGGATTTCTGACAGGTATTTTCGAGACAATGTGGCTCAGGTACAATTTAAGTATTTAATGAGCATTAAATGCATCAAAAACATGCTAAAGATAAATACTATAAAAGTGTTTAAATTGCATAATTCCCAAGTTTTAGCTACACACATTGAGATATTGAAGTGGGAAGTAAAATAATCTAGATTTAATCTTCACAAGGGATTTCTGACAGGTATTTTTTCAGAAAGAATATGGCTCAGGTATAATTTAAATATTTCATGAGAATTAAATGCATCAAAAACTTGCTGAGGAAAAAAACTATAAAAGTGTTCAGGTTGCATAATTCTTTAGTTTTATTTACACACACTGAGATATTGAAGTGGGAAGAAAAATAATCTAAATTATTATTTATTTATAATTTATATAATATATATATATTATATTTATTTATAATAATAAATATTATTATTATTTATTATTATAAATTTAATCTTCACAAGGGATTTCTGACAGGTATTTTTTCAGAAAGAATATGGCTCAGGTACAATTTAAATATTTCCCAAAAGGTTATCATACAATTTTTTTATTCTTCACATCATAAATAGCCTGAAATAACCACATCTGGGTGAGTTTAAGCATCATTAAATCCCACACCCAGGACATTCTGTGCAGAGGAAAAGCCAGAGTGACTCAGGAGCTGCAGCTGGGGAGGCTCAGGCATTTCAGAGCCCTGCACCTGAAATGCAGCGAGCAGAGCAATGCAAACACTGTGCATTGCAGCTGAAAGGAGATCAGGTTACTCTGGAACCACGGGAATCAATCAGCCTTAATTAACTGGTGAGCTCTGGAGGCAGGAGGTGATTTCCAGCAGAGCCAGCTTTGCCAACAGGACACTGAAATGCTTCAGAACCTCAGGCACCACGAGGCCAGGCTGGCTGCTTCATTTCCTTCTCATTTCTGCTGCCTCCAAGTAACTCTGTACTCTGTTATTACTTCTGAATGTGACTTTTAAATCACCTGCAATTCAAGTTCTAGCTCCCCTAACACCCCTACTAAAATTATCTCAGGTTAAGATGCAGGCATCTCAAACTCCTTTAGGTGAGGAACCTAAAACCTTCTCTGTTCTGACATCAGGCATCTCAAACTGTTTTTGGTGAGGAACCTAAAACCTTCTCTGTTCTGACATCAGGCATCTCAAACTGTTTTTGGTGAGGAACCTAAAACCTTCTCTCTTCTGACATCAGGAATCTCAAACTGTTTTTAGTGAGGAATCTAAAACCTTCTCTGTTCTGACGTCAGGAATCTCAAACTCTTTTAGGTGAGGAAGCTAAAACCTCTGTTCTGACATCAGGCATCTCAAACTGTTTTTGGTGAGGAACCTAAAACCTTCTCTGTTCTGACATCAGGCATCTCAAACTGTTTTTAGTGAGGAATCTAAACCTTCTCTGTTCTGACATCAGGCATCTCAAACTCTTTTAGGTGAGGAACCCTAAAATCTTCTTTCTTCTGGCATGGAGAGAGATAATTTCTCCTCGACAGGCAGCTGTAGGAACATGGACAATCACCACATTCCAGCCTGAAGGGTGTTTAAAGTGGAACACAGCAATATTTAGGGATAATCTCATCTCCTAACAGGACAGGGACAGATTTTTGAAGGAATTGTCAATGGAAGTGTGTATTTTTTGCTGCTCACTGCAATTCCCCATCAGCAGACAGAACTTTTGCTGTTAATCCTGGTGTGATGCAGGAATTTTTCTTGATGGGAAGGGATCCATCCAGGGAACCTGTAATGAGTCAGTGGTGCTTGACACTGGGCACAATCTGCTGTGCTCAAAGCCACTCTCGGTCACACTAAAGCAAATCCATTTAATTCCAGAGTCCCTTCAGCAGAGCAGCAAATGCACACATGGCCCTGAAATAAATCCTTCCCCAGAAATGCACTGGACAGCTCAAATTGGCAGCTGCAACCCAAGAGCAACTGCAGGATGTGAGAGCAAATAAATTGTGTGTAACAGGTTTTCAGCAGACAAAACGAGAATTCTGCCTCTCACAACAGCAAAACTTTTTCAGGTTTGCTGTGATTTTATATCAAATATCACATTTCAGCCACCATCCCCAGCAGCTCTGCAGGCAGCCACAGGAGCAGCAGTGTGGGTTTGTCCTGAATATTCCCTTATCAGAAGAGCTTGGTTTTTAATTTGATTTCACAGCAGCTCTCTTGGTGTAGAAAATCAAGCCAAACCCAAATAATTGCCCCCTAGGTCTGTGGGCACTTTCAAACTCCAAATTCAGCTTTACTGGCTCAGTCTCTGTGGGTGAGGCAGAGCTGCTGACAGTGAGGGATAATCTGAATTCCAGGATGAGTTTTATTGCAGTTCTTAGACACAAGGAGGACAGGACTCATTTCCAGCAAGTTCTCTCAGAACTCAAATCCCCTGTAGGGGCCTGCTATGAGGAACAGCAGCATTCCCCAGGAAATATTCCAGGGTTAACCCGTGCCACAGACACAATTCAGCTGTCACAAGCAAAAACCTTTGGCTGACTCCTACTTTTCATTTCATTTTGCACAAGACAGAATGCAGCAAGTCTGACAGGAGAGGGGGAACTGCAGAACCAGCCTGACATACCTGCTCCTCTGTCATTGACTCTTCAACCCCTTCCTCTTCAACCACAAAACTCTCCTTCAGCTTCAGGTACTCTTCATATTCTCTCTTCTCCTCCTCTTCCTTTGCCTTCCTTTTTTCCTCTTCCTGGGCAGAAAAGACGACAAGTGGTCAAGTTTGCTTTTTCCCAAATCAGGGTTGAAGTGAAGCAGCATCTTCCTTCTCTGCAGCCAGCACACAAAAAGTTTTAAAAATGAGTTTAAGCCGTCCCTTGATGGCATAACCAATTTCAAAAGCCACTCCTGAGGCAGTGACCACCTCACAGCCAGGGCTGGTTCTCAGCAGAGCTGACAGAAAACCTCTTAAATAGCAACCTGCCTGCTTCATTTGCATCCATCTGCTCTGCTCACAGGAAGTCCCTGCCCCTCCCTGCTCTCTGATGCAATATTCACATTTTTGGTCGAAGCAGAACCAGCCCCAGGTCTGCTCTGCCACTGCAGGACAATGGGAGAGCTCACAAGGATTACACTGGTGGAAAGTTTCAGGTAAAATCAAGGTTTCAAGGAAAATCTTGTGAAAACTTTGTTCCCACATGGATAATATAAAAAATGAAATAATATCTAAATTATTTAATGTAAAGTGTTTTAGGCACAGGAGGCAAGGCATGATTGCATTAACAAAGTAAAGGTTTTACTTTTACTTTACTTTTTGTTTGTTAATCAAAAGCCTTGGGCTTTTAGTAATCTGAAATAAAAAAAACTTCATGGCCTGCCCTGAAATAAATATTAAAGCTTTAAAGGCCACAAGAAAGCTGAATCTCTCTGCACTTTGATGCCACTTTCACATTTTTGGTTCCTGGCCCCAGGTCTGCTCTGCCACTGCAGGACACTGGGAGAGCTCACCAGGATTACACTGGGACAGAGAAACTGTGGAAGTTTCAGCTAAAATCAAGTTTACAAGGAAAATCTTATGAAAACTTCCTTCCTACATGGATAATATAGAAAATGAAATAATATATAAATTATTACACAAAGTATTTCAGGCACAGGAGGTGATTGTATTAACAATCTGTATTAAAGCTTTAAAGTCCGCTGGGAGTGCTCACAAGGATTGCACTGGTGGAGAGAAGCTCTAAAAGTCTCAAGTAAAATCAAGTTTTCAAGGAAAATCTCCTTCTTATAAAAACTTCCTTCCTACATGGATAATATATAAAATGAAATAATATCTAAATTATTATACTAAGTATTTTAGGCACAGGAGGTGACTGCATTAACAAAAGGAGTTTTTTACTTTTACTTTTTGTTTTTTGAACAAAAGCCTTGGGCTTTTAGTTATCTGCAAGAAAAAAACTTCATGGCCTGCCCTGAAATAAATAATAAAGCTTTAAAGGCCACAGGAAAGCTGAATCTCTCTGCACTTTGATGCCACTTTCACATTTTTGGTTCCTGGCCCCAGGTCTGCTCTGCCACTGCAGGACACTGGGAGAGCTCACAAGGATTACACTGGTGGAAAGTTTCAGGTAAAATCAAGTTTTCAAGGAAAATATTATGAAAACTTTGTTCCTACATGGATAATATATAAAATTAAATAATATCTAAATTATTTAATGTAAAGTGTTTTAGGCACAGGAGGCAAGGCATGATTGTATTAACAAAGTAAAGGTTTTACTTTTACTTTTTGTTTGTTAATCAAAAGCCTTGGGCTTTTAGTTATCTGAAATAAAAAAACTTCATGGCCTGCCCTGAAATAAATATTAAAGCTTTAAAGGCCACAGTAAAGCTGAATCTCTCTGCACTTTGATGCCACATTCACATTTTTGGTTCCTGGCCCCAGGTCTGCTCTGCCACTGCAGGACACTGGGAGAGCTCACAAGGATTACACTGGGACAGAGAAACTGTGGAAGTTTCAGCTAAAATCAACTTTACAAGGAAAATCTTATGAAAACTTCCTTCCTAATAATATAGAAAATGAAATAATATGTAAATTATTACACAAAGTATTTCAGGCACAGGAGGTGATTGTATTAACAATCTGTATTAAAGCTTTAAAGTCCACTGGGAGTGCTCACAAGGATTGCACTGGTGGAGAGAAGCTCTAAAAGTCTCAAGTAAAATCAAGTTTTCAGGGAAAACCTCCTTCTTATAAAAAATTTCTTCCTACATGGATAATATATAAAATTAAATAATATCTAAATTATTATACTAAGTATTTTAGGCACAAGGGTGATTGTATTAACAAAAGGAGTTTTTTACTTTTACTTTTTGTTTGTTGAACAAAAGCCTTGGGCTTTTAGTTATCTGAAATAAAAAAACTTCATGGCCTGCCCTGAAATAAATATTAAAGCTTTAAAGGCCACAAGAAAGCTGAATCTCTCTGCACTTTGATGCCACTTTCACATTTTTGGTTCCTGGACCCAAATCCAATTTTCAAGGAAAATCACTTTATTATGAAAAATTTCTTCCTACATGGATAATCTATAAAATTAAATAATATAAATTCTATATAAAGTGTTTTAGGCACTCCTTTTGTATTAACAAAAGGAGTTTTTTATATGCTGGTTTGTTAAACAAAAGCTTCAGGCTTTTTGGAAATGAAAAAACTTCATGGCCTGTCCTGAAATAAATATTAAAACCTTCAAGGCCACAATAAAGTTTTCTGGAGTTTTCTGGGCCAGAAAAGTGCAAGCCCAGCATCAGTAAGGAGCTGGAATGTAAATATAATTTTAAAAAATTTAAAAAAATTTAAAAAAAAGAAAAAAAAGAGACAGGAACAGGTCATTCAGTATACAGAAAATTTATCCATATTAAAAAAAGATGTCTTTTAGTTAAAAACAAAGAGTGTTTGGTCCTGCTTTTAATTAAATATATAAAAAATTATTATAATATATAAATAGAATTTATATATAAAACACATAGGTTTATTTTTATATACATATAAAATTATAAATATAAACTTACATACAAATATAAATAAATAAATTTTCTAAATGCTTGCCATGCTACATCTTGGACATTGATGTGGGAATTGCTTCCTTAAGGAGCTGGAATGTAAATATTTGTTCAATTTAAAAAAATAACAGGGAACAGGTCATTCAGTATATGGAAAATATATCCATATTTAAAAAAGATGTATTTTGATGAAAAACAAAGTATTTGGTCCTGTTTTAATTTAAATATATAAAAAATTATTCTATTATATAAATAGAATATATAAAACATATAAAATAGTTTTATTTTTATATAAATATATAAAATATACAAAAATATATAGATATAAAAATATATAAATAGAATAAATATATAAAACAAAATAGCTTTATTTTTATGCAATATAATAAATTATATATATAAATAATATAAAATATATAAAATGTATAAAAAATAAAATAATATCTAAAACATAAAATAGTTTTATTTTTATATAAAAATACAAAATATATAAAGAATAAAAATGTATAGATATAAAAATATATAAAGATATATAAAATATGTATAAAATAGATAAACACTGAATTAATATATCATTCAAAAATCAATATATAATTCAAAACTAAAAATAGTTTTATTTTTATATAAAATAAAATATAAGTTTTTTATATAAATATATAAAAGTATATAATATATATATAAAAATAGAAATAGAAAAAAAATAAATAAATAGATGTAAAAAAAAATATTACATCAAATTCCCAGAAAGTCAGCAGAAAGAATCCTGCCAACATCTAAGAATGAGAAAAACAGGACTGAAAGGATCTTGCTGTAATTGCACAGCCAAATCCATTTTTTAAAAAACTGCTATCTCATGAAAAATCTACATTTCTGAGGAAGCTCTTGAGATACAACCAGATCATTTTTGGGTCATTCATCACCACAACAATGAATCCAATGGCAGATTTTTTCCCTTCCATGCACTCCAGATGCCAAAAACAACACAACCACATTTCATCTGGAAGCAACAGCAATTGTTCTTTTCTTGTAAGCGCATTAAATTTAATCTTGATCCTGGAAAGGCAAGAATAATGTTCTTCCCTTGGTTTATTAGACAGGTTGTAATTCAGCAATGAATTTGAAATGAGGAAAAAGCAAAAAAAAAAAACCAATCACAAAGCCTCAAAATTGCTTTGGTAAATAATTTCTAGAAAAAAAAAAGGAAATATCAGAAGACACTGAGAGCAACAACAACTAAAACACATTTTCCTGCTTCTGGAAGGTCTAAAAAATGAGCAAGGCTCCTTCCTGCGCTCCTTCCCCACCTGAAAAACAGCACCTTGCATTTTTTGGAATTATCCCAGAACACTCAGCCACCAGCCCCTCTTTTGCCAACTTGATTTTGTTTTCCAGATGCTGAATTTTGCTCAGCAGAGCATTTCCAGGTGCTCTGAGCCACTGCTTTGGCAGCCCTCAAAGCTTCCTGGTGCTCGTAGCTTTCTCCAGAATATTCAAATATTTCCAGCTGCCTTTTTTTCCCATCTAAAAATTAAAAATTCATGAAGATCCTCACATGCTTTACAACCTAAATTCACCTATGATTCAATCTGCAGGTAAAAAAAAGAAGGATTTATCCAAATTGCAGCTAAACCCCTCAGAGCAAGAGGAGAGATGAATTTGCACAAATGCCTGGGAGAAGCAAGGTGGAGACTGAGCAGGATGGCACTGTCAGGATGGCTGGGAGTATTTATTTAGAATATTTCTATTTATTTTAGAAGATTTATTTATATTTATTTAGAATATTCATATTTATTCAGAAGATTTAGATGTATTTATTTAGAACATTTATATTTATTTATTTATTTAGAATATTCATATTTATTGAGAATATTTATATTGATTTAGAACATTTCTATTTATTTTGAATATTTTTTTGTTTGATCATCTCTCTAACCCTCTTCTCTCTCACGTGCTCATGGAGCAGCCGTGTGGGAGCTGCAGGGTCAAATTTAGGCAGCAGAATTCCCACTAAAATGAAAGTGTGTCCATACAAATAACCCAGAAACACGGCCAGCCCCTCAGGGTCTCCTCACAAACTGAGGCCAGGATTTTGTACCAACCACAGAGGAACTGGTTCCATTCACCTTCAGACCCACATTTTGGCACTCAGGTTCCTTTTGAGCTCAAACCCCCCTTTTTAACCCCACATTTGGAAACTCAGGTTCCTCCTGAGCTCAAATCCACCCTTCAAACCCCACATTTGGACACTCAGGTTCCTCCTGAGCTCAAATCCACCTTTCAAACCCCACATTTTTGGCACTCAGGTCCCTTCTGAGCTCAAACCCAACATTTGGGCACTCAGGTCCCTTCTAAGCTCAAATTCACCCTTCAAACCCCACTTTTTTTGGCACTCATGTCCCTTCTGAGCCCAAACCCCACATTTTGTCACTGAGGTTCCTTCTGAGCTCAAATCCACCTTTCAAACCCCCCATTTTGGGCACTCAGGTCCCTTTTGAGCCCAAATCCCACATTTTTGGCACTCAGGTTCCTTTTGAACTCAAACCCACCTTTCAAATCCTATGTTTTTGGTACTCAGGTCCCTTCTGAGCTCAAACCCCACATTTGGGCACTCAGGTTCCTTTTGAGCTCAAATCCTCCTTTTTCAAACCCCACATTTTTGGCACTCAGGTCCCTTCTGAGCTCAAACCCCACATTTTTGGCACTCAGGTCCCTTCTGAGCCCAAACCCCACATTTGGGCACTCAGGTCCATTCTAAGCTCAAATTCACCTTTCAAACCCCACATTTTTGGTACTCAGGTCCCTTCTGAGCTCAAATGCTCCTTTCAAACCCCACATTTTTGGGCACTCAGGTTCCTTTTGAGCTCAAACCCCACATTTGGGAACTCAGATTCCTCCTGAGCTCAAATCCACTTTTCAAACCCCACATTTGGGCACTCAGGTTCTTTCTAAGCTCAAATCCACCCTTCAAACCCCACTTTTTTTGGCACTCATGTCCCTTCTGAGCTCAAACCCCACATTTTTGGCACCCAGGTCCCTGCTGAGCTCGTGGCTCAGGGCACAGTGGCTGGGCCACCCCCCAGCCATGGGTGGGGTGCTGGGGAAACCCCAGCAGATGGAAATGTGGTAAATGCAGATGCTCATCTTCAGCTGCTTTTATTTTTTTGGGTTTTTTTGTTTTTTTTTTTTTTTGGTCTCTCTCCTCACCCATCTAAATGTTACCCAGACCCCAAACCCTGGGCACTGAGATCAAAACCTTGAAAACTTCATTGTCCTTTCTGTAGCTTCAATTTTACTTGTATGGTTTCTTTTACTTGTAAATTCCTTATTCCTGTATTAAATGATTCCTTGTCCAGATTTCTTTTTTGATTAGTTTAATCCACTGCACGTGAAGAACAAACTATCCCACTTTGACCACATTTTTATTGAACAAATAAATAAATAAATGAGTCACTCAAACCTTTGTTTTCTGTTCTTTTTCCCACCCAGTCCCCTCAAGGACCTGGATGTGCTGTGAGGCTCCTTTCACCCTCTGTTTGCCCCTTAATAATCCCAGGGATTAATTCCAAAATTTGGAATATTTTTATCCCAAAATCTCTCTGAGGCTCCCAGCTGGAAGCACACATTGATTTTTTGGGATCACAGATTGCTCAAGATGATCCTTGGGTGAAGAAAACTTCACTGGCACTAAGGAAAGCAGATCAAGCACTCTTCAGGCACACCTGCTCCCTGTCCCTCCTTTATTTATGGCTGTTTTCTCAATTTTTAGGATGAGGAAAAGCATCCTGAGTGTTTAGAGGGCCATGGATCAAAGAATCCCTCCTTGTACAACTTTTTGCATTGTCAGGGCAGGTTCTGCAGAAATAATCCCAGGGATTATTTCCAAAATTTGGAATATTTTTATCCCAAAATCTCTCTGAGGCTCCCAGCTGGAAGCACACATTGATTTTTTGGGATCACAGATTGCTCAGGATGCTGCTTGGGTGGACAAAACCTCACTGGTGGTGAGGAAAGCAGAGCAAACACTTTTCAAGCATCACCTGCTTTTTGTCATTCCTTTCTTTGTGGCTGTTTCCTGAATTTTTAGGATGACAGAAAAGCATCCTGAGTGTTTAGATCAAAGAATCCATCCTTGTAGAGAATTCAGTTTTTGTATTGTCAGGGCAGGTTCTGCAGGGAGCCAAAAGTGACTTTTGAGAAGAATTTGGCACAGAGCAGATGGATCTGTAGGATTCCTGCCCCCCTCACTGCTTAGACAGAAAGTGTCCTTAACCTCTCACAATCTGAGGAAAAATGAGGTTTTTTTGCAAGGTTTTCAACTTGTCCTCCCTTAGGAGAAATTAATTTTGAGGGAAGGATAAACACTTGAAAACTGATGCTTAAATTGCAGTTATGGCACTGTTAATGTCCGAAAAACAGATATTAATATCAAACAGATAAAGAATTAAGAGCTCTGCTGACACACACACAAATCTTGATGTTCATATAATAAAATAACTAAAATTTGGCGCCACTTCTTCCATGATCAAAGAGTCAAAACTTCCAGAGGATCCTTGTGATCCTGGCTGACCCTCATTTCTACAGCTCTGAAGATCCAAACCTTTTTTATTCAGGCACTTAAATGCAGATTTACCAAAATCTAAGAGAATTTAGGCACTTAAATACACATTTACAAAAATCTAAGTGCATTTAGGCACTTAATTTCAAATTTAGCAAAATCTAAGAGAATTTAGGCACTTAAATACACATTTACCAAAATCTAAGAGCATTTAGGCACTTTAATGCACTTTTACCAAAATCTAAGAGCATTTAACCACTTAATTTCAAATTTAGCAAAATCTAAGTGCATTTAGGCACTTAAAGGCAAATTTATCAAAATCTAAGTGCATTTAGGTACTTTAATACAGATTTACCAAAATCTAAGTGCATTTAGGCACTTAAATGCAGATTTACCAAAATCTAAGAGCATTTAGGCACTTAAATGAACATTTACCAAAATCCAAGTGCATTTAGGCACTTTAATGCAGATTTACCAAAATCTAAGTGCATTTAGGCACTTAAATGCAGATTTACCAAAATCTAAGAGCATTTAGGCACTTAATTTCAAATGTACCAAAATTTCTGTGCACAGGCAAAGGAAAAAGAGCTTTTTTTTTTTTGCGTGAGCAATCTGCCAGTTTTTTGTCTGAAGCCTCTGTTTTGCAACATCAGAGGAAATTCACTCTCATTGATAAGGTGTCAGCTGGTAAACCAGCTCACCACCAAAAAACTCCAAGGGTGAGAGGGAAATCCCCAGGGCAAAGCAGAGCTGAAGCAAATGCCAATTATAAAGGAGCCTCCTCAGGCCTGCAGCCAATCAGCTCAGCAGAACACTGGAAAGGAAACTTGAATTTAAAAATACATCATCTGGTTTGCAACACTCACCCAAGCCAAGGGGCAACCACATTTTATTTAGAAGTGCACACAGATCTATTGAAATAGAAGCAGAGGGTATTTTTCTCAAGGCTAGGCAAGATTTTAGCCCCCATAACTCCCTCGAGTCACAGTTCCTACCTGCCAGCACAATTTCAGTAGCAGTTCTTAGGAAAAACACGGGAAAAAAAGGGTTTAAGTGGAATTTAGGTACCAAAGGTGGCTCTGGGAGAGGAAAGGTACCTGACAATGCAATATTTCTCAGGCAAATTTCAGTGATAAACTGAATTTTTTGTGTCTTGTGGGACAATATAAACTACAGCAATGTCAATGACCAAAATGTCTCCAAATGTCTCCAAAAAAACCAGATCCACCCTGGTTTTTACCTGCTATCAGTCAAAATTTAGGTCTTGTTTGGGGATTTGCCTCTGACAGTGAACCTGCAGAAATACTGAGAGGAAAGGGAAAAGGAGGTACCTGACAATGCAATATTTCTCAGGCAAATTTCAGTGATAAACTGAATTTTTTGTGCTTTGTGGGACTATATAAACTACAGCAATGTCAATGACCAAAATGTCTCCAAAAAAACCAGCTCCACCCTGGTTTTTACCTGCTATCAGTCACAATTTAGGTACCTAAGCTGGCTGTGCTTGTTTGGGGATTTGCCTCTGCAGAAATACTCTGGGAGAGGAAAGGGAAAAGGAGAACTGATAAACTGAATTTTTTGTGTCTTGTGGGACTATATAAACTACAGCAATGTCAGTGACCAAAATGTCTCCAAAAAAAACCAGCTCCACCCTGGTTTTTATCTCCTATCAGTCAAAATTTAGGTCTTGTTTGGGGATTTGCCTCTGACAGTGAACCTGCAGAAATACTGAGAGGAAAGGGAAAAGGAGGTACCTGACAATGCAATATTTCTCAGGCAAATTTCAGTGATAAACTGAATTTTTTGTGCTTTGTGGGACTATATAAACTACAGCAATGTCAGTGACCAAAATGCCTCTAAAAAAACCAGCTCCACCCTGGTTTTTACCTGCTATCAGTCACAATTTAGGTACCAAAGCTGGCTCTGCTTGTTTGGGGATTTGCCTCTGCAGAAATACTCTGGGAGAGGAAAGGTACCTGACAATGCAACATTTCTCAGGCAAATTTCAGTGATAAACTGAATTTTTTGTGCTTTGTGGGACTATATAAACTACAGCAATGTCAGTGACCAAAATGTCTCCAAAAAAACCAGCTCCACCCTGGTTTTTATCTGCTATCAGTCACAATTTAGGTACCAAAGGTGGCTCTGCTTGTTTGGGGACTTGCCTCTGTAGAAATACTCTGGGAGAGGAAAGGGAAAAGGAGGTACCTGACAATGCAATATTTCTCAGGCAAATTTCAGTGATAAAATGAATTTTTTGTGCTTTGTGGGACTATATAAACTACAGCAATGTCAGTGACCAAAATGTCTCCAAATGCCTCCAAAAAAACCAGCTCCACCCTGGTTTTTATCTGCTATCAGTCACAATTTAGGTACCCAAGCTGGCTGTGCTTAGTTGGGGATTTGCCTCTGCAGAAATACTCTGGGAGAGGAAAGGGAAAAGGAGAACTGCAATATTTCTCAGGCAAATTTCAGTGATAAACTGAATTTTTTGTGCCTTGTGGGATTATATAAACTACAGCAATGTCAGTGACCAAAATGTCTCCAAATGCCTCCAAAAAAACCAGATCCACCCTGGTTTTTACCTGCTATCAGTCAAAATTTAGGTCTTGTTTGGGGATTTGCCTCTGACAGTGAACCTGCAGAAATACTGAGAGGAAAGGGAAAAGGAGGTACCTGACAATGCAATATTTCTCAGGCAAATTTCAGTGATAAACTGAATTTTTTGTGCTTTGTGGGACTATATAAACTACAGCAATGTCAGTGACCAAAATGCCTCTAAAAAAACCAGCTCCACCCTGGTTTTTATCTGCTATCAGTCACTGCTTGAGGTGTCTCTCAGAATTTTGCCTTTCCACTTCCACATTTAGATCAGGAAATGGAATCATCACATGTGCAGTCCAAGGCCTTCCTAGTGACAAGCCATGACATGAAGAATTCCTCCTCTAGAGGAAAATAAATGACATTTTATCCTGTGTATTCCATAAACCCAATGATCCTCTCAGAGGCTCTGCCTTTTCCATCACACCATCAGTCTTTAACAAGATTGGAAAAATGAGATGTTCTGAGCCTAAGGACAGGCTCTCTTCAATTGTTCTGTTTCCTGTTACAGCCTCCATGAAGACAAATTTCAAATTACCAGAAAACAGCTGAGCATGGACATTAAATATTGTCAGACAACATTTAGTTTGATCCGTGCTGCAAATGTTCAGCAGTGACTGGATTATCAACTTAGACCAAGAAAATAAAATAAATATTGAAAGCATTTTCCTCTGAGAGGCAGAATAATGTTCCTGTTGTAAGGTGGGCTTGCTGTCCTGATGAATACAGGGAAAACAAATAATTAAACTAAACTAAAATTGTTTAAAATTACAGGATTTAAGTAGGCAGGTACTGGCTAAAGTGACCAAGCTGGATTTGAGCAATTTTCAGGCATTTGAGCAATTTTCCAAGTTCTAGGAAGTACTCTGTGGATTGTTGTGCACAACATTTCAAAGAAATAAATAAACAAACACATAAAATTAGACTTTTAGTTTGTATTCCTCTTTTTCCCTGAATCATGTGAAATAGAAGTGCTGTAGTGCAGTCTTTATTAGGAATACTGCAAACTAAGCCAGAAAAGTTTCCTCATTCAAGCAAAACTAAATTACACAGCCCTCAAATGAACAGAAACCAAAGTAAAGGAAGGTAAATAAATATTTCTGTGTGAAGTTGAAATTTTAATTTTATTTTCTACTGAACTTTTCAACTGTGCTGAGTTAACCCAGCTGAATTGCTAAAGCCCAGCAGAACAGCTCAGTCCTGTGAGGAGCAGGTTGGCCCAGCTCAGGGAGAATTTGCTTAAAAATTCACCTTTTTTTGATTAAAAATTCACCCTGCAAGGGACTGGAAGTTCCAGTGTCACTTAATGTCACTGTCCAGCCAGGGTGTCACCATTCCCATAAAGCCCTGGAGTCATCTCAGCTCATTATTCAGAGTTCCAAGAAGATAAAGCTCTCAGAACTTTAGGAAAATATTAAAAAAAATTAATTTGTACATCTGTCTTGCAAGGGAAGCTGTGGAATTATTGGTCCTCTGGAAGTTTGGTCAAGCTGTTTTTACAAAATCTCAGATTTTTCTACATATTGTGATGTTGTAGTGCTGACATTGTCTCCCTCCAATTTCTGAAATTCAAAACTTCTGCTGAAGGAAAGGAACTGAGAGTTCAGAAGGAAAATTTTGAGATTTTTGGGGAATAATCGTAGAGCTAAATGGAAATTCACATAAAAATCTCACGGATATAATCTGTATGTGTAATGTATGGGTTATTTTTTATAACTGCTTTATCCTGCCTTCATACCCTCAACAGAGGAAAGGAAAAATGATCTTTTCCTTTCTAAAATATTATCAGCAACACACCCCACTTACACAACCTGCTCTTGGAGCAAATTAAAATAAATCTCCATGAAGCAGAGACACAAATTTCCATAAAAAACACCAAAAAAATTCCCAGTGAGAGCTGAGGGCTGCAATTTTTCATCTCAGAACTGTGCAGAACAGCTCTGTCCTTTCCACCCCACAACTTGCAGCAGCACCAGAGCACCAAGTTCTCAGCCAGCACTGAGAACAAAAAGCAGCTCTGATGTCCAAGATTTCCTCCCTCTCTAATGAAAAATATTCACCAGCAGCATTTCAGCTGAGCTGTACCTGTTTTTCTGGGTCACTCCTGCTCACAGATGCACAGCTCAGGCAGCTTTCATTGGGAAGCACATGCAAATATACATAAAATGAAAATGAAATTTCACACAACGTTTGCAAAATGAATTGCTGCTGCTGCTGCTGCTGCCTTTCACTGTGTGCCCTGCTGGTTCCAGCTCCCAGGGAACAGGGGGAGTTGTGAATCTCTGTCGCTGAGGGACACGAGAGAACACAGGCACACCACACTCAAGGTGAAGGGAAAAAAGGGAAGTTTTATTCTAAAAAAGTGAAGTTTTATTCTCTGACTCCAATATTTATAGTTTTACAAAAGTGACAGTGGGTTGGAGGGTGACATTGACACCTCTGCAATGACACTGGGCAAACCAACAGTCCCTCAACTCTCCCCTTGTCACCGAAAGAGGCCTTTGCCGGGGTCGAGCCATTTGTGGGTGAGGGGAGACTCAGACACTCAATATGAGTGATAAGCAAATTCCGTTTATTGAAGAGAGCATCAGACACTTACACAGCAAATAATAAGCTTATGAATATTCTGTAAGCTAAGCAATCTATTGGTTAAACTATGCCATGAACTCTTCTTCATTCCTTAGGGGTTACACCTCTCTTTTCTCATGTCTCTTTCACTGTTTGTTATCCTACCACAGCTAGGCCTGTTGTAGTGTGCTGTTAAGTTCCTTGTGTTATTCCCCCAATTTATGTATTGTTCTCCCCTATTATGTGTAAAATGGTTTTGTTCCCCCAGTTTTTCCCGCCACTGCTACCCTGTCAGCTAAGTTGCTATAGTAACCGCTATTCATAGTTGCCGATATGTAATTGCTCCTCCCCTGGTTTCCCTTATAAGTGAAAGTTGTCTCCTCCCTGGGTCCAGTCAATCACCCCCTTCTCCTCCCAGGTTTCGAGAACCTTCTCCTCTCTGGAGATGGTGGCTGGCTGGGGTCCCAGGACACCTCCTTTACCTTTTGATTATTGGTCTCCATGGAGTGTCAGTTCTGTGAAGTTCATCCCCTCACCTTTCCCGATTGGTTCCGCCTGTACCCACCCCCCTCCTTTATAATCCTGTTTCACCCCCTATTGAAAAAAAAAAACTTTTCCCGGTTGGTTTCCCCGCGTTTGCATCCCGCAACACCTTCAAGAAACCGATGTTTAACCCCCGGGAAATGGTCAGCTCCGTTCCTCCCCAATACCAGCGGTGTGAGCCAGTCCACAGCCAGCACAGCCCGAGGCCCTCAGACGCCAAAGGGTGCTTGTCCGGTTTTCGACTGTTTGGATGGCCTGGAAAGGCCCGGGGTGCCCTTGGGGCAGCCCGCGTATCAAAGGACCAGAAGAGACTTCAGTTCTTTTCTCGGTCTCGGTGTTTATTAATTGTTTATCTAAAAGATCTTCTTTCGGCCCAACAAGAGGTCTGCTCAGCAGCCAGCCATGACCACACTCCGAGCCCCCCGGGGCGGTCACCTATCTTTATACCCAAAGTTGCGTATACAATATTTATCATTTTTCACCCTTATTGCCCGGTGCACTTTTAGTAACAACCAATTTCGAAGTGCCACCATCACCACAGAAGATGGAGAAGAAGAAGAAGAAGAAGAAGAAGGACAGGACACGCCCCAATTCCTCCATCTTACTTCTCTAAACCCCCCTGTACAGAAATCCTAAACCCTGTGTTTCACTCTCTAACTAGCTAATCCCTTCACCATTCACCCCGGTGAAACCCTCCTATCCTCATACAGGTGTCGTCTCCTGTGTAGGATCAAAGTCCAGCCACCAGACACTTCTGGCAACATTCCAGGACTCCCGAGCCCCCCAAGGGTGGTCTCGGTGACTCGGCACCTCAGGACTGAGGTGCTGAGATCCCACAGGTGCTGGCCAGGAATTGCAGAGGGGCATTGGCCTTTCGCCCTCAGCTAGCCGGACTCCAAACTTCGGGCCACATACGCCCCCCTCTGCATAGGCCCAAGGACACTGCTATCTGTGCACGTGCAGGACTTGGAATTAGCCATGGTTTTGTACTTTTCTAGTCCTTAGCAGCTAAATTCCCAACATCCCCTCCTCCATAAAGGAATGAAAAACAATGAGTTATTTACAGAAAGTGTGTGAGAGAATTCACTACAAGAATGTCAACATCAGAAGGCTTAGAAAATCTTAAAAAACCAGGGTGACAAATCTCCAGCCTTGGGACACACTGAGAGCTGGGCTGGGCAAATTCCTGAGCTGCAAATCCTGGATGTGGCTGGAGCAGGACAGGCCCTGTGCTCCCTGCAGGGCCCTGGGCACAGAACTGCCCCAGAAACCATCCCAAAAGCAAAGCTGGCTCAGGATTCCCTGAAATAAAGAAATAAACACAATTATTCCCACCTGTCGCTCCTCCTCCTGACGAATCCTCTCCTCTTCTTTCCTCCTCTCCTCCTCTCTTTTGGACTCGAGTTTTCTCCTTTCCTCTCTCTCTGCTTCTTCAGCCTGAAATAAATGTGATGCAAGCCAAACTTTACTCATTTTGAATCTACATTTTAAAATTTCATATGATGATACCACGATGATACACATTCAGTTTGATCCATGCTGCAAATGTTCAGCAGTGACTGGATTATCAACTTAGACCAAGAAAAAAAATTAAATATTGAAAGCATTTTCCTCTGAGAGGCAGAATAATGTTCCTGTTGTAAGGTGGGCTTGCTGTCCTGATAAATACTGGGAAAACAAATAATAAAATTAAACTAAAATAGTTTAAAATTACAGGATTAAAGCAGGCAGGTGCTTGCTAAAGTGACCAAGCTGGATTTGAGCAATTTTCAGGCATTTGAGCAATTTTCCAAGTTCTAGGAAGCACTCTGTGGATTGTTGCGCACAACATTTCAAAGAAATAAATAAACAAACACATAAAATTAGACTTTTAGTTTGTATTCCTCTTTTTCCCTGAATCATGTGAAACAGAAGTGCTGTAGTGCAGTCTTTATTAGGAATACTGCAAACTAAACTAGAAACAAATAAGAGTTTCTTCATTCAAGCAAAAATAAATTACACAGCCCTCAACTGAACAGAAATCAAAGTAAAAGAAGGTAAATAAATATTTCAAGAAAGAGGGGGTTTCTTCCCACCTTTTAGATGCAGAAAGAAACATCAAAAATAATAATAATAATAATAATAATAATAATAATAATAATAATAATAATAATAATAAAAATAATAAAAAGCCACTATCATTTCACTTCCCCTCCCTTCAGCATACTCAACATTGTGGTAAATTTAGAAATTACTCTTCTCACTTATCTAATTTATTTTTGAATGTCCTTATGAGCTAAATACAACAGTGATGTTGAGCAATTTTGTATCATGGAATTTCAGTTCTCCTCACTTGAAGTTTAGTTAGAAAGGACCTTAAAGAAGGAAGGGGAAAAAAAAGGATTTGGAACACACAATGTAAAAAAAGTGCATTTAAATGTATCATTAACCTGGGCAGAATCTCTTGTAGAAAAAGCTGCAAAAATTTTATTTTTTATCTTAAAAGAATTTTATTTTCTGTTGTTAAGACAAAGAAATTGTTGCAAAATGAGGGAAAAATAAAGACAACTTTTTTAAAGATTTTTTTTCAGGCTCCTCAGGGTATGAAAATATATTAATAGAATAAAATATAAATATTATATTATTATATTAATATAGTAAACTATAATTATTGAAAATATATACATAAAATATATTAATATATTATTTGAAAATATATTAAAAGGACAAGCAGAAAATATTCCAGTGGAGGATTTGGCTTTGAGAGTTTCAGAGAAAAAGCCCCATCCAAGGAATTTATCTGTCTACATGGGAAAATAAAAATCAGCATGTTTTAAAATGAAACAGAAGATTCCTTGCTCCACCAACTGATGCTCATCCAACTTCATTTAACTTTGTTCACATTTTCCACCAAAAAAAAAAAAGAAGAAAATTAAATTTAATGAGTATGGAAAGTAACAAAATGATGAAAGCACTGAGTGAGAAAAGGTTCATAATGGAAGTTCATATATAACCCGTAATTAAGTTTATTACCAACTGCTTCATCTAATAAACTGGATTTAAACCTCAGGTGACACTCAAATTCCCAACTTGGGATTCCACAACCTTTAAAAATGTTCATACAGAACAATACAGAGTTTGAAAAAAATTTATATATTAAAAAATAGAACAATTCCAAGGGAAATGCACAAACTGCTGCTTGCAGAAGGCTGAAATTCCTCTTGCTTCCCTGGAATTAACACCAAAAAGCTTTTTATCTCCCTCAGTGTAAAAAAATGAGAAATATGGCAAAACACAGATCAAACCAAAGCACATTTCTGAGAGCACCTGAATCCTCACACCTGCCCAGGGTGTTGCACCAGCTCCATGGCGACTGGGATGTATTTTTTATTTTTAAGGGGAGACAGGGGTGGCATTAAGTTAAAAAGCAGTAAAAACATCCAAAAAAGAAATGCTAAAAGAAGCATTTAGTGATGATGACACTGCTTTGGCTTTCTGTGCCATTCCCAGCTCTCTGCAGGAAATCCTCACCTCTCTCTGCGCTCTCCTGGCTTGTTTCTCTTCTAATTTCCTCTGCTTCTTTGCTCCAATTTTGCCAGACACCTGAAATTCTGGCACCTCCTCAGCATCCTCTTCCTCTGCAACATCGCAGAAACGACAAATTTGAAATGATCTGTCAATATATCAAATTCGATATATCTATCAAATTTGAAATTCTCTGTCAGAGAAAGTTCAGTGCTGCTTAGGAAAGGAGCAGGAGATGAAAAGGAGACACACACACTTCAGAAAAGAGCTTTTAGATGGAAAAAAAGGGGAAAAAAATCACAAGAGACTGCCAAAGCCACAGAGCAGAAGTAAAATGGCAAACACACACAAGTGAAGGCAGAAATAAAAATTTCCTTGATCCTTTGAAGGGAGGATTTTCATAAATATTTCTTGCTTTCCACAATTAAGATTCACTCTGATAGAGAAATTGTACAGAAATTGTACAAAAAATTCCTTGATCCTTTCAAGGCAGGCTTTTCATAAATATTTCTTGCTTTCCACAATTAAAAGAGAGAGATTTTTCTCTGATACAGAAATTGTACAGAAATTGTACCAAAATTTCTTTGACCCTTTGAAGGGGGGCTTTACATAAATATTTCTTGCTTTCCACAATTAAAAAAGAGATTTTGCTCTGATACAGAAATTGTACCAAAATTTCCTTGATCCTTTCAAGGCAGGCTTTTCATAAATATTTCTTGCTTTCCACAATTAAAAGGGAGATTTTTCTCTGATACAGAAATTGTACCAAAATTTCCTTGATCCTTTGAAGGGAGGCTTTTCATAAATATTTCTTGCTTTCCACAATTAAGATTCGCTCTGATACAGAAATTGTACAGAAATTGGACAAAAAATTCCTTGATCCTTTGAAGGGAGGATTTTCATAAATATTTCTTGCTTTCCACAATTAAAAAGAGATTTTTCTCTGATACAGAAATTGTACAGAAATTGTACAAAAATTTCCTTGATCCTTTGAAGGGGGACTTTATATAACTATTTCTTGCTTTCCAAAATCAAAAAATATTTTTTCTCTGATAGAGAAATTGTACAGAAATTGGACAAAAAATTCCTTGATCCTTTCAAGGCAGGCTTTTCATAAATGTTTCTTGCTTTCCACAATTAAGATTTGCTCTGATACAGAAATTGTACCAAAATTTCCTTGATCCTTTGGAGGGAGGATATTCATAAATATTTCTTGCTTTCCACAATTAAAAAAGATTTTTCTCTGATAGAGAAATTGTACAGAAATTGTACCAAAATTTCCTTGATCCTTTGAAGGGAGGATATTCATAAATATTTCTTGCTTTCCACAATTAAAAAGAGAGATTTTTCTCTGGTACAGAAATTGTACCAAAATTTCCTTGATCCTTTGAAGGGGGGCTTTATATAAATATTTCTTGCTTTCCACAATTAAAAAAGATTTTTCTCTGATACAGAAATTGTACAGAAATTGTACCAAAATTTCCTTGATCCTTTGAATGGAGGATTTTCATAAATATTTCTTGCTTTCCACAATTAAAAGATTTTTCTCTGATACAGAAATTGTACAGAAATTGGACAAAAATTTCCTTGATCCTTTGAAGGGAGGATTTTCATAAATATTTCTTGCTTTCCACAATTAAAAAAGATTTTTCTCTGATACAGAAATTGTACCAAAGTTTCCTTGATCCTTTGAAGGGAGGCTTTTCATAAATATTTCTTGCTTTCCACAATTAAAAAGAGAGATTTTTCTCTGATACAGAAATTGTGCTAATGGTTGTCATTGTTTATCTGCTCCACATTGGCCTGCAGTGACTTCAGTTACCCTCAGGCTTTGCACAACCAATTTTCACTGAAAAAATGGGATTCAGAGGCACCCCACTCATGAATTGGTTCTGACAAAAATAACCTTTCAGGGATGAGGGGAAAAAATCTCCTTGAAATGCAAATCTTGGGTCTGCCTGCAAGAAAATGACACGTAAATATTTGCCTGTTGTTTGACAAATGGTTGTTTACAGAGGTGATTCTGAAACGGTGGAATATGAAAGGGTTTTATGCTCAAAGGGTGTGCAAATGAGGATTTCTGCTCACTCAGGGGCTGAGGAAGAAGTTTTAAATGCAGCCATTTTCCTCCCTGCTCAAAGCTCAGGAATATTTGGTTTTATTTGCTTTTATTTGCTGCTCTAAATCAGTGCTGGGGACTGAGCTCAACGCTGCCAGAGAAATCCTCAGCTTACTGCAGGCTCAACATGAAAACTCTCACATATATCTTAATTTTGGGGTAAAATAATTGGTGCTTTGAGCATCCCCAGTGCTGTTTTCTGTTTTCTCTCCAGAGCACCTGGTTCCCTTTTTTGGGAACCCAAAAAGCTGCAATGAAAGAATATGGATGAATGACACTCCCACTGCTTTTTTATGAAGAATTAGGTTGGAAACATTCTTGTTTTACTAATTCCAAGACACAGAATGGGGCTATGGTTAAATTACCAAGATGTCATGAGTGCTCGAGTTTGTGAAATAAAACTTGAGAAAGAAAAGTTTGTGAGTGCAACATAAATGAAATCAAAAGTTCCTCTCTTCTTTTGCATGGCAAGGTTTGGAGATGAGAAATTCACATTTTTCTTTAGAAGTATTAATCACTATTGGGAAAGAAAGCAAAAAACAAGGTTTTAAAAGTTTTTAAAATTATAATAATTGGGCATTTTTAAATGCTTTTTATTGCTTTGTGTGGTATCTGAGCTCAGCACTCAAATCCTGCAGCTAAAAAAATCTTGTATGAGTGTTTTCTGCTGCTTTTTCGGGAAAAATAATATAAAAATAATGCTTCACCCCCATTGAGTGAAGGATATTGTGCATAAGTTCAAGAAGAATGTGTTTGTGCTGAAATCTCTTAAATATCCCTCCTTAAATATCCCTTCCTGCACCAGGGATACTCAGACCTGACACAGATGCTTCTATAATTTGAATGATGCTTAAAATAACTTTATTTATAGTTTAAATACAGCACTGAGGGCAGCATACCCAGCACTAGTTATTACTCCAAAATTAACAGATCTCATATTATAGTTTAGAAAATTATTTCTTGCAAACACAAGTATAAAACAGCATCTATGACATGTTCTATGGTTAAACTACCAGGACATCATGAGAAATAAATGTATCTGAGAGCTGTGCAGGTGGCTGAAATAACATCAATTTTCAGGAGATGGAGTTAATATGAGCCTGGCTGCTGAGCTGGGCTTCAGGGAATTATTGGAGTCTGAGAGGATCAAAAGGGTTCCCCTTCCTGCACCAGGGATACTCAGATGCTTCTATAATTTTAATGATGCTTAAAATAACTTTATTTCTATTTTAAATACAGCATTGAGGGGAGCTCCAATCACAGTGGGTGAGCACACCCAGCACTAGTTATTACTCCAAAATGAACAGATCTCATATTATAGTTTAGAAAATTATTTCTTGCAAACATCACAAATATAAAACAGCATCTATGACACTGTTCTATGGTTAAACTACCAAGACATCATGAGAAATAAATGTATCTGAGAGCTGTGTAGGTGTGGCTCTCAAATACCTGCAATTTTCAGGAGAAGGAATTAATATGAGCCTGGTTGCTGAGCTGGGCTTCAGGGAATTATTGGAGTTCTGAGAGGATCAAAAGGGTTCCCCTTCCTGCACCAGGGATACTCAGATGCTTCTATAATTTTAATGATGCTTAAAAAAACTTTATTTCTAGTTTAAATACAGCATCAAGGGAAGCTCTAAACTCAATGGATGAGCACACCCAGCACTAGTTATTACTCCAAAATTAACAGCCCAGCTCTGGTATTATAGTTTAGAAAATGATTTCTTGCAAACATCACAAATATAAAGCACCATCTATGACACTGTTCCACCTGAGGGCTTCTCAGATTTCATCTATATTAAGATTAATTGAACCAGAAACCTAAGGAAGGCTTGTTTTAAAGCCTTTTTTTCCAGTCCTGGATCAAACACACCTTTGTTATTCCTTCTTTTTGAAGCATTTGATGTGTCCCTTTAGGCACCATTTCCTCCAGGCTTCCTGCAGTGAGGAGTTCCACCCTCAAAAGAGGCAGAGAATTGGGATGCAGGCACAGCCGTGATTCAGCAGAGCTGCAAAGGTCACCAGGGCACCAAACCTGGCTGCAATTAAAATTTACTGCATAAACCTGAAGGTGCTGACAGCAACAGAAACACAGGGCCAAAGCTGTGACAACAAATCTGTTTGTGCTGCACACAGCCAGCAATTCTTGATTTCATTTAATCAAGCAGGGATTGTTTCAGCAGCTTTTAACAATCACTTTTTATTGAAGATGGAGGGAGAAGACCTATCCTTGTTGATCAGCATCGACTCCGTTTATTCACTCCATCAATCACCTTTTATAACCGTGTTAATTAAGTTCATGCATATTGCAAACCCGAGCTCACAATAGGTCAGAGATAACACACCAACCCCTCCTTATGTTTCCAATACCAAGATTTGGGTTCTCAAAATTATTTTTGCTTTCCCAAAACAGCCAAAGATAGAATATCTACTTGTTATGAGAAAGCTGCCTGAGAACTCTGGTATGCAAGGTTCTCAAGGCCTTCATGTTTGTCACTTTTACTTGTAATTAAAAACAACCTGAGAACCTCTGCTGTTTACAGAAACCGGCTGTGAGAATTTTACTCCTCACAGCTGCCTTCCAAGCCATTTCTGAAAAAATCTCCAACAACTTTTCACACACTTGTGGCTGTGACAGCACTGGGAGACTCTGTGGGGAGTGAGTCTGTCCGGTTTTCGGCTGTTTGGAGGGCCTGGAAAGGCCCGGGGTGGCCTTGGGGCAGCCCGCGTATCAAAGGACCAGAAGAGACTTCAGTTCTTTTCTCGGTCTCTGTGTTTATTAATTGTTTATCTAAAAGATTTTCTTTCGGCCCGACAGAGCTCTGCTCAGCAGCCAGCCATGAGCACACTCCCCTCCCTCCGGGCGGTCACCTATCTTTATACCCAAAGTTACGTGTACATATTTATCATTTTTCCCCAATACCTTTCACCCGTATTGCCCGGTGCACTTTTAGTAACAACCAATCCCAAAGTGCCACCATCACCACAGAAGATGGAGGAGAAGAAGAAGAAGAAGAAGAAGGACAGGACACACGCCCCAATTCCTCCATCTTACTTCTCTAAACCCCCCTGTACAGAAATCCTAAACCCTGTGTTTCACTCTCTAATTAACTAATCCCTTCACCATTCACCCCGGTGAAACCCTCCTATCCTCATACAGGTGTCGTCTCCTGTGTAGGATCAAAGTCCAGCCACCAGACACTTCTGGCAACATTCCAGGACTCCCGAGCCCCCCAAGGGTGGTCTCGGTGACTCGGCACCTCAGGACTGAGGTGCTGAGATCCCACATGAGTCCAGAGAAATTTGGCCTCCATCTGTCCCTGAGCTCAGGAGGGATGCAGGAGGGGTTCATGAAAAGCAGTTTAGCATCCCCCAAGAGCTAGGCTTGGGCAGCCAGTGGGAAACCCTGTTGGAGATTTTTTCAGGGATGGCTTGGAAGGCAGCTGTGAGGAGTAAAATTCTCACAGCCGGTTTCTGTAAACAGCAGAGGTTCTCAGGTTGTTTTTAATTACAAGTAAAAGTGACAAACATGAAGGCCTTGAGAACCTGGCATACCAGAGTTCTCAGGCAGCTTTGTCATAACAAGTAGATATTCTATCTTTGGCTGTTTTGGGAAAGCAAAAATAATTTTGAGAACCCAAATCTTGGTATTGGAAACATAAGGAGGGGTTGGTGTGTTATCTCTGACCTATTGTGAGCTCGGGTTTGCAATATGCATGAACTTAATTAACACGGTTCTAAAAGGTGATTGATGGAGTGAATAAACGGAGTCAGATGCTGAACAAGGAAGTTGGGTCTCTCCCTCCATCTTCAATAAAACCCCACACTCTGACAGAAAATTTCTTAACATTTTAAAATCGAAAGAAAGCAGGTATAAATGGAATATTGGGAATGAATTTTTCCTCTGTGAAATTTCCCAGAGAAGCTGTGGCTGCCCCAGGAACCCTGGCAGTGCCCAAGGCCAGGCTGGACAGGGTTTGGAGCCACCTGGGATCATGGGAGGTGTCCCTGCCATGGCAGGGGTGGCACTGGATGGGATTGAACATGAATCCAATCCAAACCTTTCTGTGATTTCAGCAGTGCCAGGAGTTCCCATCCAGAGTGACAAATTCTGCTTTATACAAATGTTGGGCTCTCTGCTGCCCAGCTGAGAGGTGGATTCAGGGAAATTTTGCTTTTCATTGATATTTTGAACACACTGAGAGGCAGCACAACAGGGAAGTTATCTGAAGTGTCTGAATTGCTGGAAATTTACAGATTTCTTTTTAAAAATGCTTCCCAGTACCTCAGAAAATGTGCTGGAGTGCTGATGTTCTCCACCAGGACAGAAATTCAGCAGAATTCTGCAGTGTGTACAGAACAGACAAAACCTTCCAAAATAAACAATCAGCACTGTGTATTTCAGTTATCCCAGAATGGTTTGGATTGGAAAGGACCTTAAGGATCTTGTTCCAAAACCCCACTGCCACTCCCACCTTCCACAAGCCCCATCCAAACTGGTCTAGCTGTCCTTGTCTTGCTTCCTTTTAAATTTTGGGTGAAGCAAATGGATTCCCATCCATAAAAAAAAAAAAAAGAAAGTTATACAGGTGAAACTCCCAGAAAGTCCTTTGGGCACAGCTCCCTTATTTACTATTTATGCAGCAAGGAGTAAGGGAAAGGTGAGGGGGGAAAGATGCCAGGCAAAAGCAGAAAATGTAATTAACAGCAGGTAATTAATACCCAGCAGATGTGTGACAGCAGCCACTGGAAAGGTGTGGTTATTCCCCAGTAACACAACCCTGTGGTGGGATTAATTACAGCCTAATAACTACCCTTAATTTTTCTGCTTTTTAATTTTTAATTTAGAAACTGAACGAGAAACCAGTTTATGAACCAGAAGCCACAAAAGCAGGCAACATTAGGGCAGAGAAGTGCAGCAGACACAAAGAGCAGAGCTTTGGAGCATGTTGTAGTGTGCTGTTAAGTTCCTTGTGTTATTCCCCCAATTTATGTATTGTTCTCCCCTATTATGTGTAAAATGGTTTCGTTCCCCCAGTTTTTCCCGCCACTGCTACCCTGTCAGATAAGTTGCTATGGTAACCGCTATTCATAGTTGCCAATATGTAATTGCTCTTCCCCTGGTTTCCCTTATCAGTGAAAGTTGTTTCCTCCCTGGGCCCAGTCAATCACCCCCTTCTCCTCCCAGGTTTCGAGAACCTTCTCCTCTCTGGAGATGGTGGCTGGCTGGGGTCCCAGGACACCTCCTTTACCTTTTGATTATTGCTCTCCATGGAGTGTCAGTTCTGTGAAGTTCATCCCCTCACCTTTCCCGATTGGTTCGCCTGTACCCACCCCCCTCCTTTATAATCCTGTTTCACCCCCTATGGAAAAACTTTTTCCCGGTTGGTTTCCCCGCGTTTGGATCCCGCAACACCTTCAATAAACCGACGTTTAACCCCCGGGAAATGGTCAGCTCCGTTCCTCCCCAATACCAGCGGTGTGAGCCAGTCCGCAGCCAGCACAGCCCGAGGCCCTCAGACGCCGAAGGGCGCTGGCCAGGAATTGCAGAGGGGCGTCGGCCTTTCGCCCTCAGCTAGCCGGACTCTAAACTTCGGGCCACTTACGCCCCCCTCTGCAGGAGCAGAATGTGAAGTTTATTCTCAGTTAGAAGCATTTGGCAGAAGTGAGAAACCACAGACCCCCCTGCCCAGGCTGTGCCTGAGCAGGATCAGACACTCACTGGGGGCACGAGCAGCAACAATGCAAAAATGACTTTTGATTCACTGGTTGGGATATTAGTCAAAGTTCATCAGTACTAGAAAGGTTTTCCCACTGATTAAGCATGAAAATAATTTCAAGTAACCAATTAACACAGCTCCGCTTCACGAGAACAGCGTGGGACCACATCACTGCTTCTAAATTTACACATTTTCCAGAGCTTTCAGTGCTCAGAAAAAGTGCTTATTTTAAGAGATTTCAGCACAAACACATTCTTCTTGAACTTATGCACAATATTCATCACTCAATGGGGATGAATTATTTTTATATTATTTTTCCCCAAAAAAGCAGCAGAAAACACTCATACACAATTTTTTTAGCTGCATGATTTGAATGCTGAGCTCAGATGCCACACAAAGCAATAAAGAGCATTTAAAAATGCCCAATTATTATAATTTTAAAAACAAAACCTTTTTTTGGCTTTCTTTCCCAATAATGATTAATACTTTCAAAGAGAAATGTGAGATTCTGATCTCCAAACCTTACCATGCAAAAGAAGAGAGGAACTTATAATTTCATTTATGTTGCACTCACAAACTTTTCTTTCTCATGTTTTATTTCACAAACTCGAGCACTCAAACTGTCAAAAGCTGTTGGATTTATCATTACTGATGCTGTGGAAGTAAAATAATTTAACCAAATGTTCACTGTGCTGGAGATTCCAACACTTGTGCTCAGCTGCACAATGCTAAAAGCTCAGGAAAAAGTCATGCAGATGTTGGGAAATTTAACTTTTGGGGGTTTTATGTTACTGCCAGAGCCCACAGACTGGGCTTTCTACTATTATTAAATAATAAAATATGAAACAATAAATATTAAAAAATTAACAATAAAAGCAACCTGACAAAAGCAGATTATTTCTTTGAGGGAGTCCTTACTTTCTGTTTGTTAAAAATCCAAACCAAAACAAAAATCCACACAAAGCCTCATTTTTTGGCAACACATTTTTCAACAAGCCCATAGACTGGGTTCTCTACTATTATTGCTATTATGAAATAATAAAATATTAAACAATAAATATTTAAAAATTAATACTAAAAGTAACCTGACAAAAGCAGATTATTTCTTCGAGGGAATCCTTACTTTCTGTTTGTTAAAAATACAAACCAAAACAAAAATCCATACAAACCTCATTTTTTGGCAACACATTTTTCAACAAGCCCATAGACTGGGTTCTCTACTATTATTGCTATTATTAAATAATAAAATATTAAACAATACATATTTAGAAATTAATAATAAAAGTAACCTGACAAAAGCAGATCATTTCTTTGAGGGAGTCCTTACTTTCTGTTTGTTAAAAATACAAACCAAAACAAAAATCCACACAAAGCCCCATTTTTTGGCAACACATTTTTAAACAGGTCACAGAGGTCATTTTGAAGATGTGAAAATGAAAGTTTTCCAAATTCAAACCCTTGAAAAACACTCCCTGGAAATGGACTGGGCTGCTGAGGCTCTCCTAGCACATCCTTCCCTTTTCCTTTTTTTTCCACCCACACCCAGAGGTCCCTGTTGTGTGGGACATTTTGGAAAGTAATTTTGGCATTTCTTACCCAAGTCTGGTTCTTGCTCACCACACCATGATTTAGGGAATTTATAAATCACACCATGATTTAGGGCAGTTATAAATCACCAATTTCTCTCTCCCTCACATCAACAGCAGCAAAGTTTTGGCCTGACACACCCCTGCAAGTGACAGAAAACCCTCATTATTTTTAGCACAGCTGGATCAAGACAACCCAACTGTACCTGTCATTATTTCACCTTCATGAGTTTCTTGCCACTTGAGAGGAAATTATGGTTTTGATGGAAATATCAGATGGATGGGTCACTTTCTGCTCCAAAATGCAGTGAGTGTAGATTTGAATATTGAAAATAATAATTTACTATCTCTGTATTAAATGATTAAATGACTCCTTATTAAATGATTAAATTAAATTCCTTATTTCTGTATTAAATGATTCCTTATCCAAACTTACAAGTAAAATTGAAGCTGCAGAAAGGACAATGAAGTTTTCAAGGTTTTGATCTTAGTGCCCAGGGTTTGGGGGTGTTTTTCCTCCCCCACTCCACTTTACCCCCTTCTCCCACTGCCCAGCTTGGCTTTTCTTGCCCTAAATGATTAATGCCTGAAATCCTCACCCATTTCTGCCTTGCAGCATTTTCATCCTGGCTGCAGCCAGCCCACAAAAGCCACCTCTGTCTGGGTTCAATTTAAATTAAGACACACAGAGTTAATTAAGTCTGCTGGCTGGGCTCTCCACCAAACCACATAAATAAATCCCCAACTCTCCTTTTCCACAGGGAGGGAGAGGAGCAGGCACCCTGCTCCAATGTGCAGAGCACAGAGGTTTTCAGTTTTTAACAACACTCCCAGATTGCAGAGGGCTGCAGGAAAGGCAGGAGTGTTGTGGCTGGGATGAAATTGGGCAATTTGAGGCAATCAAAACCAATTTTTCTAAAGCCAGCCTGAAAGTCCCTGGCTCAGGGGTCACAGTCATTTTGAGAATGGCTTTGTCACCAAGGAGAACAAAGTGAGAGATGTCCCAGCAATCTCTGGCCATCTGAGGGTACCTGGCTGGGGCTGTCCCTTGGCACAGCCCACAGGGACCCTGGCAATCAGGAACCCAGCACCTGCTGCCTTTTCCCTCGGGGAGGAAAGTCAAAATATTTGCTGCTGCACCATTGTCTGCCTGTGACAATCTATAATTGATTTAGTTACTACCTCAGCAAGCTGAAGAATTACAACCTGAGACAAAAACAAGTGATATAAAAGCCTCACCCTCACTGTTTTTAGCACAGCTGGATCAAGAGAACCCAAGTGTACCTGTCATAACTTCATCCTCACAAGTTTCTTGTTGCTTGAGAGGAAATTACGTTTTTGATAGAAATATCAGATGGATGGGTCACTTTCTGCTCCAAAATGCAGTGGGTGCAGATTTGAATATTGAAAATAATAATTTACTACCTCTGTATTAAATGATTAAATGATTCCTTATTAAATGATTAAATGAAATTCCGTATTTCTGTATTAAATGATTCCTTATCCTTATCCATCTGGACAAGGAATCATTTAATACAGGAATATGGAATTTACAAGTAAAAGAAACCATACAAGTAAAATTGAAGCTACAGAAAGGACAATGAAGTTTTCAAGGTTTTGATCTCAGTGCCCAGGGTTTGGGGGTGTTTTTTCCTCCCCCATTGCTCTGGGAGAGATTTGAGTGCTGGCACAAACCCAGCACAGGCAGCAGAAACCGTGGGCTACAACCTCACCCTCAAAGCTTCTTTCTCATTCTGGAATTGAAATCTGATTGTTAGATGGAAAACAGAAAACCCTCATGCTAACCACAACTCCAAAGTCTGCAAGTGCAGCTTGGGGGACATTTCCTAGAGTCAGCAGAACTGGCTCCCAACAGGCAGAAAATTCTGAGGTGGCAACAGATTTGTACCTGCCTGCACTTTGGGATTGTCACAGGGACACAGGGATGGTCAGGGCATCCCCACACCCTCCCTGAGCTCAGGGCTGAGAAATCTCTTGGTGAAGAAATCACTTCTTGGCAGAAGTCAGAGTGACACACAGAAGGATCAGGCAGCTTTGCCCAAAGTTCAGCACAAGCCCAGAGTGGAAATTCCACAGATGGAACAGAAATTTACCAGTAAAAATTGCAACAAATTCAAACAAACAGAAAAAAAAAAATCTGCTTTGGTTGCAGATGTTCAGAAGTTTTCAAAGGCAAGAGTGGAGAAACCAGACTGGCTTGGGTTTGGTGTTTCTGACTAAATTGCCAAATAATTTTGCTCTTCAGCCCTGGTGCTGCACTGGGTTCTCTTTCCAAGGAGTCAATGAATTCTTTAGCACAAAACTCTGCTGTGGAGAGAACTTGCCATTCCAGCTGGTTCAAATGCAAGCAGCAACTAGGTAAAACTGCTCTATACTGCAGTGACACAGAGAAAATGCAAAAAAAAAGGGATAAATCCCAGAGTGATTCCACATGTCCACAGAGAAAGCTTTAAAAATTCAACACATCCTTTTGTAAGGGAAAAACCTTTACAAAAGACAGGTATCTTAATCCCTTACCTAAGACAGGCAGCTCAGGGCCAGGCTGAAGGATTTGCAGCACAGAGGGTGGCAAATCCCAATTTTTTAATAATGGCCACTGGGCACCTCAGTGCTGGGGAATCAGGGACAGCTGCTTCTCCTCTGCCCAAATCCCTGCTCATTCTCCAAAGGCTTTGCTGCTCCTGCCGTGCACCTGTGCTCAGCCACTTGGAGAAACCATCCCCAAATATGAATAAAACCACCCACAGAAGCAAAAAAAGCAAGAAGCTGGTATAATTTGGGTAAGAAATTAGGGAAAACAAATAAAAGAAGGCATGTCATTTCAAAGGGAACTTCATGCAAAAGCAGCAGCACTTGCATCTGATGTGCAGAAAGCTGCAAAAGAATTATTTATAAAGCCCAATGACACAGATTCTTCTATTGCTAAAGTGACAAAGTAAGATAAGATAAGATGAGCTATTTGCTTTGACAGCTTCACTGTCGGCCCTCAGCATTCAAACTTTTGATGTCTGGAGTTGAAAAGTGAGTATTTTTAGATTCCATTTTCTTTCCAGGATGTTATCACACGAGAAGAAATAACCAAAGTTGAAAAGTTCACACCTGTCCAATCTCCATCTGTGAAACTGCTGAACATAATTAGCTGGAAAAGGACATTCACCTGCCAACGTGAGGCTTCCTCCAAACTGCAGGGCAAGAAAAGCTGAATAAAGTGCAAATTGACCCTAATGAAGGCATCACAGAGGTGTGTGCTCAGTGCTTTCACCTCCTGCACACCACAAATCACCCTGGTCTCCACTGCAAACTGCAGAACTTGGGCACAAAGCCTGAACACTTCACCCACGATCTGAAAGTAGAAAGAATCCAGGGGGTGAATCATGGTGATCTCATCCCTCCAGCAATAAAGAGAATCATGTGTCAAGCTTCACCAGAAAAGGGAATTATACTTACAGGATGTAGAAAGATCTTATTTATCACCATATTTTTGTCTACAGCACAGAGATGTAGCTGTGAACTGTAAATGCAGCTCAGGATTTACACAACACATTGTCAACAACGTGCTGGCAAAATGCTGCAGGCTGTGGTGATCTCCTCTTGATCCTGAGCACCACCTGGATGGCTCCTTGGAGAGAGAACTCCATGCTCTGCAGAGGTTCCATTGGCAATTAATGCTTCCCACTAATTCAAAAGGAATCAGCAATGCACTACAGCTTGTTGTTCAATGCAAGGTGTGGATTCTCTTTTCCCAAATTTAAAGAATTCCCAGAATGACCAGGTTGGAAGAGACCTTCAAGATCAAGTCCAACCCAGCCCCAACACCTCAACTCAACCCTGGCACCCAGTGCCACATCCAGGGATGGGGATTCCACACCTCCCCAGGCAGAACATTCCAGAACTTTATCACTCTTTCTGTGAAAAACTTTTTCCTGATATCCAACCCTTGGTGCAGCTCGAGGCTGTGTCCCCTGGTTGTGTCAGTGCTGCTGGAGACAGAGACCAACCCCAGCTGAGCACAGGCACCTTTCAGGAGCTGCAGAGAGTGATAAGGTCACCTAAATTAATGTAATTTAATTTAATTCCCTGCATGGCTAAGGAGGAAACTTCCTAAAAAGTTTTTAGGAATGATGTGAATGGTCTGGCATCACAAAAAGAGACCAACCCCACCTGACTGCAGCCACCTTTCAGGGAGTTGTAGAGAATGATAAACTCAGGTAATTTAAATTAAATTAATAAATTAATTAAGGTAATTTAATTTAATTCCTTGCATGGCTAAGGAGGAAACTTCCTAAAAAGCTTTTAGGAATGATGTGAATAGTCTGGCATCACAAAAAGAGACCAACCCCACCTGACTGCAGCCACCTTTCAGGGAGTTGTAGAGAATGATAAACTCAGGTAATTTAAATTAAATTAATAAATTAATTAAGGTATTTTAATTTAATTCCCTGTATGGCTAAGGAGGAAACTTCCTAAAAAGTTTTTAGGAATGATGTGAACAGTCTGGCACCACAAAAAGAGACCAACCCCACCTGACTGCAGCCACCTTTCAGGGAGTTGTAGAGAATGATAAACTCAGGCAATTTAAATTAAATTAATAAATTAATTAAGGTATTTTAATTTAATTCCCTGTATGGCTAAGGAGGAAACTTCCTAAAAAGTTTTTAGGAATGATGTGAATAGTCTGGCATCACAAAAAGAGACCAACTCCACCTGACTGCAGCCACCTTTCAGGGAGTTGTAGAGAGTGAAAAATTAAGGTAATTTAAAATAATTAAATTAATTAAGGTCATTTAATTTAATTCCCCGCATGGCTAAGCAGGAATACAGAAGTTTTTAGGAAGGATGTGAAGGGTCTGGCACCACAAATATCCTCCAGGTGAATTCTGCAGGATTCACCTCAGGAAGAGGCAGAGGTTTAATGTAAGTGGCATAGAGAGAAAAGAGATGAAGTAGGGAGAGAAGATAGGTTGTTATTTTACTGTAAATTTTTTATACTTTCTCAGTGATTTCTCAGGGGTAGTTCCTCACAGCACTGACTCTTCTTCACAGCACAGTTAACAAACTCTAGATCTCTTCTTAACAAGTAAACTCACTCTTTTATAACACTCACCTTTATTGGATACAGCTGTGCCTGCTAATGGCAGGCTTGTTCTTAATCTTTACAGAATCACAGAATGATGAGGTTGGAAGAGACCTCTCAGATCATCCAGTCCAACCCATGCCCTCACACCTCACCCAGACTTTAGCCCCAAGTGCCATGGCCAGGCTTTTTTAAACACATCCAGAGATGGTGATTCCACCACCTCCCTGGGAAGAGCATCCCAGTACTTTATTATTCTTTCAGTGAAAAATTTTTTCCTAATATCCAACCTATACCTTCCTTGATGCAACTTCAGACTGTGTCCTCTGGTTCTGAGGACAATTAATTCGTAATTGATACAACTACAACTCCTCAAAAATAAAATTACTTTCTACACTATCTATATTTTTTTACATTTTATCCTCCCACAAAGACAGAGCATGGTGAAACTGCAAATAACCCATCAGCAAAACTCAACAACTTCCTCCAGGAGGCAGCTGCACCCCTTGCCCAGCTTTAACACCTGCAGTGAAGCTTTGTTTCAATGCCTGCAAGATGAGCTTGTAAGAGATGGATAATGAGATGATTGGCTCTGGCAATTAAGGGATGACTATTGTGTGAACATTAAGAAAAGCTTTAGTGATGTATGGTTATGTTATTGTGGTTTAGATGCCCTCTGCTCTCCCCACAGTTCCCTTTCCCCTGTACTGTTGCCATCACACAGCCTGGGCTGTCCAGGACAGGTACAAAGAAGCTGCACAGGTGTCCCTGGCATGGGGCAGTGGGAATGGAAAAGCTTGGGGGTGCTGAGGGGGCGAGGCAGGGCAACACCTGACCCCCAATCCAGTGACAGGAAAGCAGTTTGCACTGATAAATGGCACAGAAGAGCTGAATGACAGACTCTGGGAGGGGCCAGGGCTGGCTGATGCAACCCCAGGGGTATAAAAGATGAGCATCCATCTTGAAGGTGAACTGGCTGTGTGGTATCCATGAGGGGCAGTTCAGAGCGCTGTGCATTTTTCCTTATGTACTCCTTTTGTTAATAAACCTTTTTAACTTCTCAAAGTGAGTGGTTGCCACTGCCAAGCTGCAGGCAGAGTTACCTTCCAGCCCCTCCTGGGCCTGCTGGGCCCTCCTCTGTGCCATCAGCCTGGCGCCCATGTTCCTGCGGCGCCGGGGCGCCCCCTCAGCCCGCGGCTCCTCCTGGGCCCGCGGCCTGGCCCCTGCTGCTGCTGCTGCCCCGTGCTGCTGCTGCTCATCCTCAGCTGCAAGAAAAACAGAAAATATTCTTGTTAAAGCCGACTCTCCCTTCTGCCTCTGTTTCCGAGTTAGCAAACAGCACGGACACAAAAGCGTGGTTTTCTTTCTTGTGCAAAGTGGCTTTTCACAAATAAGAAAATGAATGTGTTATGTTAGAAAGTTATCCTTTATTATTAATTGTATTTATTTAATTTTACTTATTAATTTAATTAATTCATTATATATTTTTTATTTCTTCAGTATTAATTTCCTTAACTAGTGTGTTAAATATAGCCTTAGGTTATAACATAATGTTAAAATAGAAACTATGCTATGTAAGAGACTTTTTTTTAAAGAGAGGACTCACACCAAGATAGCAGCCACAGGACACCTGAATCTTTCAGAGAAAAAGAATTTATTGCTCCATTATCAGAAGAAACAAACTCTTTGTTCTTATTGTCTCATATTGTCCTAAATCCTAATTGTCCAAATTTTTATTACTCTAGTTATATTACTATTTTTATAACCATTTTATTACTATTAAACTTTTAAAATTCTAAAAACAAGTGATTGGCATAGTTTTTCACACTATGTAAGATACTTTTTTTAGAGAGGAATGAGGAACTTGCAGTGAGATAGCAGCCACAGGACACCTCAATCTTTCAGAGAAAAAGAATTTATTGCTCCGTTATCAGAAAAAGCGAACTTCTTCCTGCCTCACTCAGGATTCAGAGGAAGAAGCTGACACTGACCAGACAGAATCCTTTGTTTGAATGGAATTTTTGCATCATGTATGAGGTGTATGAATATGCAACATTTAAGGATTAATCCTCTGTTCATGTGGGTCCTTTTTTGGGCTTATTTTGCCCAGAAAGAGGTACCTGGACTGTCTGTAACTCTTTGTTTTTACTGTCTTATTGTGCTAACCCTAATTGTCCAAATTTTTTTCTTCCTCTAATTTTATTACTATTTTAATAACAGTTTTATTACTATTAAACTTTTAAAATTTTAAAAACAAGTGATTGGCGTTTTTCACATTTCTGAAGTATTTTGATTTTTTTTATTTGAATTTGTACTTGTGTAACGTAGATTCATCTGACTGAAACCTCAGAGGCTGAATGTTTCAGAGAGGAATGTGTAAAGCATTCCACATGAAACAAACCCTGAAGAGCAAAAAGGGATGACAAATTACAGCTGAAATAAACATTTCATTCTGCCCTGCTGGTTTCAACTCCCCAAATCACAAACAAGACATGAAGGGCCACTGCAGCTCTCACTGCTATTTTCTCTGCCTATGCTGCAGTTACTAATTAAGATCTGGCAAATTAAGAATATCCTGACAGGAGCAGCTGGGAGGATGGGACTGACCAGTGGGTTAATTTCAGATGTTTTCCATAGAAAACTCTCAGATTTTTTTTTTTGAGGCTTCCTGTTGCTTTTAACTATGGCAGTAATGCAAAGAAAAAAACCCAAAACCACATAATGGTAAAATGGCATCATCCTTGATACCTGCTTTGCATATTCTGTTGATAAGCCTAACTGATATCTGTAACCTGCAAAGTAATAACTTTTAAGCTTTAATTGAAGCAAATATTGAAATGGTCTCATGGAAACTGCAGAACAAGTCACTCACTCCAACCAGGACACATTTATTTTGTGATCTGACAGATTATGGTGTGTAAGCTCTGTGCCAAGTCTCCAGCACCCCTGATCCAAACAATGCCCCCTAAAAAAACTCCTATTAGCATATCTGCCATCAGAAAATGGGATTTGTTGTGAGTGAATTTATGCAGCACCAAGGGTGAGCCTGCAGCTCTCACTGCCATTTTCTCTGCCTATGCTGCAGTTACTAATTAAGATCTGGCAAATTAAGAATATCCTGACAGGAGCAGCTGGGAGGATGGGACTGACCAGTGGGTTCCTTTTAGAAGTTTTCCATAGAAAACTCTCAGATTTTTTTTTTGAGGCTTCCTGTTGCTTTTAACTATGGCAGCAATGCAAAGAAAAAACCCCAAAACCACAAAATGGTAAAATGCCATCATCCTTGATACCTGCTTTGCATATTCTGTTGATAAGCCTAACTGATATTTGTAACCTGCAAAGTAATAACTTTTAAGCTTTAATTGAAGCAAATATTGAAATGGTCTCATGGAAACTGCAGAACAAGCCACTCACTCCAACTCAGGACCCATTTATTTTGTGATCTGACAGATTATGGTGTGTAAGCTCCAGCACCCCTGAGCCAAACAATGCCCCCCTAAAAAAACTCCTATATCTGCCATCAGAAAATGGGATTTGTTGTGAGTGAATTTATGCAGCACCAAGGGTGTGCCTGCAGCTCTCACTGCCATTTTCTCTGCCTATGCTGCAGTTACTAATTAAGATCTGGCAAATTAAGAATATCCTGACAGGAGCAGCTGGGAGGATGGGACTGACCAGTGGGTTCCTTTCAGAAGTTTTCCATAGAAAACTCCCAGACTTTTTGAGGCTTCCTGTTGCTTTTAACCATGGCAGTAATGCAAAGAAAAAACGCCAAAACCACATAATGGTAAAATGCCATCATCCTTGATACCTGCTTTGCATATTCTGTTGATAAGCCTAACTGATATTTGTTACCTGCTCAGTCATGCAAAGTATTAACTTTTAAGCTTTAATTCAAGCAAAATATTCAAATGGTCTCATGGAAAACTGCAGAACTCAGGACACATTTATTTTGTGATCTGACAGATTATGGTGTGTAAGCTCCAGCACCCCTGATCCAAACAATGCCCCCTAAAAAAACTCCTATTAGCATATCTGCCATCAGAAAATGGGATTTGTTGTGAGTGAATTTATGCAGCACCAAGGGTGAGCCTGCAGCTCATCTCAGCTATTTCAGCCCTCAAAGTGCTGATTTTGGGGCTGGATTGTGGGGCTGCAGCCCCCAGCTCAGCAGGGCCACCTGGGGCAGGCTGTGGCCAGCAGAGATGTCACAGGGATGTCAGCAGGTCCCCACAGGCTGTGACATTTGGAACTGAGCCACTGCCCTGTCACACTGCTGTCACCCTCCTGGTGCCATCCACCTGTGCACACAGAACAGGGCTGGGAGAAATCACTGAGTGCAGAGATGCCAAAGTGCTGTTCCAATTTGGAATCCTACAGGAAACCTTTTCCAGAAGAAGCAGAGCACATCACTTCTTGGACACTGATAAATGCCAAAAACACTCTGCAAAAAGCTTTTTATACAAATGAAGTATTTCACTTCCTAACTTCTTGAGATATGATGCAATTCAAACCTCAGCTTTCTTTCACCTGCAAGCTTCAGTAATTCCCAAAATGGTGCAGACAGAACAGGGCTGGGAGAAATCACTGAGTGCAGAGATGCCAAAGTGCTGCTCCAAGGCTCGCCCTGTCCTACTCACAGCTTATCTGGAATGCTACAGGAAACCTTTTCCTGAAGAAGCAGAGCACATCAGTTCTTGGACACTGATAAATGCTCTGCAAAAAGCTTTTTATACAAATATTTCACTTCCTAACTTCTTGAGATATGGTGCAACTCAAACCTCAGCATCCTTTCACCTGCAAGCTTCAGTAATTCCCAAGATGGTCCTGCCCAGCAGCTCAGCTGTGCAGCTCCAGCACTCATTCATTCTGCTTTTGGTTCCTGTTGTCCTGTGAAACAGAGACTGCTTTGCATTTTATGAAAGAGGAATCTATTTATAAGCCATGTATTTATTTCAAACACAAGAGCTCAACCCTCACAGAGAAAAACATGTGAACCAAGCTCTCAGCTTTTCTCCATGAACTCTCTACAGGAGACTCAGCAATTCCTCCAAGTGACCAGTGTGGGGTGGGCTCAGGATGTACCAAACCCCACCACACCTGACCCACAGCACAGCCAAACACACAGAGCAGCTGCTGGACAGTATTTGTCACATTAACAGAAGACACCAAGCCACTGTGGATTGTCATTTTGTAGGAAATTCAATGTTTTAATGAAGATTTTTTTCTTCCTTCCAGTTTTTAAAAGATTTCTCCTGAGTGCAGATTCTTTTGCAGCAGCACACAGCTGGTTGAAGATGAGCCAGTGGCACCTGGCTTGTGGCAGCAGGGCCAGGGCAGTGCCTGTCCCCTGTGCTGGCACTGCTGGGGCACCTCCAGTCCTGGGGACAGTTTTTGAGCCCCTCACAACAAGACCTGGAGGGGCTGGAGAGAATCCAGGGAAGGGAACAGAGTTGGGGAAGGGTCTGGAGCACCAGGAGGGGCTGAGGGAGCTGGGAAGGGGCTCAGCCTGGAGCAAAGGGGGATCAGGGGGGCCCTTGTGGCTCTGAGGGGACAGCTGGGGGGGTCGGGCTGTGCTCCAGGAACAGGGACAGGAGGAGAGGGAACGGCCTCAGGCTGGGCCAGGGGAGGGTCAGGTTGGATATTTGGGAACATTTCTTCACCAAAAAGGCTCTCCAGCCCTGGCACAGCTGCCCAGGGCAGTGTTGGAGTCCCCATCCCTGTGGAGATTTAAAATCCATGTGGATTTGGCACTTGAGGACATGGTCAGTGGTGGCCTTGGCAGCACAGGGTTAATGGTTGGACTGCCTGACCTCAGAGGGCTTTTCCAACCTTTCTGACAGGAGCATTCTCGAGCTTCTGTTTGCCAGGCACTCAGCTGGGCAGGGATTTGGAAAACATGAATGTTCCTCACTGCATTTCTCCCTGTCCTTCACAGAAGCAGGAGAAAATCCTCATTTCCTCTGCTGTGCCACACCTGGACCCGCTCCCTCAGGGGTCAGGGCTGTGCCTACGTGACTCCAGACACAGCTTTTGTTCAGAATGCTGAAAGTTCAGCTGTGCTTCCCTCCCCCTGAGCTGTGACACACAGAGGGGAGGCTTCACACAACAGAGGACACACTTAAAAATCCCTTTTCCTTCTCCTTGGGGCTGGACTGACCATCAGATCTGAGCTGAACAATGATTTGCTCTGAGGTCTGGCCCTGCTGGGTTTTTTTTCACCTCCTCCTGCAGCACACAGGGTGGGGTTTGGCTGCTGCTCCACTTATCTGAGCACATCTCTTCATTTTCCTGGGGCTGCAGAGAGGTCCCAGCAGTGGCACCCCAGGCCAGTCAGATCATGCAGAGATTAGTCACACAAGCACTAATTAGCCTTGATTAGCCTGAGTGAAAATTAACGGCCAGCATTAAAGAGGTGAGACAAGCCATCCAGAAGCTTTGCAGAATGACAGGCCAGGCTGAATTAATGAGATAAACCCCTCTAATTAACAGGTAATACAAACAAAACACTCAACAGCTGTCTGGGAAAGGGACACGGGCTCAGTTTGTATTTGTGGTGCCCAGGGTCTGACTCAGCCCTGAAAACCCCAGAAGATTTTTGTGCTGGGCACTGCAGCTCTGCCTGGGTGCTCAGGAAGCATCAGTGCAGATTATTTCAGCTGATTTGTCAGCCAGGGCACAGCAGCAGCTCTGAGACTCTGCTTGTGTCTCCTTCCTGAAGGGAGAGAGAACACAACTGTGCTCTGCCAGCAGAAATCCCTCCTGAACTGGATGTGAAACTGCAAAAACCACCATGGAACTGTTATGAACAAAAATTCGGTTAATATTTTTTTTTGTGAGAAAGAGTTACAGAGACGCAGCCAGATCTGTCTCTGCCAGGGTTCTTAGTGCTTTGTTATTGTAATCACAGGTCGTTGAGGCTTATCTCCTCTTTTGTATTAGTAAAAGGCCTGTCTGGGTGGGGTGATGGCCCTTCCCCGAGGCACTGCGCTCTTCCAACATAGGGAAGACACCTGAGAGGGTGGGGGGGGTTATGCAAAGTGACTCCGAGACCAGCAGGCTTTGGGACCTCGACTCCAAAATGCAACGAGAAAACCCCAAAAACAACGAGCCAAATAAGAATTGAGAGACTAAAGTGGTGTCTGGACATGAGGAGCCGATTGCTGAGCCTGCGGAGATGTGGAGCCCCTCTCGCCCTGAGCACAGAGTCATCCCAACGCCGGGACCAGGCGGCCGACGAGGCTGAGAGGACCAAGATCTGACGGGGACATCACGCCCTAAAGGAGGGCTGGATGCCCCGGCTTTGCCCCCAGGGGACAGAGCTGCGCAGATTCTTCTCCTCTGAGTCGCCCTGGGAGACTCGACGGGGACTGCAGCCCTGCCGACCCACTGATCACTTTTATTAAAGGCATTAAAAAGGTGAAGAAGTCTCCTGGCCCTGTTTATTTCAGGAACCATTCAGAGAACAGATCAGAACCTCATTTTGCGCTCTCCAGGTAGAAATCTACCCCTTCACAACATTGTGCAGACTTTTGCTTACAGCAGAGATGTTTTTTTAGAGAGCAGCCCCTTGTCTATCACAGCAGCGTCCTCTCAGCTCCACCAGGTGACCCAGCCCTGCCGAGCCACTCAATCCTGAGCTGATCACTTTTAATAAAGGCATTAAAAAGGAGAAGAAGTCTCCTGGCCCTGTTTATTTCAGGAACCATTCAGAGAACAGATCAGAACCTCATTTTGCACTCTCCAGGTAGAAATCTACCCCTTCACAACATTGTGCAGACTTTTGCTTACAGCAGAGATGTTTTTCTAGAGAGCAGCCCAGAAATCTGCCCCTTCACAACATTGTGCAGACTTTTGCTTACAGCAGAGATGTTTTTCTAGAGAGCAGCCCAGAAATCTGCCCCTTCACAACATTGTGCAGACTTTTGCTTACAGCAGAGATGTTTTTCTAGAGAGCAGCCCCTTGTCTATCACAGCAGCGTCCTCTCAGCTCCACCAGGTGACCCTGGGCTGGCAGCAATGGAGGCCGCAGGGACAGGGACACAGCTCCACCTGCTGCACCCTCACACGTGGTGGCACCACCCAGCACCTTCAGCCTCCGTGCAAAACCTCTGAAATTCACCCAGGGATTCAAAATTCAACAGGTGGAGGCTTCCTGAGGAGGAGCTTTGGCCCAGCGGAGCTTATCAGAAACAGCCACGTGGAAAATCAAGAAATGCCATTTTTTTGTTTTCGTTTTCAGTAGAACAAGTCCAGGCATGACCCTGCTGCAAACAACGTGACTGCTGCTCCAAGTGACCTTTCAAAGAACTACAAAAGTACAGGATTTACCTCTCCTAACCCTCACTCCCTGAATATTTGAACATTTTAAAAGCCAATTTCCATGAGATAACACAAAAGAAAGCTGCTGCCCCAATCCCTGCACATTAACAATGAAAGGTGAGAGCTCCCACCACTTCTTTGGGTCCAACGTCCCTGGTTTCAAGTCCTTTCCAGGTGGCACCACAGATTTATTGGCACAATTGTGGCAGCTTCCATTTTCCACCCAAGAAAATGGAATAGAAAAGGAAATTCCTGCTTAAAACTCAATTTTGTGGCTATTAAACACACCACAATCCCAGTGGTTCTGAAAAATAATTTCTGTCGTGTACAGAGAACAAAGTCATCCTCAGCAGCTGAAATTCTGTGATTTATCATGACAGAAACCAAGATATTAAATTATATATTATAGATATTAAATTATATATTTTATATTAAACAATATATTAAAGTAAAAAAGATCTTAAAACCACAGTAAAAAAAAAAAGGCATGGCCAACTTGGAAGTGTCAAAAAGTTACCACTAAAAACGGCTTTAAAGTGTCCTGGACATAAATTAACTTCAACCAATTTGCTCAAAATCAGTGTTAAAGGTTTTTTTTTTTTTAATAATTCACACTATTTAAAACAAATGCTTGGGCTAAAATTTAGAACTTTGAATGGTTAAAGAGAAAAGAAATCTTCCCAAACCCCACAGCCCCGGATTTATCCAAATCATGACAGGATTCAAGCTCAGAAATGATCTATTTCTCCAGGACACACATCCCTAACTTTTACCAAATGTTCATCTCTTCTTTCATAGGAATCCAATGAAATTACATCAGTTTCCAAATCTTTCCAAGAGAAAACACTTAGACCAGGTCTGTGGAAGCAGAGGTGTGTGAGGAATGTGTTGGAAAATTTAATTATTACCAGCAAAATCTGCTTTTACCACAGACCCCTTACCAGCACAGTATTGCACTGAGTGACTGTGTTTGTATTAAATGTGTGCTGGTTTTCCATCTTAATTAAAAATTATCAAAGCAACTCCCACAAAAGAAAAATAATAGAAATTCCAGCCCCAAAACACCCCATATCGCCAAAATCTGTGGAATTATAGTTTCTATTAAAAATAATACAAAATACAAAATAATACACAATTCCAAAATAATACACAACCCCAAAACACCCCATATCCCCAAAATCTCTGAAGTATTGATCAGGAATTCAGAGTTTGTTCTGATTAAACATCTTAATTTGACAGCTGGCAGCCAAAAAATCTGCTTTTAGCACAGATCCCTTACCAGCACAGTATTGCACTGAGTGACTGTTTTTATATTAAATGTATGTTTTTCCCTCTTAATTAAAAATTATCAAAGCAACTGCCCCAGAAGAAAAATAATGGTTTTTATTAAAAAAAAATACAAAATACAAAATAATACAAAATTCCAACCCCAAAACATACCATATTCCCAAAATCTGTGGAAGTATTGACCAGGAATTCAGAGTTTGTCCTGACTAAACATCTTAATTTGACACCTGGCAGCCAAAAAATCTGCTTTTAGCACAGATCCCTTATTGCACTGTGTTTGTATTAAATGTGTGCTGGTTTTCCCTCTTAATTAAAAATAATCAAAGCAACTGCCCCAGAAGAAAAATAATGGTTTCTATTAAAAAAAAATACAAAATACAAAATAATACAAAATTCCAACCCCAAAACACCCCATATCCCCAAAATCTATGAAGTATTGATCAGGAGTTCAGAGTTTGTCTTCACTAAACATCTTAATTTGACACCTGGCAGCCAAAAAATCTGCTTTTACTACAGATCCCTTACCAGCACAGTATTGCACTGAGTGACTGTTTTTATATTAAATGTGTGTTTTTCCCTCTTAATTAAAAATAATCAAAGCAACTGCCCCAGAAGAAAAATAATGGTTTCTATTAAAAAATAATACAAAATACAAAATAATACAAAATTCCAACCCCAAAACACACCATATCCCCAAAATCTGTGAAGTATTGACCAGGAATTCAGAGTTTGTCCTGACTAAACATCTTAATTTGACAGCTGGCTGCCAAAAAATCTGCTTTTAGCACAGATCCCTTATTGTACTGACTGTGTTGGTATTAAATGTGTGCTGGCTGTGAAAAATGTGTATTTCATGATTGGCTTTTTGCAAATATTAAAATGAGTATTATATGTGTTATGTTAGAATGTTATGCTGTATTAATTATCTTAAGTAGTGTGTTAAATATAGTTTTAGGTTATAACATAATGTTAAAATAGAAACTGTGATATGTAAGATACCTTTTTAAAAGAGAGGACTTGCACTGAGATAGCAGCCACAGGACACCTGAATCTTTCAGAGAAAATGAATTTATTGCTCCATTATCAGGAGAAAAGAACTTCTTCCTGCCTCACTCAGCCCTGAAGAGCCGTCAGGATTCAGAGGAAGAAGCTGACACTGACCAGCAAGAATAATGTGCATGAATGGAATTGATGCATCACTAATGAGGTGTATGAATATGCAACAGGCTGTTGTTTTTAAGGGTTAATCCTCTGTTAATGTGGGTCCTTATTTTGGCCAGAAAGAGGTACCTGGACTGTCCATAACTCTTTGTTTTTATTGTCTCATACTGTGCTAACCCTAATTGTCCTTTTTTTTTTTTTTATTACTCTCATTTTATTACTATTTTTAAAACCATTTTATTACTATTAAACTTTTAAAATTTTAAAAACAAGTGACTGGCATTTTTCACAAGAGGAAGAAGTTGACACTGACCAGAGAGAATCCTGTGTTTGAATGAAATTTATGCATCATGTATGAGATGTATGAATATGCAACAGGCTGTTGTTTTTAAGGGTTAATCCTCTGTTAACGTGGGTCCTTTCTTGGGCTTATTTTGCCCAGAAAGAGGTACCTGGACTGTCCATAACTCTTTGTTTTTATTGTCTCATATTGTCCTAACTCTAACTGTCCAAATTTTTATTACTCTTATTATATTACTATTTTTAGAACCATTTAATTACTATGAAACTTTTAAAAGCCTAAAAACAAGTGCTTGGCATAGTTTTTCACACTATGCAAGATACTTTTTTTTAAAGAGAGGAATGAGGAACTTGCACTGAGATAGCAGCCACAGGACACCTGAATCTTTCAGAGAAAAAGAATTTATTGCTCCGTTATCAGAAGAAACGAACTTCCTGCCTCAGTCATTAAGAGGAAGAAGTTGACACTGACCAGCCAGAATCCTGTGTTTGAATGGAATTTATGCATCATGTATGAGATGTATGAATATGCAACAGGTTATTGTTTTTAAGGGTTAATCCTCTGCTAACATGTGTCCTTATTTTGCCCAGAAAGATGTACCTGGACCATCCATAATTCTTTGTTTTTACCGTCTCATATTGTCCTAATTCAAATTGTCCAAATATTACTCTAATTATATTACTATTTTAATAACCATTTTATTACTATTAAACTTGTAAAATTAAAAAAAACCCAAGCGATTGGCGTTTTTCACACCGGTCTGCTGGTGCTCAGGGCTGTTCCCCCCATGTGCAGGACCTGAACTGCACTGTGCTGAATTTCGGAAGGGTTTTCTCTGCCCTTCTCCCCTGCCTGTCAAAGTCCCTCCGAAAGGGCACAACCCTCTCAGACATCGGCCATTCCTTGTTTTGTATCATCAGCGAACTTGCGGAGGGAGCACCGACCCCATTGTCCAAACAAGCCACAAACACCAAGCACAGAACCCCGGGGACACCACTGTGACAGGCACCCCCTACACCCTGTGCCTCATTCCCGAGCCTCTGGGGTCTGTTCTCCATTCCCCCCTCATTTGCAGGAACCTCAGGGCCACCTTCCCAGTCCCAGAGCCCCTGACTGAACGCTGACAGAGAACTCAGACTTCCAACCCAGCGCCCCTCACCCTGGGGCCGCCTCAGACCGGGAACCGGGAACCCCCAGCAGCAGCGGCGCCCGCACCCCGCAACCTCCGAGCAGCCCGGGGTTAAGACACCGGGACAGCCCCGGAATCCTCCCCAGGACCCCCCAAAACCCCTCGGGGCCCCCCAAAATCCTCGCAGCCCCCAACATGGCGGGTCCCCCTGAGGGGCCGCCCGCCGCGTGGCGCCCCCTGGCGGCTCCCGAGGAACGCGCCCCCCGCGCGCGCGTGCGGACCCGCTTGAGAGCAGGGCCGCGCCCACCGGAACGGCCCCGCGGGGGGGGGGGGAGGGGGGAAGCCCAGCCGGTCCGCTCGTCGCCGCGACCCACCTGCCCTGGTTTGACCACGGAGGCGGGTGGTGAAGAAGAGAAGGACGGCGAGCAGCACGGCAACGGCGGCGAGCAGAACCGCGTCCATCCCGCAGCGCCGGCCCCGCCCACATCACCCTTGGTACGCCCCGTCTCCTTCCCCTGCCGCAAGGCCCCCCGCGCGCGGGCTGCCCCGCGGGGTGCCTGTGGCGGCGCGGCGCGGAGGGCGCGCTGCGATGGGGCAGGCGCGGCTCGGGCAGCCCGCGGGAGGGGTCCTGACTCGTCCCTGAGGCGGGCGCTGAGGGAGGGCGCGGAAAAAGGAATTAAAGGAGGGATTAAAGCAGAAATTAAAGGGGAAATTAAAAATTATGAGGCAAAATCGGCCGTGAGCCGGTCTGGCCGCCCGGCACGGCTGCTATGAGCGGTTGGTGATGCGTCCATCCTCCGCACTGGGTGGGTGGGGCCAGGCTGGGAGATCTCAGCCTTGACCCCGCTCCGGATGCGCCCCAGACAGGCCCTGAGAGCTGTCAGGGTGACCCAGGCAATGATGAAACTTAAATTACACCTCTGAATAATTTCTGTCTTCTTCTTTTAGGTCTGTGGAATTTGGGAATGGGATGAAGCTGGAGCTGCCGTGTCAGGAGTGATGTCCTGACCTGGCCTGAACCAAAAGTGCACAAAACGATGCAGAAACTTGCACTGGAGAAGAAATTTCCCCCTTTGCATGGTCATCCACTGTTAGATCTGAAACTTTGTCAGACTCTGCCCCAGTCCTATGAGTGAGGAGAGAAATTTTTTAAACTTTATCCGTTTTCACTTTGTGGTTGTGAAGTTCTGGCTGATCAAGCCCTTTCTTGCTTCAGAAATGCTTCCAGCGTGACTGTTTAAAGCACTCTTGGTGGAGGAAAGTGTTTTAATAAATTGAAAATGCAAATTAGAGGCTATGGGACATCTAAAGGTGATCAAAAGCACTGTTTAGCTAATTAATCATTGCTGTGGGCTCCACAGCTGCCTGTGTCCCTGTCACCAGCTCAAGATGAGTTCAGATCTGTCAGCAGATGAAAAGCACCTTCTGCTGAGGGATTTGCTGAGTTTTAGCCATGTAGGACCAGCAACACAGTGGGAAGCTCTCAAAAAAGAGCTGAACTACAGGCTGAGTGCTTTATGGCAAAGTTTTATTTTAGTAATAGCCTTTCAAAAATCTTATTTTGGGAATCATTCCTAGAATCCTGGAATGGTTTGCGTTGGAAGGAACCTTAAGGATGATCTTGTTCCATTCCTTGCCATGGGCAGGGACACCTTCCACTGTCCCAGGCTGCTCCAAGCCCCATCCAACCTGACCTTGGACACTTCCAGGGATCCAGAGGCAGCCCCAGCTTCTCACCCTCCCAGGGAACAATTCCTTCCCCATATCCCATCCATCCCTGCCCAGAGAGAGAATTGAGATAAAAGTGAGAAAAGTCATGGTTTGAGAGCACAGAATGATGGAATGGTTTGGGAAGGGACCTTAAATCCCATCCAGTGCCACCCCTGCCATGGGTAGGGACACCTCCCACTGTCCCAGGGTGCTCCAAGCACTGTCCAGCCTGGCCTTGGGCATTCCAGGGATCCAGAAGCAACCACAGCTGCTCTGGGCACCCTGTGCCAGGGCTCAGCACCCTCCCAGGAAAAAATTGCTTCCCATCCATCCCTGCCCTCTGGCAGTGGGAAGCCGTTCCCTGTGTCCTGTCCCTCCATCCCTTGTCCCCAGTCCCTCTCCAGCTCTCCTGGAGCCCCTTTAGGAGCTCTGAGCTCTCCCAGGATCCTTCTCCTCTCCAGGTGAGCACCCCCAGCTCTCTCCAGCTCTGGGAGCATCTCCATGGCCTCCTCTGGATTTGTTCCAGCAGCTGCAGCTCCTCCTGCTGTTGTCCCCAGGGCTGGAGCAGCTCTGCAGGGGGGTCTCACCTGCAGAATCTCCCTGCCCTGCTGGGGATGAGCACACAGAGGGCTCTGGCTGGGCCATCTGGAGCTTCTCACCCAACCCAACTTCCCTCAGGCTCAGCTTCTCACCCACCCCAGCTCCCCCTCAGATTCAGCTTCTCCCTCCCCCCAACTCCCCTCACGTTCAGCCTCTCACCCACCCTCCAACACCCCTCAGGTTCAGCTTCTCATCCATTCCAATTCCCCCTCAGGTTCAGCTCCTCACCCACCCCAACTCCCTCTCAGGTTCAGCCTCTCACCCATCCCAGCTCCCCCTCAGGTTCAGCGTCCCTCCCACCCCAGATCCCTCTCAGCTTCAGCCTCTCACCCACCCCCCAACTCCCCCTCAGGTTCAGCCTCTCACCCACCCCAGCTCCCCCTCAGGCTCAGCTTCTCTCCCACCCCAAAACCCCTCAGGTTCATCTCCTCACCCACCCCCCAACTCCCCCTTAGGTTCAGCTTCTCCCTCAGCCCAGCTCCCCCTCAGACTCAGCTTCTCTCCCACCCCAATCCTCCTCAGGTTCAGCTTCTCCTTCACCTCACCTCCCCTCAGGTTCAGCTCCTCACCCACCCAGCTCCCCTCAGGTTCATCTTCTCACCCACCACCCAACTCCCCCTCAAGCTCAGCCTCTCACCCACCCCAGCTCCCCCTCAGGCTCAGCTTCTCCCTCAGCCCAGCTCCCCCCAGAGTCAGCTTTGGCCAAAGTACCCGTGGGCAAGCAGGAGGTTCCCAAAACCCCTTTGTTCTTTGTCACCCAGCCCTGCAGGCAGCCAGCACACACTCGTGTCAGTGCTGAGGGGTTTATTGTGTCGGTGCTGAGTGGTTCATTTCCCTGCATGGTCCCTACTGCCTTTAATAAGGAGGTGGTGGTAATGGTGGGATGTCACCTGCTCCTCCTCTCCGGGCTGCAGAGGGAGCAGAGGAGTTTTTCCTGTAGGTGTCACCAATATCCCGCGTAGAAACTGAGCTTAAACTGCCGGGGAAGGACCGAGCGTGGGATGCTCGGGTCGGTTTGATACAACACCAGAGTCTTCTGAAATATTTGAGATCCCTCGGGTTGCGTTTCACAGAAGCCTTTCTGGATTTTCCTAATTTAAGTCTGGAAAAATCCCTCTGGTTTCCTCAATAACCGTGTAAATTCCAGAGGATTTTGGGGCTGGCTTTCTACCAGGACACTGGGAGAATGTGTGAAGGCTGTGATGAGCTGTGGGTGGTGATTGAATTTGGTGGCTGCTGCTGGAGCGTGACTGGTTCCACTCAGTCATGCAAACACTGCAAGAATATCACGGAATCATGGAATAATTTGGGTTGGGAGGGACCTTAGATACCATCTCATTCCATGAGCAGGGACACCTTCAATATCCCAGGGTGCTCCAAACCTCTCCCAGCCTGGCCTTGGACACTTCCAGGGATCCAGGGGCAGCCACAGCTTCTCTGGGCACCTGTGCCAGGGCTCACCACCCTCACAGGGAACAATTCCCTCCTTAGTATTTATTCTAAATCTGCCTTCTTTTAGCTTAAAAATGTTTCTGCTTGTCCCAGCAGTTGTAAATCCTTAATCACAATAATACAGTATTTGCAGACCTAGGGAATTTTCTCACCCAGCGTGGGAGCACTGCCTGATCCCAGTACAGGCTGTTTTAAGGGAAAATTGGTCTTTTTTCAATTTACTGTGACAAAAGGTAAAATAGCACATTCCTCCTCAAACACCTCATTGTACAGAGGAATTACATAGAATCACAGAATCATTAAGGTTAGAAAAGCCCTCTTGCATCATCAAGTCCAGCTATTCCCTTACTGCCAAAACCATCACTAAACCACCTCGAAGTTCCACCTCTGCACTAAAATCCCTTGAAATGTAAATCCTTGCGGGGCTGGAGCCACATCCACGTGTGTCACTTTTTTTGAGCAGCCTGGAGAGCTCACCCAGCTGGCAGAGCAGCCCCGAGGCTTCGATCCAGAGACGCACCAGGTACCGGTGCCCGGTAATGAGGCTCTAATTCCCAGCGAATAAACCAAAGTGCATCCAGGAACTCGCTGTATCCCGGGGCCAACTGGCACAAAACGCCCTCTTCCACACTTGTCAGCTTGCCTCGCCTTCCAGGAGAGGGTGGCTGGATGCACACTGCCTGCTGGGAGCTGTTCCTGGACTGCTTTGAGCCAGGAATCATCTCAGAAAGTTTGTGCAGAAGGACTTTCTAACCATTTTCTCCCATGGATGTAAGAGCCGAAATAAGGGATGCAGGACTCCAGGTGGCTCTGCAAAATGCAGTTTATTGTATCCAAGGTGTTACAGCAGTCCAGGGTCGTGGCTGAAAGGAATAGAACATTTGTCTTTACAAACGGTCTGCTGGTAGATAAAACCAGCACTGGGAGATAAAAGAAACAATGGGAAGGATTCCACTGATTGATGAATGGAAAAAGATATTTGCTCTTACAAATAAACTTTAGGTTTGCTGATAAATGAAATTAGACATTGAAAGATTGGGGAAGAAAAACCCCTTAATTTTGTAAGAATTAAAAATTAAAAGGGAGGTTTATACATTAGAGGGAATCTGTGGTATCAGGCATTCTGGGAAGTCTGAAACTTTCAAGTATCTCAGAAATGGGGAAAGAGAGAAGGGAAATGCAGCCAGGAAATTGGGATAAAAAGGAGGCTGCGTCCCCCAAAACTTTGAGAGACCCCAGGGCAATGCCCCATGGCCTTTCCATTTATTCAAATAAAGTTACAGGACTCCTCTGTCTCCTTTTTGGACATAAACCTCTGGTGTTTGTGGATTAATTTTCCCAACAGGGGTGACAGAGCTGTGCCTACAGCTGTCAGCTCCAGCTGCAGGCAGGCCTGGAGACCCTGAGTTTAGGTCACAATGCATTATAGACTTTTCTTTTGCTCACAATGCATTCTATACTTTCCTTTGCTGAGCATCTTCATACAGTAGAACCAATCTATACCTTAACTTTTATCTCTAGCCTATCATAACTACTGTAATTACCATATTCATGTTACTGTTCTCCAATCACTAAAAGTGAGTGCATTACAGTTTAAGCTAGAAGTTGTTTTTCAGTTTTCTTGCAGTGGAAAATTCTGAGAGTATTTTTCTACTTGCAACATTTGCTGACTTGTTTGCCTGTGCTATTTTTCTGCTTGGTAAAAACATCTTCTTGTTTGAGGTGGGTTCATCCTTTGCTCTAAGTCATAAAAACCCCTTCTAACTAACACACCCTTTGCCTCCTTGATTATCCAGTGAGACTGACTCAGCAATTCTTTTCTTCTATATCAAAACTTGCTTCCATCTCTATTCCTTCATCAGATTCTACATTCAAAAACCTTCCTGCTAAGCATCTGTGAGACTTTTTTGTCAAACTTTCATCCTTCCCAACAGATATACCTTTCAGTGCCTGGACACACCGTATTTCCCAGCAGGCATGCAACCTTTGTGCAGCAGGATTTATTTACAGGGAGAAATGCTGCAAGTGCTGCCTTCCAGCTCCCAACCACTTGGAGATGAACTTCAGCCATTCTTCCAAATGCTCTGGAAATGTGCTGATGAAGGGAGTGGTTCTGCATCCTCCTTTGTGCCAGTGGCACACAGCACCTTCCAGGGAGTGCTCTGGATTGCAGGATCACACTCTGGGAAGGATCTGGATCAGAGTGCCAGAGAGCTGCAGATTATTTTATAATTGTAGGGAGTGAGCTGGTGATCCTAAATGTGGGGTGAGCTCCACCCAGAGCTCCCCAGCACCTCCCCAAAGCCCCTGAAGAAGCTTCTGAGACCTGTCTTGCTCTTTTCTGGCCCTGCTGCTTCCTTCTCACTGCTCTAGTTTTGTCACTTGTTTTAGGAGAAATAAAATGGTTTCTTGTTGCTTGAGATAGCTTCCAAATCTCCCTTAAACAGCAAAATTTAAACACAAGTCGTGGTCATAATCAAAATAGAATCTTTGTTCTTGAAAACAACGTTTACAAAATCAAGAAATGCATCAAAAATTGAAGGCTTCAAATCATTGTGAGGTGATTCCCTCTGTGTTGTGTTTTATAACAGCTCATTTCTGCCCTGAAGGTTTCACTGACTGGTCCAGTTCAGCCACAGCTGCTTCTGGGCCAGGATGTCTGAGTGATGCAGAGAGTGGGACTTGATCAGATAAATGCCTTTTTTGCCTTAAAAGCTGGGGGAAAATTTGAAGCAAATAATGCCAGTAAAGATATAAATCTAAAAGAAATCCAGCCAGGCTAAGGATTTCTTTGAGCAAGTCTTCAAAAATAGTTGGAGATCAAGACTGTTGTGCTGACAGGAGATTAAAGGAAAAAATAGTGGTGAAGAGAAATCCCTACAAGTGAAATTCAGATGCTTTCCCTCCTGTGGCCACCAAACCAAAACCTTTCAAAGGCTCTTTGGGGAACAGTGGAGCCACAAAAGTGGGGTGGATTTGGATGTCCCTGGTTAATGCCCTGAGCACAGGGTTCAGCCTTGTGGTGGTTAGGAAAATTAATCCACAAACATCAGAGGTTTATGTCCAAAAAGGAGACAGAGGAGTCCTGTAACTTTATTTGAATAAAGGGTGAGGCCATGGGGCATTCCCCTGGGATCTCTCAAATTTTTGGACGACACAGCCTCCTTTTTATCCCAATTTCTTGGCTGCATTTCCCTTCTCTCTTTCCCTGTTTCTGAGGTACTTGAGAGGTTCAGACTTCCTGATACACCTGATACCAAAGATTTCCCTCTAATGTATAACCCTCCCTTTTAATTTTTAATTCTTACAAAATTAAGGAGTTTTTCTTCCGCATTGTTTCTTTCATCTTTCAATGTCTAATTTCATTTATCAGCAAACCTAAAGTTTATTTGTAAGAGCAAATATCTTTTTCCATTCATCAATCAGTGGGATCCTTCCCATTGTTTCTTTTATCTCCCAGTGCTGGTTTTATCTACCAGCAGACCCACAGCTTGTTTGTAGAGACAAATCCCTCATTCTTCTTATGGCTGTGACTGCATCTATGGCTGTCTTTTCAGCAATTCATCTACAATCTTTTCTTCATCTCTTTTGGTTATAAACTATTCCAGTGTTTCTTGGGCATGGACACACTCCTAGAGAAGACCTGTTGTAGTTCCCATCCCTGGAGGTGTCCAAGGAATGACTCAGGTGACACTGAGAGCTCTGGGCTGGTTGACAATGCTGTGATGATCAAAAGTTGGGCTGATCTTGGAGGTGTTTTCCATGACTTAGCTCCAGCTGCATTATCTGTGCATGGTCCCAGCACCAGGCAAGCTTCTCCTCTGGAATTTGCTAGCTGAAAATCAAAGATAAAAATACTGGTTTTCTTCCCAAAGCCAATCCTGGAGGGTGACCATGACAGAAACGGCTGAGGTGGAAATGTTCAGAGGTTGCTGCTGTTCTGGGTGTCTTTGTCATTCAGAGCTGCTCCCCCTGCAGAGCTCTCCGCTCTCCTCTCATGCCCATCGAGCTGTTTGTCTAAAGCCTTAATGAGTTTCCTGTATCTTTTCAAAATGTAAATTGTAACCAATTTACAAGTCATTAGTTATAAAGTCAGTCACTGCAGCCCCTCTTTAATTTCACCTGTCCCTTCCCCCGTGTTTCCATTAAGCCCTATTTAATTACAAATTAATCTCATTCTCGGGGCATCAGCTGCATTTGTAATAAATGTCCCTCAAAATCTGTGACTCAGCCGACAGCACTCCAGCAGTGACCAAGACCTGGATGAAAAGGATTTCCAGTCCAAATTAACAAAGAACTTCTCTCCTGTCTCCAAAAAACACACCAGCACAAGGGGGAAAGAAAACCAGAGATGCCAAAATGGAATTTGGTTTCTTTGCTGCAAGTGAAGAAAAGGGGAGCAGTTGTGACCCAGCAGTTCCTCCCTCAGGTTGTCCCCAGGGGACTCACAGCTGTAATGGCTTTGCTGCCTTGAGGAGAGGCTTTTAGCTGCAAAAATCCACTTCTCCAGCCAACTCCCATAAATCCAGAGCATTTTGTTGAGATTGCAGACTCCCATTGCTTAATGGGAACATTGCTCACCATTTCACATCCTGGTTTTGGCACAAACAGCTGCAGGCATGGGCTGCATTTCTCTTCCTGGGTGCAGGACAGAAAAAAATCCTTTTTAATTTTGGCTTGGCTGGAGACTGAACTGTGGGGTGCCTGTTTGTGAAATTCACATTCCCTGAACAAATTCCTTCACCCAGGGTTTTTTGCCTGGGAAGCTGACAGGCAGCAAGAGAGGCCTCAGAGAAAAGGAAAACAATTCTTATCTCATTTGCTTCTCCTGTGTTGTGCTCATGTGGAATGTGTTTGGAGATTGTTTACCCACAGGTGATTGTTCCATTGGATTCTGCTGTGAGTTGTTTTCACTCTTTGGCCAAAGAGGGCCAAGCTGTGTTGGGACTCAGGAAAGAGTCACAAGTTTTCATTATCTTTTTAGTATTCTGTAAGTATCTTTTCTGTATTCTTTAGTAAAATATCATATTCTTTAATATAATATAGTATAAAAAAGTAATAAATTAGCATTCTGATAAGATGGAATCAGATGAATTATTCCTTCCCTCATCAAGGTGGCTGTCATCTCATTGCAGGGGTTCCATGCTGCTTGCTCCTTACACAAAAGTTCCATACGTTCTTGGTGGTTCTTGTGGGTATCTCCTCAGAGCACCAACTCTTTCTTCTTCACAAAACAGCCAGCTGATGCCAGTTCCTTCTCAAGCAGCCACCCCACTCTTTTATAGCACTTTTCTTGTCATTGGTTACAGCTGTTAAAGTCAGGCCTGTTTCTAATCTTTGATAATTGGCCCAGCTGCAGCTCCTTAGGGGTAAGATCACTTTCTACACTATCTTTATTTCTTATATTCTATCCCCCTACAGCTGTGCATTTACAATACCTGTTGTGTTTGGGGCAAAGCCTCCCCTCCTCTAAAGGCTTTCCCCCACTGTTCTCAGCATCCCTTTATCTCTGCCTTCCCTCTGTGCTCATGAGCACATGGTGGAACGGGCCAGGGAATGGATCCTGGCTTCTGACAACCTTTTTATCAGCAGGAGATGTGTCTGTGGCAGAACAGCTTTACTGGTGTAAGCCAAGGGTGGGAGTTCATCTGCCTGCATTCATCTCCCTTCCAGACTTCTTCAGGGAGGCTGGTTTTTAGAATGGGGTTCAGGAGGCAAGATGGAAGAATCTGGGCGTGTCCTGCCTTTCTCCTTCTTCTTCTTCTTGGTCTCCATCTTCTGCTGTGATGGTGGCACTTTTGGATTGGTTTGGAGTAGAAGCTCACTGTCTAACATAGGTGATAGGTATTGGGAAGTTATGGTAAATAATGTGCTCCTAGTTTTTAGTATGAAAAGATAACACCGCCCCAGGGGCAGGCAGAGTGCCTCTGTCTGTCCTGCTGAGCAACCTCAGCAGGCCAGAGAAAGAATGTTATAGATAAGAAACAATAAACAACCTTGAGAATGAGAACTGAAGAGTTCTGACTCCTTCTTCGACCACCAGGCTGGGAAAAGAGATTTTCTAACACATCTCGGGTGTGCCCCAGATACCCTGGGTTTCTCCCTGTAGATTCCTTCCCCAGGTGTGTCAATCATCCCTCCTTTCCACACCCCGACCCCTGCCCAGCACTGTCTGTCAATCCTGGCATTCCAGAAGGGCATCGACTGATTGGCAGAATTCAAAAGATGCCTCCACCCCAGGGGGACATTGGGCCATCCAGGTGTCCTCTGTCCCTTGAGACCTCCTTCTGTGTACCTGGTTGGTGGCTCCTACCCCTTCCTTCCTCCCCCTTTCCCTGGGGTTCAAAGGAACAGCAACCACAGGGACAGGGAGTTCTGTTGGAGCTGTTCTGGATTCAGAGGCCTGTGGGCCAGAATAAAGCTCTGGATCCAAACCCTCCCTCAGAACCGACTCCTTTCCTTCACCATTGCCTTAAAGCTTCTCCCCCAAGGTAAAACTGAGCTCCCTGGACTTGTCCCCAGTGCCCAGCTGTGACATCCAGCTAGCCAAAGGTGTCTCTGAGGTGAAATCACCACAGTTGTTGCCTTTTGGTCAAGCAGCAAGGGCCAGACAAGCCCAGGCACGTCCCATCTGGTTATATTAGTAATTATTCCAATAATTGGGGTCACTCTGAGCAGCAGAAACCCTGAGAGTGTCCCACACTCAACTGGACAAGCCTGAATTTTGATGCAATTCTGCAAATGCCCATGAACCAGAACAGAAAGAATTGCATGTACAAGCAGAGATGAGTGTGGTTGCAGCCTGCAGAGTCTCCTTATCTGTCTTTGGAATGCCACTGCTCCACGCTGCCAGCAGCCACCAGGAAAATTCGCTTTTCTCCTCGGACTGCGTGGAGCACACAGATAATTGTGGGAGCAGCAAGGCTGCTTTCATCTTCCTGCAGCTAATCCAAACAGATCACGTTGTTAGGGGGAGTCAGGGGAGAACAGGAGAAGACAGAGTATCTTTATTTAAAAATAAATTAAAGAAATCCTTAAAATCAAAGCTCTTAGCAGGGGTTCAGCAGGATCAGGAGGCAGCAGTCCTTGCTCGTGCTGGATTTATTGCCTGTGTTAAATGTCTGGGCTGAATTGCCTCATCTTCCCACAAATGCAGCTGCTCCTGCCTCGTGTTGGTTGGGCAGTGGGGAAAAGGCAGCAGAGCTGTCTGCGCTGTCCCTGCTCTGTGGATAACAGAGGGAACACAGAATTGTGAGGACTGTCAGGCTGGATTAGGCTCGAGGCACACGGAATCCAGTTCCTTGCTTGCTTTGCTGATCAGCACTGCAGGTTTCCAGGAATCATTTTAAAAGCATTTCAGAGGAAAAAAATTGTTCATTTTGTTCCCCTTTTCCCCAAAATATTGCCCTGACTGCTATCCTTGCAAGGTCAGCTTTAAAAAATCAGGAAGATTTCCAAGAGTCTCTGCAAGGCTGTGAGCTGCTGGTGGTGGTGTAGACCCACAGTAAGTTGTAGGGACAAGTAATTGAGATTGTCACAGCAGCCTGGGCTGTGGGAACAATCTGGGGAAGAGAGCTGGGATCCCCCAGGGAAGTGGGAAAAGGTCAGAACTGTCCCATGGGCTTTGCCAGAGGTACCAGGAGTCTTTTGCTGCCTCTGTGTATTTTGCATCATGAAAACCTGGAACCTTTGGGTATTGGACTTGGATGGTCCTTGTGGGTCCCTTCCAATTCAGGATTTTCCATGGTATTCTAAAGGGAAACCAAGGCTGCAAATGTCCCTCAAAAGCAGCCAGGAAAACACTTCTGCAGGGATCTGTCTCCAACAGAGGTGATGCTGCTCAGAAATTATCTTTGCTCTGTGTTGCAGATCCTAAAGTAGCTAAACTGGATCCCCAGGAGAGAGATACAGAACCAGTAACCCCATGAACAAGATTCACTGGACTTCATCTCCCACTGGCAACCAAATAATGGAATCACAGACTGGTTTGGGTTGGAGGACACATTAAAGATCTTCCCAATGCACCTCTTGCCATGGAGGGACACCTTCCACCATCCCAGGGTGCTCCAAGCACCAATGTCCAACCTGGCCTTGGATATTTCCACGGATCCAGGGGCAGCCACAGCTTCTCTGGGTACCCTGTGCCAGCAGGTCCTTACCCCTTTTACAGTCTGCAATTAAATAATTCCAGTCAATCTAAATTCATTCTCCACTGATAGCCTGTGTTTGTGCTCAGGATTGCCCCACCCCAGGGATTTAAAGGAATGCCTCCTGTAAGTCTGTAAGTGAAGAGAAGGGTGTGGATACCTTGTGAATATCTGTGGGACTCAGCAAAGTGCATTCCCAGGGCTCTCACAGCCTTCCCCATGCTCCTCAGGCACTTCCCATCCCACTGCTGGGCATGATCCCAACCCTAAGCCAGGGGAAGAGTGGGGAGATGAGCTCAGTGTGGCTGCTGGAGCATTTCCTAGATTATTGATGAATACATCAGGGGGATGGGGACAGGAACTGTCTTTAGTGCCATTAGTGCAGGGCTGGAGGATGAATCCGTGGCCAGAGATGACTGCCCAGGTTACTTTGTCTTCTCTTTGATTTAAGCAGTGTACAATTAGTCCAGAGCTTGAAAATTATGCTATTAAACATTGTGCTGTCCTTTTTAATGGATAGCTACTGGGAGAACCTACTGGAAGATTTCCAAAACTCCTGTTTCCATAGGAAGTGTGCAAAAGGAGAAGGGCTGCCTAAAATCCCACCCATTCACCCCAAATCAGCATCACCTCTCCTGCTGCACCCCTAATAATTGTCTGTGAGCTTGAAAGCCCCGTGCCCTATCCCATCTCCAAACCCTTCCAGTTAATCATTGTCCCTGTCACAGCAAGGGTTTTCTTTATTCCTGACCTAAATCTTCCTGCAGACAATATAAGCCCAAGATCATCCCCATCCCATGATGAATATTCATCATTTTCTCTCCCATAACGAAGGTCAGTATTCTTTAATAAGAGAGAAGAAAGGCACACAGGAGGTCCATTTAATAACAGAGGTGACTGGTGCATAAAGCAGGGAGATATTATAATTAATATCACCAGGGTGGGAATGTGCTCAGGAAAATGCTGGCAACCAGGAGGAAGGGATGCCATGAAGTTTCAGCTTTGAGAAGTTAAAAAAAGCTTTGAGTGAAGTTAATGGAAATTCTGCCTGCATAAGAAACACAGGTGGAAGGGAAAATCGGCTTATTTTAATCAAAGCAAGAGGGGAAAAAAAACCAACCCTAATTTAAATCAGTCCAAGTGATTGCAGACTTAATTCTCTCCCCTTATTAGACTCTTCAATCCTAACCCTACAGGCCTAAGAGCTCTCTTTGCACTGGAGGCACAGGAATTGGATTTGTATGCACGCTGACCTCTGAGGGATGGAGTGAATCCATCCTCTGTCTGTGGGGAGGATTCCCAATTAAATCTGCTGGGAAAGGTGATTACATGGCCCCAGCCTTGTCTGGAGGGGGGATGGCTGGGGAGGTTCCTCTCTGGCAGTGCTCTCAGGTGCTGGGTAATTGCTGTGGATGGAAAAAGGAGGAGGAGGTGGAGGTGGAGGTGGCGGTGGAGGTGGTGGTGGTGGTGGTGGTGGTGGAGGTGGTGGAGGTGGTGGTGGAGGTGGAGGTGGTGGTGGTGGAGGTGGTGGAGGTGGAGGTGGTGGAGGTGGTGGTGGAGGTGGAGGTGGTGGTGGTGGAGGTGGTGGAGGTGGAGGTGGAGGTGGTGGAGGTGGAGGTGGAGGTGGAGGTGCTTTGCTCCTGATCTGAGGCTCTTTGCTCCTGTTCCCTCCTTTGCTTCTGTTCCTGGAGGGAAAGGAGGGATGAAGCATCCATAAGGAAAGGCTGGGAGAATTGGGATTGTTCAGCCTGGAGAAGAGGAGGCTTTGGGGTGAACTAATTGCAGCTTTCCCGGACCTGAAGAGGCCCCAAGAGAGGTGGAGAGGGACTTTTCACAAGGGATGGAGGCACAGGACAAGGGGGAATGGCTTCAAATGGAAAGAGAATAGGTTTAGAATGGATATTAAGAAGAAATTCTTCCATGTGAAGGTGGTGGACCCTGGCACGGGGTGCCCAGAGAAGCTGGAGCTGCTCCTGAATCCATGGAAGTGCCCAAGGCCAGTTTGGATGGGCTTGGAGCAACCTGGGACAGTGGAAGGTGTCCCTCCATGGCAGGGGTTGGAACAAGATGGTCTTTAAGGTCCCTTCCAACCCAAACTATTCCATGATTCTGTGATGAAGTTTCAAAAGGAAGGCAGGGAAATTCAATCAGGACATGTTTACTTTATTAAAAAAACCCTAAAATTAATTCCCAAAACATCATTATGATAAAAAAAAAGGCAAAAAAAGCACTCAAAGCTCACAGCTTTAGTTTCCTTTTCTTCCCTCCTGCAATTTTTATCTGCTCTGCAAAAAGACAGAAGCAAGAAAAGGATGCCAGGTAGGTGCTGCTTTAGAAAGCCCTGATAAAAAGCCCTGATTTACCTCGATTTTAATGGGGTTCAGCCAAAATTCCTAGCAGGACATAAATGTGAACTCATTCCTTTCCTTCCCATTTCACTTTTTTTTTTTTTTTCCATCCCAGAAATGACAGAGGCAGAGAGGTTGGAAGCAGCCAATTCCCATGAATAAGTGGAGGAGAGACCCCATTTCATCCTGGCAGCCATTCCTGAACTGGGGCCAATTCATTAGGCAGAGATCTCCTCATCCCTGAGCAGAACAGCCTGTTCTGCCTGCCCCAAGTGCCTTCTGCTCTCCAGCATTGCAGAGGTTGCTGCTTGCAGAGGGACAGCCTTGGTGAGATATTCATATGGATTTGTGTGTGGAAAAGCAAAAAAAAAAAAATCTCATTTTGTTTCAAAATTTTTAATTTTTCACTGCTCCCATCCACCCTCTTCCCCATTCGCAGAAGGAGGATTCATCCGAAAAGAATGGTGTGTTTGCAGTTATATTATTTTTTCTTCCTTGTTTTATTTGGGTTTTTTTAGGGATTGTTTTTCAACAGAAAAGCAAAACTATCCCTGAGAAAAAAGATCATTTGACCTGTGCTCATCCCTGTCCCTTTGCAGCCTGGGGTTGGGCAACTTGCTTGGAGAGGGACAGCCTTGGTGAGATATTTATATGGATTTGTGTGTGGAAAAGAAAAAAAAATTAATTTTTCACTGCTCCCATCCACCTTTTTCCCCATGTGTGGAAAAGAAAAAAAAAAAAGGCTCATTTTGTTACAAATACTTTAATTTTTCACTGCTCCCATCCACAGAAATCATCCCAACCAGGAGGATTCATCCAAAAAGAATGGTGTGTTTGCAGTTATATTAATTTTCCTTCTTTTGTTTGTATTTGGGGTTTTTTTAGGGATTGCTTTTCAACAGAAAAGCAAAACTATCCCTGAGAAAAAAGGTGTTTTGACCTGTGCTCATCTCTGTCCCTTTGCAGCCTGGGGCTGGGCAACCTCTGCAAGGATTCTGCTTGGAGAGAGACAGCCTTGGTGAGATATTTATATGGATTTGTGTGTGGAAAAGAAAAAAAAAAGGCTCATTTTGTTGCAATTTTAAAATTTTCACTGCTCCCATGCACCTTCTTCCCCACGTGTGGAAAAGGAAAGAAAAAAGATCATTTTGTTGCAAAAATTTTAATTTTTCAGTGCTCTTATCCACCTTCTTCCCCATCCACAGAAGTCATCCGACCTGGGAGAATTTATCCACAAGGAATGCTGGGTTTGCAGTTATATTATCTTTTCTTCTTTGGTTTGTTTTTGGGGTTTTTTTTAAGAGATTGCTTTTCAAAACTATCCCTGAGAAAAAAGATGGTTTGACCTGTGCTCATCCCTGTCCCTTCGCAGCCTGGGTTGGGCTCTGCAGTGCCAGCCCCGGCCCTGCCCGGTGTTCCCACGGTGCCAGCAGCCAGGAAGGACCGGGAGAACCGGGAGAAGGGCTCGGGGACATCCCCAGGGACGGATTTTGCTGCCATCCCGTGGTCACTGCCCTTTGGAGCCTCTGGACCGGTCTCAAGGCAGGGACTTGATGGTCTGGCAGTGACCTCCCCCCAAAATATGAGCTGGACAAACTCCCACCGAGGCAGCACAGAGTGAAATCAAAGAGAAAGGAATCTCTCCTCCCATCTCCTGCTGAAACACAAGGACAGCTCCTGAAGGGGCAGGTGCTGAAACAAAACTCACCAAAGGTGCTCAATCACCTTTCAGCACAAGAATGACATTGGGATCCTGTTTCCATTTGTATTTATCCCCAGTTTCTCACAGAATTACAGACCCATGGGATCTCCTGAGGTGGAAGGGACCCACAAACATCTTCAAGTCAAACTCCTGGCCCTGCATTGTCCTTTCAGGGTCCTGTCAGTGATGGAGTTGTGCTCATCCTTTCTCCCATGGCACTCCTGAGCCACTCAACCTTTCCTGACTTTTCCTTTGCCTGCAGGGAGAGGAAAAACATCCTGGGTTTAGTTTTAGTCCTTCCCAAGAAAGACTGAGGGGCTGGAGAGAGTCCGGGGAAGGGAACAGAGCTGGGGAAGGGTCTGGAGCACCAGGAGGGGCTGAGGGAGCTGGGAAGGGGCTCAGCCTGGAGCAAAGGGGGATCAGGGGGGCCCTTGTGGCTCTGAGGGGACAGCCGGGGGGTCGGGCTGTGCTCCAGGGAACAGGGTGAGAAGAAATGGCCTCAGGCTGGGCCAGGGGAAGTTTAGATTGGATATTTGGGAAAATTCTTCATGGAAAGGGTTGTCCATCCCTGGCACAGCTGCCCAGGGAGGTGGCAGAGTCACCATCCCTGAAAGGGCTCAAAAACCCTGTGAATGTGACACTGGGGGTGGTTTAGGGGTGGCCTTGGCAGTGCTGGGGGAACTGGTTGGATTCACTGATCTTAGAGGGCTTTTCCAACCTGAACAATTCTGGGATTCCATGGTTCAGGAGTTCTGTCTGTCTGCCCACTCATTGGTTTGATGCACCAGGTCTTTGGTGTGAACCAGGCTGAACCAGTCTGCACCAAAAGCAAACAATGCAACAGGGGAAGCAAAAAATGCAACAGGAGCTGGGGGAGAGCAGCCACTGCCACCTCCTGGCTCATGGGGTGACCCAAACAGCTCCATGATTTTAAATCATGTCCCTTGAATAAGCTCTTGGCTGGATCCCAGCATGGACCAGGAGCTCTCCCACCCTTGTGAGGATTTCTGGGTTCGGACTATCAGTGATCTGTCCAAGGCTTGTTCTTTCCATTGAGTCCAGGTGACCCTTCCTCATACATTTCAACACTCCGAACCCCAAAATCAGCCTCAACCATCCCAGGGGATCTGATTCCACTGCCACTGCAAGTGTCTGGGCCATCATTTTCCAGTCAGTGCTTGAGTGGCTGGTGTGGATTTAGTGTGTCAGAGCAGAGACTCCACAAAAAGCAACATTTCCTGCATGCAGCACCACATTTCAGCATCGAGGATAATTCTGTATTCCCATCTGCTTTATTTTAAGCAGCCCCAGGGATGGAAAGAGCCACCTTAAGAAAATACAGCCAGCACTCTCCTGCTCCAGCCACCCACGGGCTGACAGATTAAATCTCGTTTGCTTGTGCCAGAGTCTTGCTCACTTGTTTGTCATTATCTGGAGTTTTGTTAGGCTGTGTTAAAAAACAAAATCAGCAAAACAAAACTTTTTTTTTTACCTTTTTTTTCTTTTTTTTTTCCTTTTAATAAAAATAGAAGCTGTGTCAGGGATGGAGAAAAGTGCAGGCACACTCTTGGAGAGCAGCAGTGATCTGGTCCTGCCAAGGATGTGGGGATGGGAAGGTCTGGGAGACTGACAGGAGGAACTTCTGGCCGTGCCTCACCTTGGGTACTCACCCATCCCCAGCCTGGCTCCAGGGCTTCCATGGTCACCTCTAATGGCATTTTTAAAAAATTCCTTCTAAAATTTGCTGTTATCTTTGGAGTTCTCTTATCATGCACATCTTCTTCCACCCACGCTGGACACCAGAACGATCTCACAGTGAATTACATCCTTCTCCATTCAAATTCAAGTGGAAGAAATCCAGTGAAGAGCTGAGCAGACACATTTTTCCACCCTACATCAGCTTTCCATGCTGGATTCACATCTCCCTTTCTTCCCCCTTTTTGGTTTTTTTTTTTTTTCTTCTTGCTGCACATCCTGATCCAGAGAATAAATCCGATGGGCTGAACTTGATGACTTGGGAAGCCACCACTTCCCAGACCATGGAATCACAGAATTCTGGAATGGTTTGGGATGGAAGGGACCTTAAACATCATTCAATTCCACCCCCTGTCATGGGCAGGGACACCTCCCACTATCCCAGGTTGCTCCAAGCCTTGTCCAACCTGGCCTTGGACACTTCCAGGGATCCAGGGGCAGCCACAGCTGCTCTGGGCACCCTGTGCCAGGGCTCACCACCCTCACAGGGAAGAATTTCTTCCCAAAATCCAAACTAAATCGACCTTCTTTCAGTGTGAAATATCATCTTTTCATAACCTCACCATTTGCTGCAATATTTTTGACAGTTCCAAAAATATTCAGGCCAGAAGAGCTCAAATGTTCTTGCAGCTCATGCAGATCAGCCTGGACTCAATCCCCTGGGATCTATGAGGTCATATGAGTGCCCATGGGAAGTGTCCCAAAGCACAGCCAGTGTCCCCTCTGGGACTGCAGGAGAGGTGACAATCTGGTAGAGGAAAAGTGAAGGTCTGAGGTGGATCCAAATTGTGTCTACAACCCCTAAAGGAGGGCTCCAGAGAAGATGGACTCTGGGAAGTGCACAGGGAAGGACAGGAGGTGACAAATCCAGTGGGAGGCAAGACAGGAGTTTCCACTGTGGGAGTGGTCAGACACAGGAAAAGGGGGATCAGAGAGGCTGTGGATTTTTGGATTCTCCATCCTTGGAGATACTCAAAATTCTGCTGGACACAACCAAGGGCAATGAATTGATGTTAGAACAGGACTCATCTTTGGTCCAAAAGTTGAACTAGAGGCCTCAAAACCCCTCCTCCCACCTCAATTATTCTGCAGTATTTTCACATGGAACAGATGGAGGCACGTGAAATTATTCACATTCAAAGCAAGACAGGGAAAGGGTTGCCCAGGCTGCCCAAGGCAGTGTTGGAGTAGTCACAATAATCCCTGGAAGTGTTCCAAAAACACCTGGATATGGCACTGGAGGACGTGGATTAGTGGTGAATGTGGTGGTGGTGCTGGTGTGGCTTGGTGATCTCAGAGATCTTAACCAGATTCTGGCATTCTGTGCCTCCATGGTGAGTTCTCCCACCCAAACCTAAGCCTGGGTGACTTCTCAGGGGCATGGGGTGAGTTTCTGGCAGGGCTGGCCACATAATCCAGGTATCTGAATTCCAGAGGGCTGAAATTCCACCTGGATGTGCTGTAGGAAAGACAATTTCAAACAAGAGCAAGACCAGTTGTAGGACCACATAACTGCCTGTGGTACATAAACCTCTGCAGCACAATTTTCAAGTCATCCTTTTTTACTTAAGGGAAGCAAAAATCCACAACTAAAATCAGCTTTTCTCTTTTTCACCCCTCCCAAATAAACTGAATGAAAATGACAGTGAACAACCTGCACAGAATTTAAGAGTTGAAGCTGTACTCATCTCTGGTTTTGTGGGAAGACCTGCAGAGTTACACTTTTATCACCAGGGAAAAGGGACAAATGCAGCTTCTGGATAGGCTCAAGCACAGAGCATCCTGTTTTTTCTCCACAGCCCATTGCAGTGTCATTACATCCACTCAAATAAATTGCCCAACAATCAGGACCTGCCTCCTATTGACCTCTGGGGACTGAAGACAATGGAAGCTCCAGTGCTTGGATCAGGCTGTAATGAGGAGATTGATGGTTTTGGGAAGACTCGCTGACTGCAGCTTGGACCAATCCACCAGGGTTTGAGGGCTGGGATTTGCTGGAGCTGCTCCTCTCCAAATGGTTTTCCCATGGAGAGGCTTTGTTGGGAGCAAACATCTTCCAGCATCCTGCTGCTCTTGGCTGGAGCAATTCCATTTGAAATAACCTCCCTGGCTGTGCTGCTGTGTGCAGAGAGATTTATTTTCATGCAGAAGAATGCTGGAGGAAACTGCCAGAAAACAACTTTTTTTTTAAAATTTTTAATTTGTTTCCTTTTAAAATTTATTATAATAAATTTTATGAACACAGAATTATGGTTCCAGTTATACCAACAGTAAATCCTTGACTTTATGTACAGAATGGAATCATTTAGGTTGGAAAAGCCTTCCAAGATTATTGAGTCCAGCCATTAACCCAGCACTGCCAAGGCCACCACTTAAATGCATCTCTAGATATAAAAATAAGGGGTGTTTCCACTTTGCCCATACAAAGTGGTTTTAGTGCAATTCCATTCACTCTGTGTCTGCAGCGATTTCACCTGATTTGCACCTTTCTCCATTGTCAGAAATGTCATTTTCTCACCCTGTGCCAGATGTGTGACCATGGCTCCCACACCAAGGGTGGGCACATCCCAGCTGCAGCCAAACCTGGATGTCCCAAACCTCCCCCAAAGCTGGGCAGCCACCGCTGCTGAAAATGTTCATCCCACCTGGAAAAGGCTCTGGGGAACAGCTCTGACCTTCAAGCTGACCCAAAGGGTTGGACTGAAGACCTCAGAGGTCCCTCCCACCCTCAGTCCTTCAATAGTTTGTGAAAGTGATCTTGAAAATGGCAGAACACCACCGAGTTAAGAATTTAAAGGAAAAAAAACCCATACAGACTTGTATTTAAATCCCTTTGAACTTCTCCAAGATCAGCCAGAAGCTCTGATTTGATTTGATTTTATTTCTTTTTTTCTCACTTTACAGCCTTGACTTGAACTGAACTAAAACCCATGGAACTGTTAATTGAAAACTGAGTGTCAACAGCAGTTCAGTGCAGAAAGAGTTTCAATTAAAAGCAATCTCTTCTTGCCATCCAAAGTAATATTTTCCCTCCTGGCTAAATTTTAAGTGAAGCACAAAGTGGTTGCTTGTCAATTCCTTAATGGGATCTGAGCTATTGTGTGGGAAAACTTCCTTTCACTTAGAGGCCAAGCAGCTTTTCATTTTTCAGAGCTGAAAGCAGAGGAATGAGGTTTTTTTTTTGGTGTGATGTGGCTGATCTGCTTTTCTCTTCTGGGCTGTGTGGGTGAGGAGTGAGGTGTGATGAAGAACACTATCCAAAACTCAGGGCTGGGTGGGAATCGGTGTTTCTCACTGCCTGCCACCATGGATGGAGCTCCATCCACTCCCTGCCACCATGGATGGACCTCCATCCACTCCCTGCCACCATGGATGGACCTCCATCCCTCCTGACTCCACCACTCCCTGCACATGGAACCTTCATCCACTTCCTACATCCACTCCCTGCCACCATGGATGGACCTCCATCCACTCCCTGCCACCATGGATGGACCTCCATCCACTCTCTGCCACCATGGATGGACCTCCATCCACTCCCTACCACCATGGATGGACCTCCATCCACTCCCTGCCACCATGGATGGACCTCCATCCACTCCTCTCCAGCTTGGTGCTTTGGTATTTATCCAGGATGGTTGAGCTGAGTGGGGACAACGTGGCCAGAAGGTCCCCAGGTGCCCTCAGGAAGCTTCAGCTGGGGTTTTGGCCAATTGATGCTGGGACATGAATTCTGGAGGGTTCCCAGAAGAGGGGAGCAGAGGAGAAAGAGATATTGAGAGGATGATGAGATCCAAGAGGGGAGCTGGCTCTGGGGATGCCATCAAACCTGGTGACATCTCCTGGGAAAGGGGAGCTCCTTGCAGCAGGAAGATTTTGGGTCACTTTCCCTGATGCATCCAGGATGGAGATCATGTGAGAGTGAATTGGGTTTGGGAGGAGAAGAAACAGCCTCGAATTGTGCAAGGGCAGATTTAAGTTGGATATTAGGGAAAGATTCTTTATAGAGATGGTTGTCCAACCCTGGCACAGGGCAGTGGTGTGGCAGAGTCTGTAATTAAACCACCCTCACAGCTTCCAAGGATCTGGCCTTGCATCCTGCTCCCTCCAGAGCCAGCCTGCGTGTCCTTGCATCATTCCCTTCTCCTCTTGGTCCCCAGACACAGCGAGGATGTAGCAGGGTGTCACCTTCCCAGCTGAGTGTAAAAACCTCTGATGAAGCCTGCAGAGCCGGAAAGAAACCCAGATTTCTTTTCTCTTTAGGGTGTCTAAAACACCCTAAAAGGAAGCGGTGAAAAGCGACAGCTGATGAATAAACTGCTCCTCATCACTGGGAGAAAATGCTCTGCCTGCTGTTTTAGGGCTTCCACGTAAAAGGCATTTGGGAGAAAGTTGTGGGGGCTGTGAGGTGTTCAAAAACAGGAGATCATTTTAGGAACAAACCCACTGAATGCTGCTTTGTGCACCAGCTCCCCTCCCTGCTTTGTTTTCTGATCAGCACTAAAATGCTCCTTAGCATGAAATTCAGGAGGTGAGGTTCACATCAGAGCTGCTCCCAGGCAAGCAAAAGGGATTTGAAGGTTGTGTTAGCACCTCCTTTTTCATGTTTTAACTAATTCTATTTAACCATTAACTGTGTGCACACTCTGCTCTGTATTTTGTGGCCAGATGTGCTCAGCATGCTCAGATCTGCTGTGGCTCTGGGCTTCAAGACTCGTGTTTGTGTGGGGACAGCCCCAAACACTGGGGATAATCAGGATAAATGAGGCTGCACCAGTCCTGGGAGCACCAGTACTGGCCAAAAGAGCTGCTTTTGGCACTCTGGGAGCATTTCTGGTGTGCACAGGGCAGCCAGTGGTGGGGAAAGTCAGAATTACTGTGCTATAAATGTGTGATCTGGTAATTTTTTTCTCATTTTAATGAAAGGAAATCGCTTGGCATTGGGAAGATGTGAGAGCTTGGGTTGAAACTTGCACCCAGTGCAGAGTCCTGTTGCTTTTTGTTTTTCAAACAACAAAGTGTGAAGGAAGAGTGAAGGGATTTCTAATACTGGGGAAATGTGGCAGCAAGCATTATTATCTGGCACTTCATACTATTTATCTATTTATTTATTTATTTATTCAAATCCATTTTCCAATGGATTTTATTCAAATCCATTATTCAAATCCATCCAGGCAAGAGGGAACAGCATTTCCTATCTCTCTCTGTTTGCTCATCTCTAAAATGGGGAGATGGCACCTACAGGTTCCCTCACAGATCCTGCAGAGGATGGGTTACTCCAAGAATCCCCTCCCTTTTTCTGAGCTGGTGTCTGTTCTAGTTTTGTGTTTGGTTTCTTTTTGTCCTTCTTTACTTCAAAGGTGCTCAGGAGATGAGCCAGGCGTAACCGACTGAGATTTATCTCTGTGTGCATTCAGCAACACCCATAAATCACTGCTGAGGTAGGTAAAGCATTGAGAACAGGATCATTTCCATCTTATTTTGCTACAAAGCCTCCTGGAAGAGTCGTGGCAGGTTGCCTTTGTGCTGAAAGACACGGTGAAGTTGATAAAGAAATTCCACCAAGAGCTGATGTCAAGAGAAAATCTTTGTGAGACAGATGGGACCGGGAGCACTGAATGCAGATAAATGATGCCAGCAGAGTTTAAAAACAGCCTCAACAGTTGCTGCCTGTCCTGTGGCTCGTAAAGAGGATGGTGACTGCTCTGGATGGTACCCCTGAGTGGTGTTTGTCATGGCAGAGCTCAGGCTGGTGTTTGGCGCATTGGCGTGGGCAGGAAATGATGGGAACTGGGCAGCTGTTCCCTGGTCTTTGGTGTTGATCTAACCTGGGCCCCTCTGTGGGCAGGATTTGCCTGTAAATCACAGGAGATATCTCTGCCTGTTGTTTTGAGCAAGATTCAGCAGGTTGATGTCCATCTGTCCAGTATTACCCTGGCATGATCCATCCAGCATGTTCAGACACCAGTCTAGGAGCAGCAGGGCACGAGAGGAAAACAGACCTTGTGCAGGAGGCTTGGGATTTCCAGACCTTTGAGTTTGCACAAAGCCAAGGATCCTCCCTGCCAAACCAGGCAGGCAATTCCCTCCATTGCCAGTAAATTCCCATCACCTTGCAGCACCCTCTGTGGTTTGGTTTGCAGACAGGTTTGTTAACCAAAGGATGTGGGAGACCTTCCCCTGTGGAATCCTTGCTAAGTGTCCCTGGAAGTGTCCAAGGCCAGGCTGGACAGGGCTTGGAGCAGTCTGGGATAGTGGGAGGTGTGATTTTTAATGTCCCTTTTAATGTCACCCCTGGGTGATTTTTAATGTCCCTTCCAACCCAAACCATTCCACGATTCTACACATGTAAAATTAAAGTTAAATAGTACAACACTTGTTCAGGAAAAACAAGCCAACAACCAGCCCAAACCTTCTCATTTTTTATGTTTTTCAGGATTCTCACTTCCTTACAACCTTGGCAGGACTGCAAGATATGATCCAGCTGATGAGTCAGAGCTCTCTGGTGCTCCCAGCACATTGGTTCTGTCACAGGACCAGGGTCACAGAGGTGTCACAAAATCAGTGACTCCTTTCACTGAGCTGCTCCTCCAATGCCTAAAGGAGCTCCAAGAGAGCTGGAGAGGGACTTTGGGCAAGGACATGGAATGACAGGATGAGGGGGAATGGCTTCACACTGACAGAGGGAAGATTCAGATTAGATATTGGGAAGAAGAAAAAACCTTGGTGTCTAAGTGCAATTCATCTTCTGAAGTCACCCTGGGACCTGCTATGAACAAAGCTCCTCACCAGCCTTCCTTGGGGACATTCAGGAGCCCAAAGGACAGGACAAGAAACGGGCTGAGAGAGCTCTGCCAGTGAGTGACCACAGAGGTGTGTGCTGGGAAAAGCTGCTTGTCACTGTCCCAAACTTTGCAGCTCTCATCTGGTCCTGATGCCACCCACTGTGGGCTTTAGACAGACCTTGGTTTGCACTGGGGAGGTTTAGGTTGGAAATTAGGAAGAATTTCTTCACTGGAAAGGTGCAGGCTGTATTCAGAGCAGTGGTGGAGTCCCCATCCCTTTGAGGGATTTAAAAGATGCAGCTCTCCTGAAGCCTCCACCTCTCCTGGATGTGGCCCTTGGGGACATGGTTTAATGGTGGCCTTGGCAGTGCTGGTTGCACTGGATGATCTTAGAGGGCCTTTCCTGCCTAAACCATTCTCTGATTCTGTTGTGTGGACTCACCTGTGGTGGATCAGCTCTTGCCAGAGGTGTGAGGAGCTCACAGCAGCCCTGCACATCTCCTGTCTCTGAGAATGCACACGAGGGACACCAAACATGGAAACTCTCCCAGGAAACTCCCCAGGCAACTTTCAGCCCTGTTTTCTTTAAAGCATTCATGAGTCTCTCAGTCATAGTGATATGCCATCAAATTTTGATGTCTAACGAAGGAGCAATCATCTCCTCACTTTCCTTTTAGAGCAGCTGAGGCTTTCAGTAACATTATCCTGCTGTGTTTTGACATCTGGCTTGTCAGCAAGAACATTATCTACCCCAATATGTTTTTTTTCCAGGAGCAAAACTTTGACATCAATTCCCTGGCAGGCTGGAGAGCTCCCGCAGTGTGCAACACCTCCTGCTCCCAGATAGTAAACACCACCCCAGACACAGGGCTTGGAGCTTCTGTGCTGTCCCCAGACCAACTGGGATGGGAGATCTTGCACCAAGTGACAGCCCTTGGACTGTGCCATAAATCCCAGGAATCTTGTTGGTCCCTCTTTGGGGACAGAGTGGTTTCTTTCAGTGTCACCAACATCACCATCATCACCAGTGTGGGGTTTTGCCAAAGCTGAGACACCCACACCAGTGTCCACAGTGCAGGGGTGTGGTTTGGTGGCCTGATCCTTGTGCCAGAAGCCACCTGAGGTGTCCTCAGGAATAGGGGAGGCTCTCAGGTGTGACACAGGTGGGAAAGGTGGGGTTTCAGCTCTGATTGCACGGCCAGGCCCATCTCCAAGCGTTGCTGTTGGCCAGTTTTTAATGAGTGATTTTCAACCTCTGTGGATGCAGGTGTGTCCCTGGGATATTTCCCACCCTGGGGTGGACCACCAGAAGAAGACCAGCTTGCTGATCACTTATTCCACCTTCTTTTCCACAAAATTGTTCAGGAACAGTGTGTAGCACCTCAACATCTTCCCACCTCATCATCTTCCTGCCACAGTGGCATTTCTGGGACTCACAGCCATCCACCTCCTGCCATCAGTGCTGCTGCCAGGAGGGATTTAACATCTCCAGTGGCTTCTATGGACTCCCAGGGCACTCCTGGCCCCCTTCCACCCCTCTCTGCACCTTGGGCCAAGTGCAGCTGAGTTGGCATCTTTGCTCTGTCACCACTTTATCCTGGAAGGCCTTGGCAGTGCTGGGATTTGCCAAGAACAGGGATCTCAGGAGCGTCTCTGCCAAGCCCAGATGGCATTTCTGCTTCCCTTCTCCTCCAGGCTCCTCTCCCTGCCCTGGCCAGCACACAGGGTGGGTGTCTGCAAATCCCAGTTAGGAGATTGCTGTGGATTCAGGATAAAACTCCACATCCTTCTGCCTTGTCATGGTTTGAAAAGACAGGTGGCTGCCAAGGAAGGCAGGAGCCTTCCTTGAAATGGAAAATGTAAACTCCCTCTGAATTATTATAATTTTGAAATTAAGAGACTCTCAGGCAAAGATGTGGGAGCAGGAATAACAGTCCTTTACTAGGAAAATTAAAAATACAAATGCAATAGTACAAAAAAAAGATCCCAACCACTGCCAGAGTGAGAGCAGTCCCTGCTCCCTGTGTGTCAGGGCGGTGTCCCAGCCCCATCCCATGGGGGCTCAGCCCTCCTGCAGTGCCAGCTGTGGCTCTGCTGCAGCAGGGATCCTGCACAAGGGGGGAGTTTTCCTCTGCAGCTCCAGGGCTGCTGCAGATGGGCCTGGGCTCCCTCTGGCAATGCAGGGCAGCAGAAAGCTGCTCCTCTGGCAATGCAGGGGGCAAAGGCTGCTGGGGTGTCCCAAAGCTCAGATTGGATCCAGGTAGGAATGCTTGGCTCCTCCCCTGGGCGGAGCATCTCCCCATGGGATGATGGAGTTTGATCAGCCCTGCAGGGACACTCACTGGCCATGGACAGAAGATTATTAATAATTAATGGCCCATGAACAGCAGAGATCTCCTGGAGGGAGGATTGGCTGTGGAAGAGATAAAGAAAACTGCCCAATGAACAGCAGATAACTGCCCCACCTCTGACAGATGGGGATAGAACACACAACCCCAGCCACATCTTTCAACCTAAGATGTGCCTAAAGGTCCTCAGGGGTTAGAGCTGTTCTCAGTCCTGTCCCATGGCAATCCTGTCCCCTTTCCCATTTGTCTGGACATTTGCCCCTTGTCTGGTTGCTGGGGGAAGCCCTCTCCCACCTGGCAGTGTCGATACTTGGGGGAGAATTTCCGGGCCAACTCAGAATCCCAGAGTGGTTTGGGATAGAAGGGATATTAAAGATCATCCAGTGACCTGAATTTAAGGATAATGAGGCCCCAGCACAGGGTGCCCAGAGAATCTGTGGCTGCCCCTGGATCCCTGGAACTGTCCAAGGCCAGGTTGGATGGAGCTTGGAGCCACCTGGGCTAGTAGAAGGTGTCCCTGCCATGGCAGAGGTGGCACTGGATGATCTCTAAGGTCCCTTCCAACCCAAACCATTCCATGATTCCAAGACACCCTTTGGGAAGGAGGACACTGCGGGGGCCAGCTGTGTGTTCCACCCCTGTGCCTCATTGCCCTCCAGCATTCCCAACCAGGGATATTTTGTTCTGTCTGAAGCTTCTCCCACTCAGCAGCCCGGAGTGTTTTCTCCTCCTAACGAGATGTGAAGGCAGGCAGGCCCTTTGCTGGTGCACACAGCTATTTTTGGCTGCAGGAGGACTGACTGTAGCTCCTTCTAATTGCATAAGCATTTGTATAATTCATTGGCACTGGATTTCCTCTCTGGGAGCCCGGGCACACGGAATGCAGAAGGACTTGAGCGTTTCCTCTCCATCCTTTCTTTCCTCTCCAGCGACTGTTCTGCAGGCAATGGGTTTAGTGCCAGGTCAAATCCCCTCTGCTGGCAGGAAACGCTCTGTTTCATCCCTTTCCCAGTTTCTTGAGGAGTTCAGGGCTAACCCAGGAGGATCTGAGAAAGCCTTTCCTCCCACAGATTGCAGAGCACATGCCTGGGAGCGGCGGATGGGGAGCTGGAAGCCGAGCAGCCCAACAAACTCCCGGGGAAGAGCTCCTGAAATGGCACGGGTGGGATTGGTGCTGGCAGTGACTCACGCATCCGGAGCTTTGGCATCTCCAAACAGCTCTGAAAAACAAACCTGGGGCCACCCCTCCCTCCTTGGTGGCACAGGCTGGGGACATGTGGCACCCAGAGACCTTTTTGTGGCCTTTCCACACTTAAAGGGAGCTCCCAGGAGCTCCCATTGTTCAATTCCATTGTCCCATTCCAGCTTTAGCCCATGCAGTCCCATCCTTCTTGTTCTTCTCTCCTCAGCCCACAGTGTTTGTGCTCTTGGGCTGAGATTTGGATCATTTGTCCTTGGTGCCCAGCTGGAGCAGGAATTGTTTTGTCTCCCTGCTCTGTGCACAGAGCTCACCATCCCCTCATATGAAGCCCAGGAGAGATGGGGACAGACTTTTAGTTGGGTCTGTAGGAACAGGATGAGGGTTGATGGTTTTAAACTAAAAAGAGGGGAGATTTAGATGAGATATTAGGATGAAATTTCTTACAATGAGGATGCTAAAACATTGGTGCAAGTTGCCCAGAGAAGTTTCCATCTCTGGGAACCTCCAAGGCTGGGTTGGATGAGGCTTGGAGTAACCTGGGATAGTGGAAGGTGCCCCTGCCTATGGACTGGGGCTGGAACAAGATGAGCTTTAAAGTCTCTTCCAACCAAAACCATTCCATGACTCCATGATTTTATGATTCTGTGACTCTGTGACTGCTGGGGAGGCTTTTGAGGAGGAAAATGTAAATCTTTGCCTGGGGAACATGAAAGCTAGAGTCTGGCTGATGATGATCATCCCCTGTTAGTGGTGATGCCTGGAAGGGTTCTTATCCCCTTAAGATCATCCCTTTGCTGGATATTTTCACTCCAAACATTGCAAACTCGTCAACAGGTGGCAAAGATCAAAGCAGAGGAGTGGGGTGAGCAGGAGGGGAGTGACACACACAACTCTCCTTCCCGTGGCAGCCTGGAAAAAAAAAAAAGATTAAATGATAATAAAGCAGAGATTAGTGATCATCAGCCCTGCTGTCAGCACCCAGCAGGAGAGCACCCAGTGTGGGCTGGAGGCACGCCTGGAGCTAAAATGAGCTCTGCAGCTGCTGCCACCGGGATATTTTGGGGATATTTTGGGTGACAAGAGGAGTCTGTCTGTGAGCGCACCGAGATGTGTTCCATTAACGCTCTGCCTCCCCTTCCCTCATCACACGTTAACCCAGCATGCCAAGGGCAACAAAAACTCGGATTTAACACCTCCAAAGTGATGGGATTGCCTAAAACAATCCACAGCAGTCTTGAGACTGAAACAGGGCTGTGGGATGGGGCTGAGACAAAATCCACCCAAGTGCTGACTTGGTGCACGACAAAAGAGTTCAAAGCGCTCGCTTTGTTTTAAAAAAACAAAAGTTTTGCAAATCCCAGAGCATTGTATTTTTAGGCGTCTGAGGCAAATAATTGCTGTGGAAGAGGAGACTTGCTGGCTTCGTGACAGGAAGAAAAAGTACCTGCCTGTCTTGCCAGCTGCCTCCTTCTAACAATGCTCCATGTCGTGCTGGGGGACCTGAGCCTTCTTCCACCCCAAAAGATACTCATCAGTGGCTTAATTACACCTGGATCGTGGTCCTTTGTGCCCCTGGTTTTTCAGACTTGAAACTTTAATGTCTACTTTAATTTTTTAAAATGTTAATTTTTTATATTTTATCTTTTAAATTGCAGAGATCCCTGCTGCCTGTTCTCCTTTGCCTGCAGCCTGGATGAAGGGGGCTCAATCCCTTTCCTTTGGCAGTTTCATCCTTTGACTCTGGCTACCCCAAATTCCCTTGGGATGAATAAAGCATTGTGCTTTTAGGATAGTTTTCAGGCAGCAAAAGTGTTAAAAGTCAGATTTACCTGCCCAGAGGTGTCAGGGGGATGCTGAGACACAAATTCAGCTCAGCTGAGGGGGCTGAAACTCCAGCTGAATTTTTGGATGTCCCAGTGGATATAAACAGGCTGCCCTGGAATCTGAGGAAGGCGTAGACAAACCTATAGGATTGTACAGGAAATTCCTGTATACAGGAAAGGACAGGAAATCCCAGAGCGAGGACGAAACAACTCATGGGAGGAGCAAATGAGGAGGAAAAACGAGCAGCCACTTTCTCCCTAGGCTGAGGTTTCATCCTCAATTCTTTTATTTGCAGCCTTGTGCTATTTCAAGGCCACTTGGTGAAATTTGTGAAGAGGATGAGAAAATCCTGGAAAGCACAGGAGCTGTTCTGCCATGGCTCAGCTTCTCTCTTGCTTCAGTGAGTGCTGCGTGTTTTGGGAATACCCACTCTGGTGGATGTGCTGGGAGCCTCAAATTGAGTGGAAGGTGATGCAAATTGACACTCTCCTACCCATGGAGAACTTCTAAAAGCAGTGAAACCTCTGAGGGGAGAAGGGAGGGCAGAGATGCAGCTGCTGTGAAGATGTTTTGACCTGCAGCAGTGCTCAGAGTCACAGAGGTGACACCAGGGAGCAGGCACAGAGCACAGGAGGGGCAGCACAGAGTCCTCTGCTCACTGAGGGGCAGCCTCACCTGGAATTGATGCCTTGTCAAGGCTGACCTAGAACAGAGGTTAGATAGAGCTAAAGAATAAAGCAGGGATTTATTAGGAGGCCTCAATGGATGCACCTTGGGCAGCACAAGAGCCCAGCCAGGGCTGCACCCAAGATGAACCAAAATGGTCACAAAATGCACCCAATATGAACCAGAATGGTCACAAAATGAACCCGAAATGGTCACAAAATGAACCCAAGATGAACCCAAAATGGTCCCAAAATGCCCAACCTGTCACAGGGTCTCTCACTTTTATAAATTCTGTTCCATTTGCATATTGGAGTTCATTGTCCAATTCCAGCTTTAGCCCATGCAGTCCCATCCTGCTTGGTTTTCTCTCTCCAGCCCACGGTGTTTGTGCTCTTGGGCCTGAGATTTGGATCATTTGTCCTTGGTCCCCAGCTGGAGCAGGAATTGTTTTGTCTCCCTGCTCTGTGCACAGAGCTCACCATCCCCTCATATGAAGCCCAGACCCACACACTAAAGCAGCACAGAACCTGAAAAACAGAAAAGCCAAAATCTGAGGCATCAGAATAATGCCACTTCCCATGGAAATGAGCTTTAAAGGGACTGGAAAGGGCTTGTTCCTGAGTGGGTGTTACAGGAAGAGAGGCTGGAAATGGGATTTACTGTGCACCAGGAGAGTGTAAAGTCTCTGTGATTTGGTCCAGCTCCTCAGAGGATACCTTGCAGTGACACCCGTCCTGTGTGTTTATACCAATCCTTGGCTTTTTTAAGGATGATGAGATGACTTTGAGGGTCTTTCACTGTAAAGGGCATTGTCTGTGGGCAGATCTGCTAAAAGTGGTGGCCTCTCTCCCTGTGGCCCATCTCTTCCCACTGTAGAATCAGAGAATCCCTTGGTTTGGAAAACAGCTCCAAAATCACCCAGCCCAACCATTCCCCCAGCACTGCCAAGGCCACCACTGACCACGTCCCCAAGTGCCACATCCATATGGGTTTTAAATCCCTCCAGGAATGGGGATTCAGCCTGGGCAGCTCTGACAGGGCTGGACAACCCTTTCCATGAAGAAATTTCCCTTAATATCCAATCTAAGCCTCCCCTGGCCCAGCCTGAGGCCATTCCCTCTTCTCCTGTCCCTGTTCCCTGGGAGCAGAGCCCGACCCTCCCGGCTGTGCCCTCCTGTCAGGGACAGCAAGAAGATCCTTCCAGAGCTTTGAACACTTCCTATGCCCTACCCAAAATTATGGAGGCATGGAAACACTCCAGCCTGTCCAGCAGCCAGGCCCTGAGGGCTCTGCAAGCACAGGCAGGGTGTCAGCAGGACGTGGCCAAAATTCCCTTGTGTGGCATTTGCTGGGTCCCCAGGATGAAGGAGGAATTGTTGAATCTGACTCCATGTTCTTAGAAGGCTAATTTATTATTTTATGGTATTATATTATATTATATTATATTATATTATATTATATTATATTATACTATATTATATCAC